>NC_052313.1:51869598-52210061 GCF_016432855.1 Salvelinus namaycush
AGTTTAGAATAAAAGTAGAATGGAATGGTGCAGACACACAGTTTAGAATAAAAGTAGAATGGAATGGTGCAGACAAACAGTTTAGAATAAAAGTAGAATGGAATGGTGCAGACAAACAGTTTAGAATAAAAGTAGAATGGAATGGTGCAGACACACAGTTTAGAATAAAAGTAGAATGGAATGGTGCAGACAAACAGTTTAGAATAAAAGTAGAATGGAATGGTGCAGACACAAACAGTTTAGAATAAAAGTAGAATGGAATGGTGCAGACACAAACAGTTTAGAATAAAAGTAGAATGGAATGGTGCAGACAAACAGTTTAGAATAAAAGTAGAATGGAATGGTGCAGACAAACAGTTTAGAATAAAAGTAGAATGGAATGGTGCAGACAAACAGTTTAGAATAAAAGTAGAATGGAATGGTGCAGACACACAGTTTAGAATAAAAGTAGAATGGAATGGTGCAGACAAACAGTTTAGAATAAAAGTAGAATGGAATGGTGCAGACAAACAGTTTAGAATAAAAGTAGAATGGAATGGTGCAGACAAACAGTTTAGAATAAAAGTAGAATGGAATGGTGCAGACACAAACAGTTTAGAATAAAAGTAGAATGGAATGGTGCAGACAAACAGTTTAGAATAAAAGTAGAATGGAATGGTGCAGACAAACAGTTTAGAATAAAAGTAGAATGGAATGGTGCAGACACACAGTTTAGAATAAAAGTAGAATGGAATGGTGCAGACACAAACAGTTTAGAATAAAAGTAGAATGGAATGGTGCAGACACAAACAGTTTAGAATAAAAGTAGAATGGAATGGTGCAGACAAACAGTTTAGAATAAAAGTAGAATGGAATGGTGCAGACAAACAGTTTAGAATAAAAGTAGAATGGAATGGTGCAGACACACAGTTTAGAATAAAAGTAGAATGGAATGGTGCAGACAAACAGTTTAGAATAAAAGTAGAATGGAATGGTGCAGACACACAGTTTAGAATAAAAGTAGAATGGAATGGTGCAGACAAACAGTTTAGAATAAAAGTAGAATGGAATGGTGCAGACACACAGTTTAGAATAAAAGTAGAATGGAATGGTGCAGACACACAGTTTAGAATAAAAGTAGAATGGAATGGTGCAGACAAACAGTTTAGAATAAAAGTAGAATGGAATGGTGCAGACACACAGTTTAGAATAAAAGTAGAATGGAATGGTGCAGACACAAACAGTTTAGAATAAAAGTAGAATGGAATGGTGCAGACACACAGTTTAGAATAAAAGTAGAATGGAATGGTGCAGACAAACAGTTTAGAATAAAAGTCCCACACCAACTATCTCCAGTAAGATACCGTTGTTAAAACATAGTGTAGTTCTGTTTTACACTGTAAAAGTATCACTCACTATCTAAATGTAGTTAAGTACAGTACAGTCGTGGCCAAAAGTTTTGAGAATGACACAAATATTAATTTTCACAAAGTCTGCTGCCTCAGTTTGTATGATGGCAATTTGCGTATACTCCAGAATGTTATGAAGAGTGATCAGATGAATTGCAATTCATTGCAAAGTCCCTCTTTGCCATGCAAATGAACTGAATCCCCCAAAAACATTTCCACTGCATTTTAGCACTGCCACAAAAGGACCAGCTGACATCATGTCGGTGATTCTCTCGTTTACACGGGTGTGAGTGTTGACGAGGACAAGGCTGGAGATCACTCTGTCATGCTGATTGAGTTCGAATAACAGACTGGAAGCTTCAAAAGTAGGGTGGTGCTTGGAATCATTGTTCTTCCTCTGTCAACCATGGTTACCTGGAAGGAAACATGTGCCGTAATCATTGCTTTGCACAAAAAGGGCTTCACAGGCAAGGATATTGCTGCCAATAAGATTGCACCTAAATCAACCATTTATCGGATCATCAAGAACTTCAAGGAGAGCGGTTCAATTGTTGTGCAGAAGGCTTCAGGGCGCCCAAGAAAGGCCAGCAAGCGCCAGGACAGTCTCCTAAAGTTGTTTCAGCTGCGGGATCGGGGCACCACCAGTACAGAGCTTGCTCAGGAATGGCAGCAGGCAGGTGTGAGTGCATCTGCACGCACAGTGAGGCGAAGACTTTTGGAGGATGGCCTGGTGTCAAGAAGGGCAGCAAAGAAGCCACTTCTCTCCACGAAAAACATCAGGGACATACTGATATTCTGCAAAAGGTACAGGGATTGGACTGCTGAGGACTGGGGTAAAGTCATTTTCTCTGATGAATCCCCTTTCTGATTGTTTGGGGCATCCAGAAAAAAGCTTGTCCGGAAAAGACAAGGTGAGCGCTACCATCAATCCTGTGTCATGCCAACAGTAAAGCATCCTGAGACCATTCATGTGTGGGGTTGCTTCTCAGCTAAGGGAGTGGGCTCACTCACAATTTTGCCTAAGAACACAGCCATGAATAAAGAATGGTAACAACACATCCTCCGAGAGCAACTTCTCCCAACCATCCAGGAACAGTTTGGTGACGAACAATGCCTTTTCCAGCATGATGGAGCACCTTGCCATAAGTCAAAAGTGATAACTAAGTGGCTCGGGGAACAAAACATCGATATTTTGGGTCCATGGCCAGGAAACTCCCCAGACCTTAATCCCATTGAGAACTTGTGGTCAATCCTCAAGAGGCGGGTGGACAAACAAAAACCCACAAATTCTGACAAACTCCAAGCATTGATTATGCAAGAATGGGCTGCCATCAGTCAGGATGTGGCCCAGAAGTTAATTGACAGCATGCCAGGGCGGATTGCAGAGGTCTTGAAAAAGAAGGGTCAACACTGCAAATATTGACTCTTTGCATCAACTTCATGTAATTGTCAATAAAAGCGTTTGACACCTATGAAATGCTTGTAATTATACTTCAGTATTCCATAGTAACATCTGACAAAAATATCTAATGACGCTGAAGCAGCAAACTTTGTGAAAATTAATATTTGTGTCATTCTCAAAACTTTTGGCCACGACTGTACACAGGAGGCTGGTGGCACCTTAATTGGGGAGGACAGGCTTGTGGTAATGGCTGGAGCGAATTAGTGGAATGGTATCAAATGTGTGGTTTCCATGTGTTTGATGCCATTTCATTCTCTCCGTTAGAGCCAATATTATGGGCCGTCCTCCCCTCAGCAGCCTCCACTGGTACAGTAAATTGGCTTTGGGGTGTTGAGCTGGAGTGGGTTTGGGGAGCTGGTTTGTTGCAGCAGCAGTCCAACGTCACAGAGCAGGGAAGTCTATAACGAAGCTGCAGTGCAGATAGGATTCACAGCTCCCTACACCGCTGCTGCCTGCCAACCAGCTAATTACTACCACAGCCCAGGAGTCACAGACAAACGGACGGAAAAACAAACGGACAGAAAAACAGAAAGACACACACACACACACGTGCATGCATCAACATGCACACACAAAGACAGATGTGAAGGAAGATGGTGAGACTAAAACACTACACACTCACTAACACTAACACACAGATAGACAGATAGCGAAGTGTGTGAGAGAAAGGCAGAGTGATGGGCTGTGAAGCCGACCTGATACCAGAGTAAAACCTCTGGTGCTTCAGCATGACGTCTGTGCTGACAGACAGAAGAGCAGCAAGAGACCCCACTTCATCAGCTGCTATGGATGTCTGGCAGAGATCAATAACAGTGGAACTCTAATGTGGTTATCTGCTCATTAGCTGGCTGCACTGGGGACTGACACACACAACATAATGACTGACTGATTACTGTAGCTACTGTTCATGTTGAGGTTAATGTTGAGGTTAAGCCTGAGAGACTGCAGCTAACTAATATTACTGGTTCACAGGCTGCTTTGGGAAAGAACACGTGCCTTCATTACAGGAATGGTCAGCCCTATAGTTCAACAATGTGAATCGTTCAATAGCTAACATCATTACAGGAATGGTCAGCCCTATAGTTCAACAATGTGAATCGTTCAATAGCTAACATCATTACAGGAATGGTCAGCCCTATAGTTCAACAATGTGAATCGTTCAATAGCTAACATTATTACAGGAATGGTCAGCCCTATAGTTCAACAATGTGAATCGTTCAATAGCTAACATCATTACAGGAATGGTCAGCCCTATAGTTCAACAATGTGATTCGTTCAATAGCTAACATCATTACAGGAATGGTCAGCCCTATAGTTCAACAATGTGATTTGTTTAATAGCTAACATCATTACAGGAATGGTCAGCCCTATAGTTCAACAATGTGAATCGTTCAATAGCTAACATCATTACAGGAATGGTCAGCCCTATAGTTCAACAATGTGAATCGTTCAATAGCTAACATCATTACAGGAATGGTCAGCCCTATAGTTCAACAATGTGATTCGTTCAATAGCTAACATCATTACAGGAATGGTCAGCCCTATAGTTCAACAATGTGATTCGTTCAATAGCTAACATCATTACAGGAATGGTCAGCCCTATAGTTCAACAATGTGATTCGTTCAATAGCTAACATCATTACAGGAATGGTCAGCCCTATAGTTCAACAATGTGAATCGTTCAATAGCTAACATCATTACAGGAATGGTCAGCCCTATAGTTCAACAATGTGAATCGTTCAATAGCTAACATCATTACAGGAATGGTCAGCCCTATAGTTCAACAATGTGATTCGTTTAATAGCTAACATCATTACAGGAATGGTCAGCCCTATAGTTCAACAATGTGATTTGTTCAATAGCTAACATCATTACAGGAATGGTCAGCCCTATAGTTCAACAATGTGATTCGTTCAATAGCTAACATCATTACAGGAATGGTCAGCCCTATAGTTCAACAATGTGAATCGTTCAATAGCTAACATCATTACAGGAATGGTCAGCCCTATAGTTCAACAATGTGATTCGTTTAATAGCTAACATCATTACAGGAATGGTCAGCCCTATAGTTCAACAATGTGAATCGTTCAATAGCTAACATCATTACAGGAATGGTCAGCCCTATAGTTCAACAATGTGATTTGTTTAATAGCTAACATCCTAGACCGGGTCAGTGAGTCCGATTGTCAATAATTAACTATGCAAACTAGGGCTTGGAGAGTGAGGTTGACTTTCAGTTGAATCAAATCAAATTGTATTAGTCACATGCGCCAAATACAACAGGTGTAGACCTTACAGTGAAATGCCCCTAACCAACAATGCAGTTTCAAAAAATACGGAAAAGAATAAGAGATAAAAGTAACAAGTAATTAAAGAGCAGCATTAAAATAAATACTCTACAGTTGCTAATCTACTCTGTCGCTCTAGCCCCATACATTGTTAGCTCTAAAGAGAGTTGCCCTTAATATAACTCTTCTGTCCAGATTATAGAAATATAATTAGTAGAAGTAGGATTCTAAAGTAGTTAGTAGGATTCTAAAATCCACAAGATAGTGGTTCTGATTCTACGTTGTGATTCTAGATCGGTACCTGTCCTCGACAGCAGTGGCCCCATGAATATATAAATAGAATTGGGTAGAAAAGACAATGTAGATTGTATGATTCTACGCTGCTGTGGTTCCAGAACGTTACCTGTCCTCCACGGCGGTGGCCCCCAGCAGTATGAAGTCCTTCTCAATGAGGTCATAGGCCTCGGCCAGCTTCCTGTCTCGGTCCTGCAGGGCCAGCTTGGCGCTGTTCAGCAGGTGACACGTCTCCTCGTACTGAGCCACGCTCAACTTCCTGTACGCCACGCACAGTGTCCGTAGGCCCTCCTGAAAAGAGAGAGAGAAATAGAGAGAGCGAGAGATAATTATGTTATGCTTTGATATGATTACTGGACACTGATGTTGCGGTTGACAATCCGATAATAACAATTATTCCACTGTTCTGTTCTTTTTCCCCATTAAAAACAGTCAATGACATCACTGACAGAGCAGTGGGTTACAAAAAGCTGCAGTTTGCACAGACTGGCATCGAGGGATGTCTCACTGGGCAGAGTTTCCATACCAGTTTAGTCTGTGTCAGTAGACGTATGACCTTGACCTTTCACACAAACAAACACACACACACACACAGTGAGACCTCAGTTGTGACATTCTCTCAGCGCCAGTCTGGTTCACACCAGCTTCACCACTGGCCATCCCATTGTAACGTAACCAGGGAAACACATTCTCCCTGACAGTCAACAGAAACGGGTCGGCACCGCTGCCAACGGCAACCCAAACTGCATCACAATTATGTCATCCTTGGCAACCAGCCTGTCCTGATTCTGTCAGTGTGGCGTTGGAGAGATTGGACCAGAGCCACGGACACACAGGGATCAGTAGACTACCTCTACGTTGGCACCAAACACTCCATAATGACAGTCAATCACCATCTCAGTTACATTCCATATACAGCTGTCTTGGAACTTTTGGTGGCCAAGGACACACACATTAAGTAAGGACACTACCACTAAAAGATACAAGAATCAGATAGCATTTAGCAGGGTCTACCATACAGCCATATGACAATATACACCTCAAGCAAAGCAAAAATGAAAGTCAAAAATGCATTTGAGGTCAGCAACTCTGGAAGTGTGATTTTGGAGCTACTTTAGGACAACGGCCTCTAGTGTCTGATAGTGGCTGTATGTGTGTGTGTCCTTACCACAGCGTTGTGCTCCACTCTGGCTTTGACCTGCTCCACCTTGCCAGAGATCACCCGGGGGAAGATGGAGGAGTCGGCCCCTTTACAGAACAGGTAGTACTCCCCTGTGGACAACCACACAGTTAAAACAGGTTCCTCATTAGCAGAGAGAAGCATCATTAGTTTGCAGCAGTGTGTGGCAGACAACACTAGAGATGTTCCTCAGTGAGACTGACTCTACCGTCATTAGTATGCCTTCTGCCTGTTGACCTCCTAGCACACATATGGCCCTCTCTATTAGCATACAGCACACACACACACACACACACACACACACACACACACACACACACACACACACACACACACACACACACACACACACACACACACACACACACACACACACACACACACACACACACACACACACACACACACACACACACACACACACACGCACACACACACGCACGCACACAGAACAATGACTGGGTTGCCGTGGTAATGACTGCTTTCATCTATAAAAAGCACCAGCCACTCCCATACAGATACATCTAGTTTCTATGTTCTAGTATTATAATGGTAGTAATTGTACTATAGTACAGTAACATCTAGTTTCTGTGTTCTAGTATCATAATGGTAGTAATTGTACTATAGTACAGTACCTCTAGTTTCTGTGTTCTAGTATCATAATGGTAGGAATTGTACTATAGTACAGTACCTCTAGTTTCTGTGTTCTAGTATCATAATGGTAGTAATTGTACTATAGTACAGTACCTCTAGTTTCTGTGTTCTAGTATCATAATGGTAGTAATTGTACTATAGTACAGTACCTGTGGTGGACCTGACGATAACACTCATTCTCCTTCTCACAGAGTCAAAGGTCAATACCTCCAGTAGCTCAAACCTGGATGCAAGAGAGAGAAAGGGAGAAAGAGGTTGGGTTACTGACCACACACACACACACACACACACACACACACACACACACACACACACACACACACACACACACACACACACACACACACACACACACACACACACACACACACACACACACACACACACACACACACACACACACACAAAGATAAACTGATGCCCACAGGCCATGGCTGGAGTAATGGACACACACTGACCTCTCGACCTCATCCTCCCTATTAAGAATCTCCATGTGACTGTCCTTCAGCCGCAGATAGGTGAAGCCAAGCCTGGGGGACAGAGGAATGTACCATTACTGTCAGAACAGGGGAGCAGGTTAAACTGCAGTTAAATGAATGGCTATACAGTGCATTCGGGAAAGTATTCAGACCCCTTGACTTTTTCCATATTTTGTTACGTTACATACAGCCTTATTCTAAAATGGATTACATTCATGTAAATAAGGTATTTTTGTTTTTTATTTATAATAGAAAACCTGTTTTCGCTTCGTCATTATGGGATATTGGGTGTAGATTGATGAGGAAAAACTATTATTTAATCAATTTTAGAATAAGGCTGTAACATAACAAAATGTGGAAAAGGGGAAGGGGTCTGAATACTTTCCAAATACACTGTATATTATCTATCTATCTAGTTCATTTCAAATGCCTGGGAGTAGAAAAGACTTTCTGCCTTTGTGTGTGTGTGTGTGTGTGTGTGTGTGTGTGTGTGTGTGTGTGTGTGTGTGTGTGTGTGTGTGTGTGTGTGTGTGTGTGTGTGTGTGTGTGTGTGTGTGTGTGTGTGTATGAGTCAGTGAGTGATTGAGCGACAGTGATTGAGTGAGTGAGTGATTGAGTGGGTGATTGAGTGAGTGAGTGATTGAGTGGGTGATTGAGTGAGTGGGTGATTGAGGGAGTGAGTGAGTGATTGAGTGGGTGAGTGAGTGATTGAGTGGGTGAGTGAGTGATTGAGTGGGTGGGTGAGTGATTGAGTGGGTGGGTGATTGAGTGGGTGATTGTGAGTGAGTGAGTGAGTGAGTGAGTGAGTGAGTGAGTGAGTGAGTGAGTGAGTGAGTGAGTGAGTGAGTGAGTGAGTGAGTGAGTGAGTGAGTGAGTGAGTGAGTGAGTGAGTGTGATTGCGTGAGTGTCAAGCCAGTCACCTCTTCATGCCCTCCACCAGTGCCACCTCGTCAGGAGAGGATGATATGTAGAAGGAGGTGGCCTTGTTCTGGTGGATACCCATCTTGATGCCATCCACTGTCTCCTCCTCCTTCACCTGTACCGTGTGGCACAGACACAACGCCCGGAAGAACAACTCCTCAGACTCCTGACAAGCCAAGCACAGAGAACACGTCACACAACACACACACACGTATAAACACATAAATACAGGAAACATACATGTTTGAATACATCATTTGGATCCATAGTAAAACACAATTCATGTTTCCTGAAGATCTTGCTTCTTAGTCCTCGTACACACAGAAGACAAAGGAATGGCACAGGCTGGTCACCGGAGTGAAGCGGCCCTCTCTAGTCCTGGCACACAGCAATGTGTGTGTGTGTGTGTGTGTGTGTGTGTGTGTGTGTGTGTGTGTGTGTGTGTGTGTGTGTGTGTGTGTGTGTGTGTGTGTGTGTGTGTGTGTGTGTGTGTGTGTGTGTGTGTGTGTGTGTGTGTGAGACACTGGATCCCTGGGTGGATGAATGTGTCATCCTTAGAGAAGGTATCAGTGTCACTCTGAGTTTAGGGTTCACCCAGGACATCCAGGTAAAAGCTGTTAGTATCCAGCTGGTCTTCATAGGGTTACGGTTCACCCAGGACATCCAGGTAAAAGCTGTTAGTATCCAGCTGGTCTTCATAGGGTTACGGTTCACCCAGGACATCCAGGTAAAAGCTGTTAGTATCCAGCTGGTCTTCATAGGGTTACGGTTCACCCAGGACATCCAGGTAAAAGCTGTTAGTATCCAGCTGGTCTTCATAGGGTTACGGTTCACCCAGGACATCCAGGTAAAAGCTGTTAGTATCCAGCTGGTCTTCATAGGGTTACGGTTCACCCAGGACATCCAGGTAAAAGCTGTTAGTATCCAGCTCGTCTTCATTGGGGAATGAAACAATGTCTGACCCTGCATCAGTGGTTAGGGAGGGGTAACTTGTCCTGTACATATTCGTACAGTCCATCAAGTGACAGTGAGGCTCTCTGTCTCACCTTGCCCCCTGGTCCAGGTGAGGAGTCGATCATGTCCATGCTGGTTGCCCCTGGCATGACCTGTCCATTACAGATGGCATCAGGGACGTAAACATAGCCGTCCACACAGCACTCTATAAACTCCATGTTGTTCTCTGTCAGTGTGCCTGTCTTGTCTGTAAACACGTACTCCACCTGGAAAACACACACATTCAGGTAAGAGTGGTGAGTGTGTGTGTGTGTGTACTGTCTGTACTGTGTGTATAGCCTACCTGTCCCAGTTCTTCATTGAGGTCAGATGTGTTAACCTGAGCCCTCTCTCCTAGTTCCTCGTCAAACATCTCATCATCCCACATGATGAAGTAGGACCCCAGGAACTTCTGCATCTCCACGGTAACGTACATGGACACGGGGATGATGTAATTAAACAACACCATGAAGGCCAGGAAGTCTGTGAACGCCCGGATCAACTGGAGAGAGAGAGGAGGGAGGTATGAGGAGGGAGAGGGGGGAGGAGGGACAGTCAGAAGTGACAGGGAGAGAGAGAGGAGGGAGGGAGGTATGAAGGGAGAGGGGGGAGGAGGGACAGTCAGAAGTGACAGGGAGAGAGAGAGGAGGGAGGGAGGTATGAAGGGAGAGGGGGGAGGAGGGACAGTCAGAAGTGACAGGGAGAGAGAGAGGAGGGAGGGAGGTATGAAGGGAGAGGGGGGAGGAGGGACAGTCAGAGGTGACAGGGAGAGAGAGAGGAGGGAGGGAGGTAATGAGGAGGGAGAGGGGGGAGGAGGGACAGTCAGAGGTGACAGGGAGAGAGAGAGAAAGGGAAAGTGAGAGGTGAAAAAAACATCAGCTATTGCATAAAAATGATTGTAGTTTTATAACCTACTATATGGCGTTGCCTCTCTGTGTCAGTCTTCTGGTTGTAGAAGGGCTCGTCTTTGTCCGGGTCAGCCTGCCACACATACTTCAGCACTGTGTTGATCAGAGCCTTGCTGATCAGGATGCACAGGTACACTATCAGATACGCATTCATTGACCTGGAGGGGGGAGACAGAGAGGGGGGGGGGGGTACAGAGAGGGGGGAGAGACAGAGAAAGGTGAGAGACAGAGAAAGGTGAGAGACAGAAAGGGGGGAGAGACAGAAAGGGGGGTAGAGACAGAGAGGGTGGACCGACAGAGGGGGGGGGGGGGGGGGACAGAGAGGAGGGGTGAGAGGAGGGATGACAGAAAGGAGTAGAGACAGATGCAGAGGAAATTACATAAGAATGTCTTCAGGAAGGGTGGACGGTCTGAATGGGTCTTTAGGGGGAAATGGATATGATGCAATTAGATGGCAATCAACGTTAAGTGAACCTGTCTGGAAACATGGTAAACATGCATCATAAAGTAGAAAACACATGTTGGTGGGTCTTACTTCTCCACTGCAGAGCGTTTCTGGGACTTGGACTGGTAGTTGAGCGCCATCTTGGTCTCCATACCAGTGTAGATGGCAACAGCTAGGAGACACAAACCAGAGGGTCAACTTGGGGAGACATTTCACATCTGTGAAGATGAAGGAAAGAGACTAGGGAAGGGAACGACTTTGTAATATTGAGATGCAGCCCTGATGACAATAACATCAGTCAGATCTGACAAGTCTCTGCCGGTACTGAATACTATCATGGTGTCCTACAATTATCTGTGAAATCAACTCCCATCACACTCATCTGATTTCATAATAAGACATGGCTTGCAGTCATGTCATCTCATGCAGTGTACTGACTGCATTCCTGCTTGACAGTTTGTAATATTCTCACTCATACAGGTCTGTACAGGCCTCAGCAGCTGGTCTCAATATACAACCCACAGTGTGAACACAGGAACTTAATGATTTGGAGTGGAACCTCTAAACATTCCAAACCCATTATATGAATGAAAACTAGGAATCTATTTTAGATTCTATAACTGATGTCATTACAAGGTCACCCAGTGTAGTGTCTTTAGATTATATTAGTGATGTCATTACAAGGTCACCCAGTGTGGTGTCTTTAGATTCTATTAGTGATGTCATTACAAGGTCACCCAGTGTAGTGTCTTTAGATTCTATTAGTGATGTCATTACAAGGTCACCCAGTGTGGTGTCTTTAGATTCTATTAGTGATGTCATTACAAGGTCACCCAGTGTAGTGTCTTTAGATTATATTAGTGATGTCATTACAAGGTCACGCAGTGTAGTGTCTTTTGATTCTATTAGTGATGTCATTACAAGGTCCACCCAGTGTAGTGTCTTTAGATTATATTAGTGATGTCATTACAAGGTCACCCAGTGTAGTGTCTTTAGATTATATTAGTGATGTCATTACAAGGTCACCCAGTGTGGTGTCTTTAGATTCTATTAGTGATGTCATTACAAGGTCACCCAGTGTGGTGTCTTTAGATTCTATTAGTGATGTCATTACAAGGTCCACCCAGTGTAGTGTCTTTAGATTATATTAGTGATGTCATTACAAGGTCACGCAGTGTAGTGTCTTTTGATTCTATTAGTGATGTCATTACAAGGTCACGCAGTGTAGTGTCTTTAGATTATATTAGTGATGTCATTACAAGGTCACGCAGTGTAGTGTCTTTAGATTATATTAGTGATGTCATTACAAGGTCACGCAGTGTAGTGTCTTTAGATTATATTAGTGATGTCATTACAAGGTCACGCAGTGTAGTGTCTTTTGATTCTATTAGTGATGTCATTACAAGGTCACCCAGTGTGGTGTCTTTAGATTCTATTAGTGATGTCATTACAAGGTCACCCAGTGTGGTGTCTTTAGATTCTATTAGTGATGTCATTACAAGGTCACCCAGTGTAGTGTCTTTAGATTCTATTAGTGATGTCATTACAAGGTCACCCAGTGTGGTGTCTTTAGATTCTATTAGTGATGTCATTACAAGGTCACCCAGTGTAGTGTCTTTAGATTATATTAGTGATGTCATTACAAGGTCACGCAGTGTAGTGTCTTTTGATTCTATTAGTGATGTCATTACAAGGTCACCCAGTGTGGTGTCTTTAGATTCTATTAGTGATGTCATTACAAGGTCACCCAGTGTGGTGTCTTTAGATTCTATTAGTGATGTCATTACAAGGTCACCCAGTGTAGTGTCTTTAGATTCTATTAGTGATGTCATTACAAGGTCACCCAGTGTGGTGTCTTTAGATTCTATTAGTGATGTCATTACAAGGTCACCCAGTGTAGTGTCTTACCATATATGTGCTGTGTGTTTTTCAGTGTCGCCCCTCTGAGAAGTAGGTTCTCAGATCCCAAAGGCCTGAAGCAAACACAGAATACACTTCTCTGTTAGAATACACTTTTTTTTATTGTTGTGCAAACACACGAGCAATGACTTCCTGAAGTTGGAGTCAATTTCCTGGGTATGGATTTACCTCGCGATGGGCTCGTTTCTGTCCGAATAAATATTGATTCGGCCCACGAATCTGTCCAAGGAGAGAGGGAATGCATGTGTGAGTTGGTGTGTTTTGCGTTGTTTACAACCAGTACTGATTGTCTGGATCCAGTGTTGTGTGCAGTGTTGTCACTCACTTGTAGAGGTCTGGTTGTGGTTGTTCACATTCAATAGAAGCCTGTAGAGTATTGAAATCCTCCTCTGTGTTGAAGGCCTTAGTGTCCTGCACAGCATAGTAGGTCTTTGTGGAGGGATGGAGAGAGTCACAGCGAGATCAGGAACACAGCGAGCCAAGATGCATCTCACACTAACCCTCTAATGAAACAGAATACAAACTCTATCTCTCCATTTCGCTCCATCTCTCTATATCCCTCACATACACACTCACCCCTCTCTCTCACTCACTCACTCACTCTTTCCTCTCTGTCCCCTGTCTCCCACGCTCTCTGTCTTTCACTCTTCTGTTCTCCCTCAACTCTATCCCATTCTTTCTTTATCTCTGCCTCAGCCACCTCTCCCATCTCCCTCTTCCTCTCTCTCAGTCAGAGTGTAGTGTTACCTTGTGACTGGACTCCCCGTCCAGACTGGCTGTAGTGACAAAACAGGTCCCGTCCTCCCTACTGGTGGAGAGAAGGATGAGGTCACAGGGGAACGTCTCATCTTCCTTGATCAGCACCACATCACCCACCTGGGAGAGAGGGAAAGAAGGAAGGAAGGAAGGAAGGAAGGAAGGAAGGAAGGAAGGAAGGAAGGAAGGAAGGAAGGAAGGAAGGAAGGAAGGAAGGAAGGAAGGAAGGAAGGAAGGAAGGAAGGAAGGAAGGAAGGAAGGAAGGAAGGAAGGAAGGAAGGAAGGAAGGGTGAATGGGTGGGTTGGAAGTTAGAGCGTGAGAGAGATGTCTTTAGCTCAATAGGATAACACAGTCTTGAGTTGTCTAAAACAGTGGTTCCCAAACTGTGGGTCGGACCCACGTGTGGGTCCAGGTTGGTTGCGGGATGACATTTGTTGTGCATTGCAAAACATTTTACTTAAAAAATTGGAAATGTAAACAATTAAAACCAAATAGAAAGTGTGTAGAAAAGATAATGGACCTATATATATTTTATATAATAGTCTAGAATCTTTGAGAACTTACAATCAACAAAATAAAACTAGACAATGAGGCCCCCATAGATTGTGTTAGAATGTTTTGAGAATAAGAACACAGCATTAGCCATCTTAAAATATGCAGGAAATGTGCTTAAAAACTGCACAATTTTCTCTCAGCTCCATGACAAAATGTGTAGAATTGCAGAAAATTAGCTTTAAAATTGAAAAATGTTCTCTCCGCTGCCAAAATTATATTTTGTACTTAGTTTTTGGTCTGTTTATGTTTTTTCTCTGCTCGACCCTTATGGTGGGTCGCGACTCAAAATACACCTTCATTTGTGGGTCATGAAGCAAGAAAGTTTGCCAACCCCTGATCCAAAGAACCCAGGTTTGATCCCTGGTCATTTTCAGTTGTAGGATGATACGTACCCTCAGCTTACGACTCTGTTTCCTGATCACCTTCCCATCCTGCACCTCGTGCACAGGACACTGGTTAATAGCATTGTCTGCTTTGTGCCTGAGCCAGTCCTCATAGCCCTGTTTGATGGCCGTGACAGTGATGACAAAGAAGAGAGGTAGTCCGCTGGTGATGGGACTGGTGGGAGTGTCAATTATCAACTGAAGAGGGCGAGAGAGAAAGAGAGAATGATCTATTGTCATCTGAAACTTCTGCGTTTGCCAGATTTATATTTCTTGCCAACTAAGCCTTAAATTGACTCAAATTGAATCTACCAGTCAAGATCTGACCTGGACAAGAAATATGATGAGGAAGTAGAAATTGGCAATTCTTCTAAACTGCTCAAACAAATTCTTCGGAACAAAATTCCAGAAGGTGTACTGTGGAAAGGGAAGCAACAGCAAATGGTTATAACATGGTTGTAACGTGGTTATAACGTGATTGTAATGTGGTTGTAGCATGGTTGTGGTTCTCACCTTGGAGGAGATGATGCGGTTGTCGGGGTACCTCTGGGGAATGTAGGCCTCCGCTCCCGGTGGGGGCTCCTTGTTTCCGATGTACACCGTCCTGGTGTCCACCCAGTTCTCCTCTCCAGCACACTGCACAGAGGTCAAGACGTCAAAGGTCAATGCCAGGTCAGCACACAGGTCAGGTCAGATCATGACAGGACAAATCAGGGCAGGTCAGGACAGGACAGGAGAAGACACAGGGGCAACAAATGTAGCCTCATTGCCTGGCTGGGGGCCTGACTGGCTGGTTGTCAGGCAGTTGTTTCCTGCTCCAGCCAACATGTCTTTGTCTCACCAAACATGGTTAGTGTTGTAGAATGCAGAGACAGTCTGGCAGACACAATAGCATTACGGTCGCAAACCGTATAAATGACTGTGTTGAGCGTAATAAACTGGCGACCTAACAAACACAACACAACAGACCTCCAGTAACAGTGAGTAAGTGCTCTGAGTCATGTAACCGGGTGGGGAATGATAAATGAGTGTTGGCTACAAGCCTTCCATCTTACAATAACTCTCCCATTCAACACTAACTATGACACACGCCTATATACAAACACACACCAACACACACCACAACACCATAGGAAGGTCAACCCACTGATTTCACACCTGTCTGGAATAGTCAAATAGAATAGAATCTGATCAAACAGAATCAAATATTTTTTTTAAAAAGAGGGAAATCCAATATAATCTTAAAGTAATTTCCTTACTCGCTGAGCCTTAAGTAACTAAATGGGTTGCGTCCAGTAGAGTGCTACATGTTTGCCCATGTCTGTTTATCACCAGTGAGCTAGCTCAAGAAGCTGGACAAGCCCAGACAGAGAGACACTGAGGGGATTTGATTAATCCCCCGGGCATGCCCCAAGTGAACTGGGTTAGCATTGACTGCATTCCAATTAGAGCCGGGCGCCCCGTTCTGGGCATTCTAACGCTAACTTTCTAGCCTGTATGTTTATTGCCAATCAGAGCGTTTATATAATGCTTTCCTTAGAATACCTCCGTTGTCTGAATATAGTGTATATCCTGTTCCATGGATATTGGTCATGTCCTTTGTTTGGTTAGCATGTTATACTTTGTATGTCTCCTTAGTTATGCCACTTTGTCTTGTATCTATGTCCCCTTTATATTCCCTCCAGAGCAAAACCTTACCTACCGGCCTTTCAAGCCATTCCATATCGCCATCCTACCGCCCATGTGCTCCTGCGTCCGTTTGCGGTGCCTTTTTTAATTAGTTAATAAATATCCTGAACTGTAAACTTTGTCTTCAACCATCCTTCCTGCATTCTTACAAATGCACCATAGTGGCAATATCACTCCTCAACCTAGCCTAAGATACAGTTCCACCTAGCCTAAGATACAGTCTACCTAGCCTAAGATACAGTTCCACCTAGCCTAAGATACAGTCCGACCTAGCCTATGATACAGTTCCACCTAGCCTAAGATACAGTTCCACCTAGCCTAAGATACAGTTCCACCTAGCCTAAGATACAGTTCCACCTAGCCTAAGATACAGTTCCACCTAGCCTAAGATACAGTTCCACCTAGCCTAAGATACAGTTCCACCTAGCCTAAGATACAGTTCCACCTAGCCTAAGATACAGTTCCACCTAGCATAAGATACAGTTCCACCTAGCATAAGATACAGTTCCACTAGCCTAAGATACTGTTCCACTAGCCTAAGATACTGTTCCACTAGCCTAAGATAGTTCCACTAGCCTAAGATACAGTTCCACCTAGCCTATGATACAGTTCCACCTAGCCTAAGATACAGTTCCACTAGCCTAAGATACAGTCTACCTAGCCTAAGATACAGTCCGACCTAGCCTAAGATACAGTCCGACCTAGCCTAAGATACAGTCCGACCTAGCCTAAGATACAGTCCGACCTAGCCTAAGATACAGTCCGACCTAGCCTAAGATACAGTTCCACTAGCCTAAGATACAGTTCCACTAGCCTAAGATACAGTCTACCTAGCCTAAGATACAGTTCCACCTAGCCTAAGATACAGTTCCACCTAGCCTAAGATACAGTTCCACCTAGCCTAAGATACAGTTCCACCTAGCCTAAGATACAGTTCCACCTAGCCTAAGATACAGTTCCACTAGCCTAAGATACAGTTCCACCTAGCCTAAGATACAGTTCCACTAGCCTAAGATACAGTTCCACCTAGCCTAAGATACAGTTCCACCTAGCCTAAGATACAGGTCCACTAGCCTAATATACAGTCTACCTAGCCTAAGATACAGTTAGACCTGGTTCTTTCTGTAGACTAACTCACTGGAGCCAGACAGAGGCTGCAGGGAATGATCTTATCAACACCTGAACGGTTGCTACTCTGCATACCTAATCAATCAAACCTCAGCTATTAAAAAGGTCAGAGTGGCCAGTGTGGTTTTTCAGTATGACCTGTAAGACAAGCAAATGTGTTCAGCCATCCAGGCTCTGGTAAGCCGTGGTTCATAAGAGGCCAGTGTGAGGTGAGGAGTGTGGTTTCCTAGTATAGCCGGTGAAACAGTGCTCAGAATGCCCCTACCGCACCACGGGTCCACCCATCCATCCCATTAGACAGGGATTACATTGAGCCAGCATGTGTAGCATTAGCATCTTTAGCTAGCGGTTATGTAAGTGGGGCGAGTACAGGCTAACATCCCTTTAGATATTATTTTTACCCACAGAGGGCACTGTGATATATCGGCCAAGCAGATTAAACATCCGTTAGCTCTTGTTAATGAATTAGTCCTTTGTAGTTCAGTTGGCAGAGCATCGCGTTTGTAACACCAGGATAGTGGGTTTGATTCCCGGGACCACACATACATAGAAATGTCTGCACGCATGACTGCAAGTCGCTTTGCATAAAAGTGTCTGCTAAATGGCACAGGGACAATTGGGCTTACAGTTTCACCATACAGTATTGTTGTTGCATCACAATGTACTGTAACAAAACGTAACCTTTTTACTTATCTTATCCTGGGCAGTGTCTCTCTATTAAAACATTCAGCCCTAGTGCCCTACATGATTTCATTCATAGAACCAGATTTTCATTCAATAAAAGTTTCATTTTTTGGAGAAAATAGGAATTAGGAGTCAATCGGAAGTCAACACGTTAGTTTGTATTTAGCTAGGGTCTAACGCGCTAGCAGAGATTCAGTATTAAAGTGAATTACTCACTTTTCTCGTCCCTGAATAAGTTCTCCTGTTACCTTGGTTGGCTCCTGAGCACAAGCCTGTGTCTCACAGAGGAATGCAGCCTAATGACTGAACAAAGAACACACCTCTCTCTCTCTCTCTCTCTCTCTCTCTCTCTCTAGTATTACTATACAACAGCTGTCTCCATACCATAGTATTACTATACTACAGCTGTGTCCGGGGAATAGGATTGTTTTTCCCTAGCAACGTGCCCAAGTTTCCAGCATTGTTTCGCTGGGTTAAGTCACTGAGCACTCCTAGTCTACTCTGGTCACCCCCACTAGTGTTCAGCTATTTTGAGCTCACCTGTCTGAAACACCTCAGACAGGACAGGAGGAGACTCCACCTCTGGATCATTGAGCCTAAGGAGGTTTGAATTGGTCTTATCTGACCTGAAACAGGCCATCCAAGGGTGCATCTCAGTAGTCTATAGTGGCACCCTCTTCTAGTCTCCTTACCCTTTGACTGGTGATTCTGGGGGTAGATCCCAATATTCTATAGTGGCAAAGTCTTCTAGTATTAAGGGTTAAGAGTGGAGAAGAGGATACCACCATAGACTACTGAGATGTAGCCGTAGCTGGCCTGCTTCAGTAATCTGAGCAGCAGAAGAGATGAGAGAAGACCTAGCATGAGGAAGAGAGAGGAGAGAGGAGCAGCCTTCTGTTCTGTGTGTATCAGCAGCAGACTGAGAACAGCTGGGATCTCCTCTCCCCAGATAAAAGCTGGTCCGCTCTCTCTCACGGTCAGCCCACACTCTTGCTTTCTCTTTCCTTTTCACAATCCCAACATTTATCTTGCTCACTCAGCTCACTCTCAGACATACACCACTCCCTATCTCAGATGAGTCCCGAGAGAAAGAGCGGGTGTGAGAGAGAGAGAGAGAGAGAGGAGGCAGCTTCTACCATGAACACTGTATTGTCCTCTGCCTGACAGAGGAAAGGGAGTCACCCTCAACCAGAGAAACAACGGGTACAGACCGCAGCCATTGAGCCATCCACACAACTAGAACCAATTTAATCTATTAACTTTATGGATGATAAAGATGTATTCTATATTCTATTCTAAAAAACAACCCTCTTCCAAAACAGATTTTTTCCCCGGGCTTTAAAATATATCCTCTAAGAAATAGCACATTAACGACACAAACTCATGTTCCTGTTAGAACATGAGGGGGGGCAACGTTAATGAGGGTACAAGCCCACGCATAAATACTGCACATCCTCCCTGCCTGACGAGAACCAGTAAACACTGACGTAACATGACAGTATAGGTGAAAATAGGAGTTCCTCTACATTGTTTTCACCCATCCAGTAAGGTGTGGGATCTGTGATTAGACTACTAAGTGGGGGAGAAGGGAAGAGTGCCTTTGGTATTGGTACAGGACCACTATCTCTTGTACATGGCGTGTCATCATGGCATGTCTGCTGATAGTACACAGTCTGTTCTCGTGCTCTCATGGAGGAGAGAAGAGGAGAGCACATATAGATAGACTGGTTAGCTTGAGTCTGGAGATGCTGACAACACTCTCGTCTCACCCACTCCTCTCCTCTCTGTCTGCCTCCTGCTCTCTTCTCCCACACATCTCTCTCTCCATCTGCCTCCTGCCCTCTTCTCCCACACATCTCTCTCTCCATCTGCCTCCTGACCTATTCTCCCACACATCTCTCTCTCTCACCCCATCTGCTTCCTCCCAGCTGGCACTTTTGGTTCCTTGGAAGTTGTGGGACCAAAAAAGCCATGAGTTTCCTGATGGTTAAAACATTTTTTTTTTTTTACCGTTCAGAGAATGGAAGTGAAAATTTTGCCTCTTCTGGGAACATACATTTTTAGGTTGCAGGGAGGTTCTGAGAACGTTTATCTATGGTTCCCTGAACGTTTTCCTGGGAGGTTTTATTAACGATCTGAGAATGGAAATTCTAGGTTATTTTAAGGCAATTAAATAACGTTCTAAGAACATGTTTCAATAAGACTTAATAACACTGCTAGCTTAGTTTAATGGTTTTGAACTCCCAGCACAGATAGGACACATGGAAATTCATGTGCTTAGGCATTAATCATGCAAACACATTCATTTTTATTGTGGCATGGCATTAGTGAGATTCAAACCAATGATCTTCTGCTCTCTATCCATGGAATTAGTCCACTGTGCCACCAGGATGCAGCTAGCAGGACATGTGTTTTTTTACTCATACAAAGCTGTTCATTTTAGACTATTCAAACCCTATTTCAAAGGAAACACACACTCATTAAAATCACTTAAGATAGAGGACAGATTCAAATAGTTTTGTTGACGCTGAGAACGGAATGTAAATGTTTTTAAATAACATTCCTACAACGTTCTTGGAACGTTACTAATGTTTTCTTTATTTTTATGGAATTGTTTCTTAATATTCTGAGAACATGACTTTTAATACAACCATGAGGAAACCTGGAGAAAACATTATGTTGAAGTACTGAAATTCCCATAGAGGAACGTTACTTCTTAATATTCTCTGAACAATTTGAGAACATACCTTTTAATAGAATCACAAGGAAACATTATGGGAATGTTTATTGCAAAATAACCATAGGACAACCACGCTCTCACCAAGCTCTAAGAAACGTATGGTTCTCAGAACGTTGTGTGCTAGCTGGGCTTCCTCCATTCTAACAAAGACAACACTGTTGCTACAGTACAGAACCTCTCAGTCCAACTAAGGAGCATGGAATGAGGAACAAACTGGATTCATAGAACATAACTAGTAATGAGGGCAGTTGGGGGTCTATGACAGTTGGGGGTCTACGACAGATGGGGGTCTAGAATAGTTGGGGGTGTAGGATAATTGGGGGTCTAAGACAGTTGGGGGTCTTGCTTACTGAAACATCAAGTGGGAGAGGAATACAGATTCAGTAACCATTGATACTTGTAATTCCATACATGGTCATCCCCAACCAGGGGTCATTCTGGTTAGCAGAGTAAGTGGTATAATGCTATGCAAATGGAATGCTGAAAGAGGTCAGCCTGACTGCAGTCAGAGAGATCAAATCAATGACGGTGAGGAAGCCCACAACAAACTATACTCTAGTCCAATGTTTCCCATCTCCAGTACCCCCAACAGTACACATTTGTTTGGAGTCCCAGACACGCAGACCTTATTCAACTTATCAACTAATCATCAAGCCCTTAAAGAATTGAATCAGGTATGCTTGTCTGGGACTACAACAAAAATGTATGTTGTTGGGGGTACTGGAGGACTGGAGTTGGGAATCACTGGACTAGAGGATCGCTGGTGAGTAAGTCCACAACAATCACTGATTAGATCTCTGACTGCAGGGTCAGCCTGACCTTTTCAGCATTCCATTTGGAACTTAAGCACTGCATGCCATTATACCACTGGCCTAGTATAGTCTCTTCACTGGGTTTTAATCAAGCCCTCTCCTCATGTTCTAACACACTCCTCTGTTCTCTCACACTAGGCCCCGTGGCCCGCTAGTGACCTCTTCTAATCACTACATTTGCCTGTTCATGGTCTGCTCAGTTTACAATATATCCCTGTTCGTCACTGACCGATACTCTAAATCATGCTGGTAAATATTAAATCAAATTTGGCACGGTCAAATTCATTTGTAATATCAAGATTTGAATGGAGTTAGATGGTGTGATTTCTCATTCGCCTGAGGCCTGAAACATTTGGGTATTTACTGTAGACTTGGATGTATGAAAAACATCTGAAAACCTTTATGTCTAGGTGAACTCTGACCCTGAAAGTGCCACTCATAGCTTTTGTATTTGTATTTATTAAGGATCCCCGTTAGTTCCTGCCAAGGCAGCAGCTACTCTTCCTGGGGACCAGTGAAATTAAGGCAGTTATATATCATTTTAAAAGCATTACAACACATTTCACAACACACCGTGTGCCCTCAGGCCCCTACTCTACTACCACATATCTACAACACAAAATCCATGTGTATGTGTGTGTGTGTATAGTGCGTATGTTATCATGTGTGTGTGTATGTGTGTGTGTCTCTTCACAGTCCAGCTGTTCTATAAGGTGTACAGTGTGGAATAGAGTTCCATGTAGTTATAGTTCTATGTAGTACTGTGTGCCTCCCATAGTCTGTTCTGGACTTGGGGACTGTGAAGAGACCTCTGGTGGCATGTCTTATGGGGTATGCATGGGTATCTGAGCTGTGTACTCGTAGTTTAAACAGACAGCTCAGTGCATTCAGCTTGTCAACACTTCTTACAAAAACAAGTATTGATGAAGTCAATCTCTCCTCCACTTTGAGCCAGGAGAGATTGACTTGCATATTATTAATGCTAGCTCTCTGTCTACATTTAAGGGCCAGCCGCTCTGCCCTGTTCTGGGCCAAATGTAATTTTCCTAAGTCCTTCTTTGTGTCACCTGACCAAACAACTGGACAGTAGTCCAGGGATGACAAAACTAGGGCCTGTAGGACCTGCCTTGCTGATAGTGTTGTTAAGAAGGCAGAGTAATGCTTTATTATGCGCTTTATCATACTGTAGATGACAGTTCAATCGTCCTCCCAGGAGCTCAGTGTTCTGTAATGTCCCCTCCCCAGGTAATGCATCTCTAACCTTATTTGAGTCTCTGTTCCAGCCCAGCCCCTCTCTCTCTCCCGCCACAGACAACCGTTTATATAGTGCTAAGCCGACAACATTCTTTTATTGATTACATTTAAGCTTTTAGAATTTGAAGACATTTTGCATTAAGACCTGTCTGCGTCTAATAAAATCAAAGTCCCATGATTAAGGCCGACTTCTGATCCAGTCAGATGTAATACTAGACATCTCCTATTCTAGAGGTTTTAATAGTTAGTGCTGGGTCAGGTTTCAGGACGGGAGCGTATTTATAGTTAAAGGGAAAAACATTGGGAGACAAAAATCAATGGAGAACCTTTTGCTATTAGACATAAAGTGGCCGCCTTTTCTCTGTCGTCGTCACTTAGTGGACGCATTGACTTTCTCCTTGCTTCTCGCTGGCCGCCCCTTTAAAAGATCAGTCACCGCTTCCTTTTGATAACCAAGGACTTCCTGTCACTGTTCAGTAGCAGGAGGATACATTTAGCCCCATTCCCTAATGGTGAGTACGCTATTCCCAGAAGCCTTTTGTGAATTCATTGGCAGTGATTGTTTTGATATGGTTTATCTGAAGTAGTTTCCTGTGACCTTCCAAGTCAACCAGAATCACATTTCTAACCAGTTTCCAGTCCACAATCTCATTCCAAAAGTAATCCGTCAAACTCAATTAAGGTTACTCCAACCCACCAATTTGTGAACCACTGTTCTATGGGGTATACAGTACCAGTCAAAAGTTTGGACACACATATTCATTCAAGGATTTTTCTTTATTTTTACTATTTTCTACATTATAGAATAATAGTGAAGACGTCAAAACACATATGAAATAACACATACGGAATCATGTAGTAAGCAAAAAAAAGTGTTAAACAAATCAAAATATATTTTACATGTAGTAAACAAAGATGTGTAAAAAAATTAATAATAAAAATAGAAAAATAAATCAAAATATATTTTATAATTTGAGATTCTTCAATAGCCACCCTTTGCTTTGATGACAGCTTTGCACACTCTTGGCATCACCTCAACCAGCTTCATGAGGTAGTCACCTGGAATGCATTTCAATTAACAGGTGTGCCTCGTTAAAAGTACATTTGTGGAATTTCTTTCCTTCTTAATGTGTTTGAGCCAATCAGTTGTGTTGTGACAAGGTAGGGGTGGTATACAGAAGATAGCCCTATTTGATAAAATACCAAGTCCATATTATGGCAGGAACAGCTCAAATAAGCAAAGAGAAACGACAGTCCATCATTACTTTAAGACATGAAGGTCAGTCAATACGGAAAATTCCAAGAACTTTGAAAGTTTCTTCAAGTGCAGTCGCAAAAACCATCAAGCGCTATGATGAAACTGGCTCTAATGAGGACCGCCACAGGAAAGGAAGACCCAGAGTTACCTCTGCTGCAGAGGATAAGTTCATTAGAGATACCAGCCTCAGAAATTGCAGCCCAAATAAATGCTTCACAGAGTTCAAGTAACAGACACATCTCAACATCAACTGTTCAGAGGAGACTGTGTGAATCAGGCCTTCATGGTCGAAATGCTGTAAAGAAACCACTACTAAAAGGACACCAATAAGTAGAAGAGACTTGCTTGGGCCAAGAAACACGTGCAATGGACATTAGACCGGTGGAAATCTGTCCTTTGGTCTGATGAGTCCAAATGTGAGATTTTTGGTTCCAACCGCCGTGTCTTTGTGAGACGCAGAGTAGGTGAACAGATATCTCCGCATGTTTGGTTCCCACCATGAAGCAGGGAGAAGGAGGTGTGATGGTGTGGGGGTGCTTTGCTGGTGACACTGTTGGTGATTTATTTACAATTCAAGGCACACTTAACCAGCATAGCTACCACAGCATTCTGCAGCAATACGCCATCCCATCTGGTTTGCACTTAGTGGGACTATCATTTGTTTTCCAACAGGACAATGACCCAAAACACCTCCAGGCTGTATAAGAGCTATTTGACCAAGAAGGAGAGTGATGTAGTGCTGCATCAGATGACCTGGCCTCCACAATCACCTGACCTCAACCCAATTGAGATGGTTTGGGATGAGTTGGACCGTAGAGTGAAGGAAAAGCAGCCAACAAGTGCTAAGCATATGTGGGAACTCCTTCAAGACTGATGGAAAAGCATTCCAGGTGAAGCTGGTTGAGAGAATGCCAAGTGTGTGCAAAGCTGTCATCAAGGCAAAGGGTGGCTACTTTGAAGAATCTAAAATATATACTTTTTTGGTTAATACTTTCATAGTTTTGATGTCTTCACCATTATTCTACAATATAGAAAATAGTACAAATAAAGAAAAACCCTTGAATGAGTAGGTGTGTCCAACCTTTTGACTGGTACTGTAAGTGTAGGAATGTGTTTAGTGAATTACAGTTACTATACTAGACAGTGACAGTAACAGTTACACTGGTGGAAACAGTGCTGTAATTGTCGTAAACAGGAAGTGCAGGAAAACCCATCCCCCACTGCTGGGACAATTCCTGGATTCTAATACACAGGCACTTAAATGTTGTAATGCCTCCTCGGTACAGAGTGAGAGAGCGAGCAATATAAAGAAGGGAGACGCCGTGTTAATATTTGATGGGAAGCATCAATGAAGATACATGCTGACTATTGACAGCAGCAGGGGGAGAGGAGGGAGTGAGGGGGGAGTAGGGGTTTAACGGGGAAGATTACATTTCAGCCTCACTCACTCTTGGACATGACTGCCTGCTGGTCCATTTGCAGTCACACAGAGACCAGGGACCAATCCAACAACACTCACTGGGCAATGAGCAGCACAGCAACACTCTGTTGTGGTTAGACGGGTTTCAGATAGAAACAGGCTGTTAAAGTGTGTTACTGTCCCCCACTACACAAGGTTGTGTGAAAGATAACAGTGTGTTGTACAATACACCCACACTTCCAGCCATATAGCCATAGCAGAAACACTAGCTGGAGAACTGATAAAAACAGATACAAGTGGTGATCTATTTATGTCACCATCACAGAGGGTGAAACACTAGGTAGCTAGGAACAATGGAACAGAGAATAGAGATTGTCATTTAATGTCAGTTCTGAGGTAGAGAGATAAGGAGAATCTCTACTGTCCAGTCCCCAGCTCTTCAATAGCTGACCGTCTCGCAGGCTTGAAATATCAGGGAGGAAGACAGGCAGAGACAAGAGCTGGGTAAATAGCATTGTCACATGGGCAACAAGTCAAACGATATGCCGACACACAACACACAGCGTGTGTGTGTGCGTGCGTAAGCGCGCATGGGCGTGACTGCATGAATGAGTGTGTGCATACGTATGCGTATTTGTGTGTCTGTGCACGTATGTGTGTGTGTGTGCCCGTGTGCGTATGTGTGTGCGATTCTGGTCTCCCTGTTGCTCCAGAGATTAGGAGAGGAATGTGTTGGCAGGAAAGGGAAGCCAAGGAGAAAAGGATTTTCACCACAGACTGCTTCCAAGGTACCTGTGTTCCTCTGTTGTCTCCGCTCTCTCTTTTCTCTCTGTCCGAGCCATTTAGAACTTACTGTAAATCACCAGATCTCCAGGGAGTCCTACTCAAGATGACTAGAATCTCGACAACCCCTGAGAAAACCGTAACCTTTCCGTTTTTCAGTCCAAGCTTTGGAAAAGTTCTGTGGTTCCAAAACAATCAAATTGTAGAGAGACCACTTAGAATGTTATTGTCATGAAACGTTCCGAGTCAAAATGGAGGATAGTTAGCTGAACTCTGTAGCTCTGCAGATGGGCCTTACTGTACTCTGTCTGTGGGTTGATTACACCCCACAGATTACACCCCTGCTGTGCTCTCCATCTGTCAGCATCTTGTACTTCCTGGAGATAAACAGCCCTACCAAACAAGCTCAGACTGATCCACAATACATCAACTGCCTTACTGCCACGGCCTCAGGGTCACTGTGTATAACAACATGATGCAAAACAACATGAAGCTAATATGCTGTCACTACTCTTTACCATGTGGCTCTTTCACATACTGTACATCTACCCATTGGAGTGATTTGCAAAGGGAAAGGGGAATGCAAAACAGGCCTGATCTACCATGGTGTTTCTGTCTATACCTTCCCCTCTCTGTGGGACCATAGGGGCCAGCCTCCTGGTCCTGGTAACACAGCTAATAGGCTTTACTGAGCCCAGGAGCATGGTAGGCCAGATGTGCAGGGTGTGTGTGCTAGTGAGGATGTGTGTGCTTGTGTGCGTGTGCACAGCCAGCGTGGTTGGCCAGATGTTTCAGCAGCCATTAAATCAAATCAAAGTTTATTTGTCACGTGCGCCAAAAACAACAGGTGTAGACCTTACAGTGAAATGCTTACTTACCAATGGTGCGAGAAAAAAAAGGTATGTGTGTGTGTGTGTGTGTGTGTGTGTGTGTGTGTGTGTAGGCAAGTAAAGAAATAACAGTAAAAAGACATTTGAAAAAAGAGTAGCAAGGCTATATACAGACACCTGTTAGTCAGGCTTATTGAGGTAGTATGTACATGTAGGTATCGTTAAAGTGACTATGCATATATGATGAACAGAGAGTAGCAGAAGCGTAAAAAGAGGGGTTGGCGGGTGGTGGGACACAATGCAGATAGCCCGGTTAGCCAATGTGCGGGAGCACTGGTTGGTCGGGCCAATTTAGGTAGTATGTACTTGCATGTATAGTTAAAGTGACTATGCATATAAGATAAACAGAGAGTAGCAGCAGCGTAAGAGAGGGGTTGGGGGGGGCACACAATGCAAATAGTCCGGGTAACCATTTGGTTACCTGTTCAGGAGTCTTATGGCTTGGGGGTAAAAACTGTTGAGAAGCCTTTTTGTCCTAGACTTGGCACTCCGGTACCGCTTGCCATGCGGTAGTAGAGAGAACAGGCTGTGACTGGGGTTGCTGGGGTCTTTGACAATTTTTAGGGCCTTCCTCTGACACCGCATGGTGTAGAGGTCCTGGATGGCAGGCAGCTTTGCCCCAGTGATGTACTGGGCCATACGCACTACCCTCAAGTGCCTTGCGGTCGGAGGCCGAGCAATTGCCGTACCAGGCAGTGATGCCACCGGTCAGGATGCTCTTGATGGTGCAGCTGTAGAACCTTTTGAGGATCTCAGGACCCATGCCAAATCTTTTTAGTTTCCTGAGGGGGAATAGGCTTTGTCGTGCCCTCTTCACGACTGTCTTGGTGTGTTTGGACCAATCTAGTTTGTTGTTGATGTGGACACCAAGGAATTTGAAGCTCTCAACCTGCTCCACTACAGTCCCATCGATGAGAATGGGGACGTGCTCGGTGCTCCTTTTCCTGTAGTCCACAATCATCTCCTTAGTCTTGGTTACGTTGAGGGATAGGTTGTTATTCTGGCACCACCCGGCCAGGTCTCTGACCTCCTCCCTATAGGCTGTCTCGTCGTTGTCGGTGATCAGGCCTACCACTGTTGTGTTGTCAGCAAACTTAATGATGGTGTTGGAGTCGTGCCTGGCCATGCAGTCGTGGGTGAACAGGGAGTACAGGAGGGGACTGAGCACGCACCCCTGGGGAGCTCCAGTGTTGAGGATCAGCGTGGCAGATGTGTTGCTACCTACCCTCACCACCTGGGGGTGGCCTGTCAGGAAGTCCAGGATCCAGTTGCAGAGGGAGGTGTTTAGTCCCAGGTTCCTTAGCTTGGTGATGAGCTTTGAGGGTACTATGGTGTTGAACGCTGAGCTGTAGTCAATAAACAGCATTCTCACATAGGTGTTCCTTTTGTCCAGGTGGGTGAGGGCAGTGTGGAGTGCAATAGAGATTGCATCATCTGTGGATCTGTTTGGGCGATATGCAAATTGGAGTGGGTCTAGGGTTTCTGGGATAATGGTGTTGATGTGAGCCATTACCAGCCTTTCAAAGCACTTCATGGCTACGGACGTGAGTGCTACGGGTCTGTAGTCATTTAGGCAGGTTGCCTTTGTGTTCTTGGGCACAGGGACTATGGTGGTCTGCTTGAAGCATGTTGGTATTACAGACTCAATCAGGGACGTTGAAAATGTCAGTGAAGACACCTGCCAGTTGGTCAGCACATGCCCGGAGCACACGTCCTGGTAAACCGTCTGGACCCGCAGCCCTGTGTATGCTGACCTGTTTAAAGGTCTTACTCACGTCAGCTACGGAGAGCGCGATCACACAGTCGTCCGGAACAGCTGATGCTCTCATGCATGCCTCAGAGTTGCTTGCCTCGAAGCGAGCATAGAAGTGATTTAGCTCATCTGGTAGGCTCATGTCACTGGGCAGCTCGCGGCTGTGCTTTCCTTTGTAGTCTGCCACATCCGACGAGCATAGCGGGATTTCATGTAAGCTTCCGGGTGAGAGTCCCGCACCTTGAAAGCGGCAGCTCTACCCTTTAGCTCAGTGCGAATGTTGCCTGTAATCCATGGCTTCTGGTTGGGGTATGTACGTACAGTCACTGTGGGGCTTAAAGCTTCCTGCTTTAATTTCTGCTTGTAAGCAGGAATCAGGAGGATAGAATTGTGGTCAGATTTACCAAATGGAGGGCGAGGGAGAGCTTTGTACGCGTCTCTGTGTGTGGAGTACAGGTGATCTAGAATTTTTTTCCCTCTGGTTGCACAATTAACATGTTGATAGAGATTTGGTAGAACTGATTTAAGTTTCCCTGCATTAAAGTCTCCGGCCACCAGGAGCGCCGCCTCTGGGTGAGTGGTTTCCTGTTTGCTTATTTCCTTATACAGCTGACTGAGTGCGGTCTTAGTGCCAGCATCTGTCTGTGGTGGTAAATAAACAGCCACGAAAAGTATAGCTGAGAACTCTCTAGGCAAGTAGTGTGGCCTGCAATTTATCACAATATACTGTACTTCAGGCGAGCAAAATCTAGAAACTTCCATAGATTTCGTGCACCAGCTGTTGTTTACAAATATGCACAGACCGCCCCCCCTCGTCTGACCGGAGTGTGCTGTTCTATCCTGTCGGTGCAGTGTGTATCCCGCTAGCTGAATATCCATGTCGTCATTCAGCCACGATTCCGTGAAGCATAGGATATTACAGTTTTTGATGTCCCGTTGGTAGGATATTCGTGATCGTACCTCGTCTAGTTTATTGTCCAATGATTGCACGTTGGCGAGTAATATTGACGGTAACGGCAGCTTTCCTAGTTACCTTCTGCGGGTCCGGACGAGGCATCCGGCTCTTCGTCCTCTGCGTCGCGTCCTTTTGCGAATAATTGGGATGTCTGCCCTGTGGGGTGTTTGGAGAATATCGTGTGAGTCCTACTTGTTGTTGTTGAAGAAATCTTCATCTAATCCGAGGTGAGTGATCGCTGTCCTGATATCCAGAAGCTCTTTTCTTCAGTAAAATACGGTTGCAGAAACATTATTTACAAAATAATTTATAAATAATCGCAAAAAAAACCCCACATAATAGCACAATTGGTTAGGAGACCGTAAAACGGCGGCCATCTCCTCCGGCGCCATTTTGTTCTCGTGGCCCAGTGTGTGTGTGTGTGTGTGTGTGTGTGTGTGTGTGTGTGTGTGTGTGTGTGAGAGAGAGAGAGAGGCCATGTAAAGTAGACGACATCAAACTATAATCACTTAAAACCCTGAGAGCAAAGCAGAGCAGAGCAGAGGCAGTCTATAAGACTCAATCTGGACGAGCGGCCAGGCTGACCATGTGAGATCCCCCAGGGCTTTGTCGTCCCGCACTGACTGTTGCATTTTGAAAATGTGACCGTGCCAACGTGTTGAGAGATCAGACCTCCCCAGCTCCTTCATATGGCTGTTCCTGCTATTATAGTAATCATCAGGCTCTGTCTGGATGCCAGGCTGATTTTCAAAACTACCAACCGTGTCAAAATTGTGTTCCATGTACGGGGTGAACTAAGATGGTTGGTGTGACTCATTCTAGGCAACCGTGTGGTAATCTGAAATCAACACCCTCTCCAGCGCGTAGAACAACAGTGCCCGAGCATACGTGCCTGTGTCAGTGTGTTTGGTTTGACTCCACCAGTTGAGAGATCTCAGGCTGATTACGTGTTACGCTCCAGTCCTGCACCTGTGTTGTGACCTCACCTCACCTGACCTCACCTCTGTAGAAACATAACATCAACTGGCTAGAGAGAGAGAGAGAGAGTCAAAAGGAGAAAGAGATGCAAAGGGACAGATAAGGAAAGAGTAACCGAGAAAGAGAGAGAGGGGAAATGAATAAGCACTCCCTTCTCCAGTGCCAGCCTGAACTGGAAGACTGTAGTAATTGATAAATGGAGAGGCAGGATGGTAATGATCAATGTGCAGAGGTAATAGAAGGTAATATCATTTACTGTCATCCCCAGTGCTCTCGAGCGGCTAGATGTTCTTTACCATTCGGCCATCAGATTTGCCACCAATGCTCCTTATAGGACACATCACTGCACTCTATACTCCTCTGTAAACTGGTCATCTCTGTATACCAGTCGCAAGACCCACTGGTTGATGCTTATTTATAAAACCCTCTTAGGCCTCACTCCCCCCTATCTGAGATATCTACTGCAGCCCTCATCCTCCACATACAACACCCGTTCTGCCAGTCACATTCTGTTAAAGGTCCCCAAAGCACACGCATCCTTGGGTCGCTCCTCTTTTCAGTTCACTGCAGCTAGCGACTGGAACGAGCTGCAACAAAACACTCAAACTGGACAGTTGTATCTCAATCTCTTCATTTAAAGACTCAATCATGGACACTCTTACTGACAGTTGTGGTTACTTTGCGTGATGTATTGTTGTCTCTACCTTCTTGCCCTTTGTGCTGTTGTCTGTGCCCAATAATGTTTGTACCATGTCTTGTGCTGCTACCATGTTGTGCTGCTGCCATGCTATGTTGTTGTCTTAGGTCTTTCTTTATGTAGTGTTGTCTCTCGTTGTGACGTGTGTTTTGTCCTTATATATGTATATATAAACACTTTTTTTAAAATCCCAGCCCCCATCCCCACAGGAGGCCTTTTGCCTCTAGGTAGGCCATCACTGTAAATACGAATTTGTTCTTAACTGACTTGCCTAGTTAAATAAAGGTTAAATAAAATAAATAAAATGTCGATCTAGGAGCTACTACATGCAACAGCAGGTACACTCTCCTCCCCTCCTCTCATTCCCTCCTCCCCTCCCGTCCTCTCCTCCCCTCATCCCCTCCTCTCCTCCCCGCTGTTACTGTGGGAGACAGAGCGCTGAGCCCAGAGAACTATAGTACTACCAGCTGAGTCACTCATTACACACAGACACACTTGAGTTTTCCAGTTGAATGGTATTGCATGACACTGCACTGTTTCCCAGCCATGAGCTAACAGTGAACTAAGGAGTGTAAACAGTCCATGAGAGAGTCTTTGGAGAAAACTTCTTGCCTGTCCCAGTTGTTTCATCTCACTGAAGAGGAAAGGAAAGGAGACAAGGAGAGGAGAGGAAGCCAGGGTGTGGCTATTACGTAATACCTGCTCCAGGTTCCCATTAGTCTTTATGTCCCACTGAACCAGCCCAACTCTGGAATGCCATAACTACACTGCTGACATATCATCAATACTCCTGCACACTGAAGGTGACTGTTGCATTAAAAAGACAATAGAAAAAGGCTTATGACTCCGCGTTGCAACACAAACCACATATGTTCCCTTTTCGTTTTCGTGGCTTAACGCTACAACATAAACTCTACATCAGCACCGTATTATTAACATGCCGGTTATTCACTGGGGACAGAGTTTCATAGAGAAAGATATTCCCAGATATTCACCTACTTCTGTGTCTATCGGGGTCACCAGGGCAGAACACAGTAGCAGCTGCTCTTTATAAAAGCCCACCTGACAGAGGTAGAGGGATCTGTCTATAGAGCCTTATGCTGAGGGAGGCTACAGTAACTCAGCCTACATATCCACTCCTGTCCTATTCAATCAAAAGCAATGGTCACACTACATTTTTACATGATCATAGTTGCACATAAAGCTTGTCTTTTAGTCAGCTACGTATATGGAATTGTAATGTTGCAGTGAAATGACATTTGGGGCATGATGAAACATAGGCCTAGGTACTAACTGCATTCCACACATGTGGTTCATAGAATGTGTGGCCTAGTGTTAATTAAATAACACATCATCCATGCATGGTGTCATACAGTAGTCGGCTGTAAGGCTCAGTACAGGACAGCTCCAGTGCTGCTAGGTGACCTAAACTGGGACATGCTTAACACCCCGGCCATCCTACAATCTAAGCTTGACGCCCTCAATCTCACACAAATTATCAATGAACCCACCAGGTATAACCCCAAATGTGTAAACACGGGCACCCTCATAGATATCATCCTAACCAACTTGCCCTCCAAATATACCTATGCTGTTTTCAACCAAGATCTCAGCGATCCCTGCCTCATTGCCTGCATCCGTAATGGGTCTGCGGTCAAACGACCACCCCTCATCACTGTCAAACGCTCCCTAAAACACTTCAGCGAGCAGGCCTTTCTAATCGACCTGGCCCGGATATCCTGGAATGATATTGACCTCATCCCGTCAGTAGAGGATGCCTGGTTATTCTTTAAAAGTGCCTTTCTCACCATCTTAAATAAGCATGCCCCATTCAAGAAATGTAGAACCAGGAACAGATATAGCCCTTGGTTCTCTCCAGACCTGACTGCCCTTGACCAGCACAAAAACATCCTGTGGCGTTCTGCATTAGCATCGAATAGCCCCCGTGATATGCAACTTTTCAGGGAAGTTAGGAACCAATATACACAGGCAGTTAGGAAAGCTAAGGCTAGCTTTTTCAAGCAGAAATTTGCATCCTGTAGCACAAACTCAAAAAAGTTCTGGGACACTGTAAAGTCCATGGAGAATAAGAGCACCTCCTCCCAGCTGCCCACTGCACTGAGGCTAGGAAACACTGTCACTACCAATAAATCCACAATAATTGAGAATTTCAATAAGCATTTTTCTACGGCTGGCCATGCTTTCCACCTGGCTACCCCTACCCCGGTCAACAGCCCTGCGCCCCCCACAGTAACTTGCCCAAGCCTCCCCCATTTCTCCTTCACCCAAATCCAGATAGCTGATGTTCTGAAAGAGCTGCAAAATCTGGACCCCTACAAATCAGCCGGGCTAGACAATCTGGACCCTCACTTTCTAAAATTATCTTGTTGTCCGGACCTCTTGCAGTCTCTATGGGGTGCCACAGGGTTCAATTCTCGGGCCGACACTCTTCTCTGTATACATCAATGATGTCGCTCTTGCTGCTGGTGATCCTCTGATCCACCTCTATGCAGACGACACCATTCTGTATACCTCTGGCCCTTATTTGGACACTGTGTTAACTAACCTCCAGACGAGCTTCAATGCCATACAACTCTCCTTCCGTGGCCTCCAACTGCTCTTAAATGCAAGTAAAACTAAATGCATGCTCTTCAATCGATCGCTGCCCGCACCTGCCCGCCCGTCCAGCATCACTACTCTGGACGGTTCTGACTTAGAATATGTGGACAACTACAAATACCTAGGTGTCTGGTTAGACTGTAAACTCTCCTTCCAGACTCACATCAAGCATCTCCAATCCAAAATGAAATCCAGAATCGGCTTCCTATTTCGCAACAAAGAATGCTTCACTCATGTTGCCAAACATACCCTCGTAAAACTGACTATCCTACCGATCCTCGACGATGTCATTTACAAAATAGCCTCCAACACTCTACTCAACAAATTGGATGCAGTCTATCACAGTGCCATCCGTTTTGTCACCAAAGCCCCATATACTACCCACCACTGCGACCTGTACGCTCTCGTTGGCTGGCCCTCGCTTCATACTCGTCGCCAAACCCACTGGCTCCAGGTCATCTACAAGTCTTTGCTAGGTAAAGCCCCGCCTTATCTCAGCTCACTGGTCACCATAGCAGCACCCACCCGTAGCACGCGCTCCAGCAGGTATATCTCACTGGTCACCCCCAAAGCCAATTCTTCCTTTGGCCGCCTTTCCTTCCAGTTCTCTGCTGCCAATGACTGGAACGAACTGAGAAAAAAAAAATCACTGAAGTTGGAGACACATATCTCCCTCACTAACTTTAAGCACCAGCTGTCAGAGCAGCTCACAGATCACTGCACCTGTACATAGCCCATCTGTAAATAGCCCATCCAACTACCTCATCCCCATACTGTATTTATTTATCTTGCTCCTTTGCACCCCAGTATCTCTACTTGCACACTCATCTTCTGCACATCTATCACTCCAGTGTTTAATTGCTATATCGTAATTATTTCACCACTATGGCCTATTTATTACCATACCTCCCTTATCCTACCTCATTTGCACACACTGTACATAGACTTTTTCTACTGTATTATTGACTGTGTGTTTGTTTATTCCATGTGTAACTCTGTTTTGTTGTATGTGTCGAACTGCTTTGCTTTATATTGGCGAGGTCGCAGTTGTAAATGAGAACTTGTTCTCAACTAGCCTACCTGGTTAAATAAATGTGAAATAATTTGTACTTTTTTTTTTATGCGTGGTGTCATACTGGTGTCTGCTGTAAGGCTCAGTACAGGACAGCACCATGCATGGTGTCATACAGTAAGTAGTCTGTTGTAAGGCTCAGTACAGGACAGCTGCTGAATCACTCTGTTAATAAACTCCTTCCTCCATGCTACAGAGGGTAGGACAGAGGATGAGGCTATGCTAAGCTATACTAGCCCAAACCTCCTGGGCCTTCGCTACACCATCTCCTCATAAATCCTCTTCTCACTTCCTCCTTTTGTTCCAGGAGACACTACACACACAGACCATGGCACAAGATGATATCGTAGCCATCTCGGAGGTTAGGGTTAGCACAGAGTGATAGGAAACAGCAACACCTAAGTCCCAGCGTCCCAGGCGCTTTGTTATTGTAGAGGCCGACTTGTCCCAGTCCCAGGGCTATAAGTCAGTCCAGAGCTGAGTGTTCCCAAGGCTGTGTTTTGTCCCAGGCAGGACCAGACAGGCTCCAGGGGGTGTGAAGTGGTGGATATTAGGGTGTAGCAGGACGGAACCAGACTAATTAGTCTATTTCCATGAATTGCCGTCTGGCCGTCTGCTACATGGGGAGAAGACTGATCATATTATCCTACTGATTCATGGCACACTGTGACAGACGCTGTTTCTCTGTCAATGCTTGGACGGGAAACAAAAATCCTGTTCCTCAAAGTATGATTCATTACTAATGTCAAGTAAATTATGCAATCTGTATTATCACGGACGAAGAGGTTCACAAACTCAATACAAGCCTGATGAAACTTTAAAGGGGAGTTCCGAGTGGCGCAGTGGTCTAAGGCACTGTGCCACTAGAGATCCTGGTTCGAGTCCAGGCTCTGTCGCGACCGGGAGACCCATGGGGCGGCGCACAGTTGGTCCAGCGTCGTCCGGGTAGGTTTTGGCCGGCCGGGATGTACTTGTCCCATCGCGCTCTAGCGACTCCTGTGTCGGGCCGGGTGCAATGCACGCTGACACGGTCGCCAGGTTTACGGTGTTTCCTCTGACACATTGGTGCGGCTGGCTTCCGGGTTAAGCGGGCATTGTGTCAAAAAGCAGTGCGGCTTGGCTGGGTCGTGTTTCGGAGGACGCACGGCTCTCGACCTTCGCCTCTCCCGAGTCCGTACGGGAGTTGCAGCGTTGGGACAAGACTAACTACCAATTGGATATCAAGAAATTGGGGAGAAAAAGGGGTACCATTTTTCTTCTTATACTGCTACACAAACAAGTCAAATAAGCATGGTTGGTTCCTGCATGAAACTGACTGATACCACACAAGGCTTCTTACCTTGAAACTGAGATACTCCTTTTGGTTCCCAGAGCAATGTTCTGGGCATACTGCCAAATTGCTTAGTCAATCTGTCACTCGCATGAACCCAACCATGACAGGTTATTAGAAAGCAGCATTATTCTAAACATACGATTGGATACACACAGAACATTTCCATCACAATGCATTACTAAAGTCAAGTGGAAAAGGTGCAGAATAACAAAGGTGCAGGTTATCAGTGCGTTCATGTGGCTTCACAAGCAGTATGACTCCCAGGAATGGCTGTGTGACTGCAGCTAGTCTGTTCGTCTGTAGAGTGGTGCCAGGTTTGGTCCTCTCCTCTCTCTTCCTGCTCGGTCTCCCCAGCTATCGTCTCTGTGTGTGTGTTTTCCAGGCCTAAGAGGCAGTGTGTTTGAGAGAGCAACATTAATCCCAGGACGGCCACAGCAGCCAGTCATCCACTCACATGGTCTCTGTGTGACTTCCTCAAACAAACCCCCTTTGTCTAAAGCTACCACACACACACACACACACAATGCACTGCATTCCAGAGACAGGAAAACACCCAACTCAACCCGACAACACTCAAACCAAGTGCACATAAAAACTCAATATGTTGTCGCCGAAAGATTTTAGCCTTTGGAAACCGTTGAACACAGATATGAATCCTAACAAAGCTCCCCATGACTGATCATCTACATGGTCACACTAGTGTGCATGTTACACCATAGAGGCAGTTCTGTTCTGGGCTAAACAGTCACATGATCACACAGGCCTTAGTCATGTGATGGGGGACTGCCTGTGTGGTGGGATCAGACCAGCTGACCCTTCAGCAGGGGTAAATATGTTAAGACCTAATCTGCCCAGCTCTACTGAACACAGGCACTGTGAGGAACACCTCAGAGCTCTGTGCTCAGCCAGGTTTGATTATACCTCCACTCCCATCAATTCAAACTTGATAAACTACACAAGCTTCCAACATATCAATTAATGAGATACCCAACCTGTTCACAGGGTTGGTTAACTCTTCAGATTCCTCGGGTCTCCATGGAATTAGGTAAATCCGCTTTTAGTTCTCACGCTCCACATTTTTGGAATCCCTTACAAAACTCATTACATTTAGATTCCCTGGTGCACTAGGGCAGTTTGAAATCCTGATGATGAATGAGTTCACAGAAGTGTGCAATAGTTTTGACTGATTGATTTAGTAACTTGTTAATGAAGGCTGTGATGTTGCTGATGTTCTAATGTAATGTACTTGTTATTGGATCTTGTTATATTTCTTTAAATCTTTTGCTTTGTGGTCTCAGGCCACCATTGAAAATGAACCCTGGTCTCAACTGGACTCCCCTGATTAAATAAAAGTAGCTAAGAATGTATCAAATGACAATAGAACAGAAATGCCAAAAATAGACCTGTCAATTCTAAGTCCAGGGCCGTGTTCAAAAACCTAGCGGAGGTGTAAGTGTGAGCGTCACAGTGAAAGTGTCTCTCTGGTCTCAGTGTAAAAGGTTACGTCGCCGTGCACCGCCCACATATTGTAACAATACGGAGGGCTCCGTAAAGCTCCGCATTGACATGATTGGGACTTCCTGTATGAACACAAACACTTCTTTGACAACTTCCTTCACAACAGCTCTGCTCTGCGAAGCGTAAGAAGTATAAATGCCCTGACATCCGCAGAGGCCGTATCTCAGTAAATGCTGTACAGCAACTGCAGACGTCAGATTGACCATACAGAGCCTTTAAGGCTGTCTGTCTGTGCTGTTATCTAATCCTCCAGACTAGAGCCAGGTGTGTGTGTGTTGGCCCTGTGGCATCACTTCACTACACTCTCACCTTAGCAGCACCAGTCAGTCAGTCAGTCAGTCAGTCAGTCAGTTAGTCAGTTAGTCAGTTAGTCAGTTAGTCAGTTAGTCAGTTAGTCAGTTAGTCAGTCAGTCAGTCAGTCAGTCAGTCAGTCAGTCAGTCAGTCAGTCAGTCAGTCAGTCAGTCAGTTAGTCAGTTAGTCAGTTAGTTAGTCAGTTAGTCAGTTAGTCAGTTAGTCAGTTAGTCAGTTAGTCAGTCAATCTCCTACTACCTATGAAACATTCAACAGCTAAAGCCAGGACCAAAAATAACATAGACATGTCAGGAACCTCCCTCTCATAGAGCTAGGAGCCAGATAGGGGACAACACAGACCACAGTCACAGCTCTGGCTGTGACTTTAACCCTTTATTTAATTCGTTTGAATGAAAACATTGAAAATTGATACCATTAAAAGTTTTGAACGGAGAGAGTTGAGGTTGTTTTTTTCTGACTTAAAGCTGAATTGTTTTGACTAGCAGAAATCTCTCTCACACTCACTCAACGTGCAGCCAGGCATAACAACCCAATACCTCTCCATCAGATCACTGACAGCAACCTGATAGCAGCCTCCCTCTTCTCTCCTAAACGCTTCAAATCGATCTGTGGGCACATTGTATCCACTCACCTCACCAGGCGTTTGATAGACAAAGGCTGCCAGCAAGAGGCAGCTATCTTTAAATAGATCATTTAGCAGATTACAGGCCTAGACTGAGGAATTTCTAAGCACGCAGAGACAAAAGGACATGGTAGGGAAGTGATACTGAAACAATGGAAATCTGTTCTGAAGTTCACGGAGCTCGCAAAATAAGAGTTGAAAAATAATGTCTTTGTGAGATCAGATTAGGCGATTAAGCCAATTGTAATAGTTGTATCATTACGGTGCCTCGGCCCACTCACAATACGTGGACAACGAACACGACCATCTGTGATATTTGATCACAGGATATGACAGATATACACAAACATACATACACTGAATGTACAAAACATTAAGGTCACCTGCTCTTTCCATGACAGAGTGACCAGGTGAATCAAATAAAATGTTATTGGTCACATACACATGGTTAGCAGATGTTATTGCGAGTGTGGCAAAATACTTGTGCTTTTAGTTCTGACGGTGCAGCAATATCTAACAATTCCCCAACAACTATCTAATACACACAAATCTAAGTAAAGAAATGGAATAAGAATATAAATATATGGATGAGCAATAACAGAGCGACATAGGCAAGATGCAGTAGATGGTATAGAATACAGTATATACATATGAGATGAGTAATGCAAGATATGTAAACATTATTAAAGTTGCATTATTGAAGTGACTAGTGATCCATTTACTAAAGTGGCCAATGATTTCAAGTCTGTATGTTGGCAGCAGCCACTCTATGTTAGTGATGGTTGTTTAACAGTCTGATGGCCTTGAGATAGAAGCTGTTTTTCAGTCTCTCGGTCCCAGCTTTGATGCACCTGTACTGACCTCGCCTTCTGGATTGTAGCGTTGTGAACAGGCAGTGGCTCGGGTGGTTGTTTTCCTTGATGATCCTGTGACATCGAGTGCTGTAGGTGTCCTGGAGGGCAGGTAGTTTGGGAAAGGGAGATACCTAGTCAGTTGTACAACTGAATGCATTCATCTGAAATGTGTCTTCCGCATTTAACCCAACCCCTCTGAATCAGAGAGGTGCGGGGGGCTGCCATAATCGACATCACCCATGGCCACGCAGTCATGGGTGAACAGGGAGTACAGGAGGGGGCTGAGCACGCACCCTTGTGGGGCCCCAGTGTTGAGGATCAGCGAAGTGGAGATGTTGTTTCCTACCTTCACCACCTGGGGGCGGCCCGTCAGGAAGCCCAGGACCCAATTGCACAGGGTGAGGTTTCATATAGCTATAATGATTGGTTGACGGTAGGTGGGGGCGGGAGTTCCTGTATACACACAAACTCACTTCTTTGACAACTTCCTTCACAGCAGCTCTGCATGAAAGCTATGATCCCTTATTAATTTACTTGTTAAATCCCCCTCAATCAGTGTAGATGAAGGTGAGGAGACAGGTTAAAGAAGGATTTTTAAGCATTGAGACATGGATTGTATACACGTGCCATTCAGAGGGTGAATGGGCAAGACAAAATATTGAACTGCCTTTGAACGGGGTATAGTAGTAGGTGTCAGGAGCACCTGTTTGAGTGTGTCAAGAACTGCAATGCTGCTGTGTTTTTCACACAAGTTTCCCGTGTGTATCAAGAATGGTCGACCACCCAAAGGACATACAGCCAACTTGACACAATCCCCTATCCCCTAGGAACGCTTTTGACACCTTTTAGGCGTCCATGCCCTGATGAATTAAGGCTGTTCTGTGGCAGGGGGGGGGGGGGCAACTCAATATTAGGAAGGTGTTCCTAATGTTTTGTACACTCAGTGTATATTTAAGTCTACTTTAGTCAGTGGTGACACAATGACCTCAGAAAGCCCCCATTTCAGCACTTTCCATGTCCTCACAATTCACTCAACCACAGTTCAGAGCATGAAGAGATTGTTTTTATTACCCAGACAATTCAATTTGACTTCCATCACCACATTATTCTAAAGCCTCTCTCTCATTCCCCCACCCTTCTCTCTCTCTCGTTACCGGCTTCAGTCGGCGAAACCTTTCCCCTTTTCCTGTGTGTGTGTGTAATGCTGCTGTCTCACCCCAGGCCTCCTGGCTGGTGGGCGGTCACATGATGATCCAATGACCCAGTTCTCCAGGGAAACAAAATCCCTCTGTCTACACTTAGGTCTTCCTCTATGAGACTGAGGTCTTCCTCTATGAGACTGAGGTCTTCCTCTATGAGACTGAGGTCTTCCTCTATGAGACTGAGGTCTTCCTCTATGAGACTGAGGTCTTCCTCTATGAGACTGAGGTCTTCCTCTGATGATCAGAGACAACAGAGTTGTAGCAGGATCTTGTTAGAACATGGTACAATTCAGGAAAATATAATTATCTTTGATTAATAGGAGATGGTGTGTGTTTTCCATTTCAAAACGGAAGGACACTTTGACACTATCAGTTTTCTGCTGCAGAGAACACATCCTAGTGATGAAGACCAAGTTAGAATTCAGACTGCCATGTCTTTGTTCTAGTTTTCAGACGACCTTTCTTGTACATTATGTATGACAGACAAACCATAGACAGTCAATCACATGAGTGTTTAACATGTTTTCTATGACGACAACCAATGTTGAAAGGTCAGAGGTCACAGCCTAAACACATCAGCAGCGTGACGTCTATAGAACCAACCATTGACTTCTAATCGAACTAGTCTTTGTGCTCCATTATAACCCTGAAAAGTTTTTTTTAAAGGGGATCACACACACTGATTTTCCGCTCCGCTCGTCCGGGCACGGGCCAGAGAGCTGGGTGCATGAACCCTGATGTCCTTGGTCGTCACTGTGGGAACAGGAGGAGGATCTATATTATGGTACGCTGCACCACGGCTCTCACCTATGGTGTTGACACAGTGGATAAAATAGTACTACGCCTCAGTGTGTTTCATTAGCTCCCTATCAGCCGTGAAATAAAGCTGCCACCTGTGCCCTCAGCCACTCCCCCCTCTCTTTCATCTCCTCTCTCCATCTCTTCCTCTTTTACTCAGTAACAGTCTGTTTCAAGGAGGCTCAAGACACCCCCCTCTCTCCATCTTACACTCATTCACACAATTTATTCCAAGGACAGACAGTGTGTCTCCAAGTTGTCATGGCACATTCTTCAAGAATTCTGACAATTATTTAACCATTAGCTCCTCATTTCCATCCCAGCAGGGGACCGTGAGGAGGGACGTCCATTTGTAACTAGTTGCTCGTCAATAATCTGATTAATATCAGTCATAATAGATCAAAGGGAATGTCAAGCTCTCTCTCTCTCATAATGTATTTCCAGGCTGAGCGTGCAGTTCATCAAGTCTAGAAGTTGAGAATCTCTCCTATTCGAACAGTGAGGACTTTCACGCTTCACTTCACTAAGGTCCTATCAAACTGACAAACGCTCATCCACCATCCATTGCTATTACATCACCACTGTCTGCTGTGCTAGGCTAGCTCATTCTCCTGACACTGCTGTGGATAGGTAGAGGGGCTCTGTTCTCTAGGACAGAATGTCCTGAACGATCCATCCACATAGAAATGTATTGTGTAGAATGGACAATGTTCTATCACACAGTGTTCTATCACATTTCTATCTACATTCAGTTTTATGAATGTGTCGTGCTGGGCTGCTTTCATCCTGACATCCCTGTAGATTAGAACCGTTTCAGTTGGATCACATGGAACAGGTTTTGAGCAGCTCCCTCTGGGCTCTGGGACCAGTGACCTAATAACAAAACACTGATAAAAGAAAAAGAGTACTGTAATTGAGATTTGATTGAATTGAGCCCAAAGCCATTTCAGACTATTGAGATACACCTGAGCAATGTTCCTGTCTCTGTATGATCTCTAAAGAATGAGTGTGTGCTGTGTAGTGAGATATGATTCTCTGAGGGGGACGGCATTAAGGGTTATGCCCCCCTTTATCAGCACTCTTTAGTGTTCCTATCCAAGGGCCCGGAACCAACACGTGGAACATTACCAAGTTCAAACACTCACTGGCTCAATCTCTCCTGATGTGGCCTTTTCTGCTCCATTAAATCCCTGCAATCCATCATCAGCATCTTGGTCCCTGTGTAGGTTAATACTCAGCAGTACGGTTGGTAATACTGGAGCTGTAGCAGCTCAATAGTTATAGGCAGGGCCAAAGATATACAGAGTTTGGTGGTCAACTTGCTTTGAGATTCTAGAATTATGATGGGCACCATGTTGGAACCAAATGAATGGAAAGTAGAATGTTATTGTTATTGTTATTGTTATTGGATGGAAAGGAATTAACCGGATAATTAAAAGGAGAGCAACAAGACAAAATGGATTAAGGAGGAGCTCTGTGGATCCCTGTTCAAGAAGTAGCCCAGTCTGTCCGCACAGAGAGGCAGACAGACACACGTACAGTATGAGGGTGTTAAGTCATATGTTAATACCACCTGGCTGAAAGACACTGGACCGAGAGACAGAGGTGTGAGGTGTGATAACACTGTGATTACACAGCTCACACAGTCATAATACCGCCATTTAACCTGGCTAGATCAATACGGGAAGCTTGAGTCGACGCTCTATGAGTGAGGTCATCAGGAGAAATACGTACTCATGTCCATTGAGAGTTTTTTATTTTTATTTTTTCATGCAGCAAGCCTACATCAAGGAAATTAGCTTTTTTTTCCTTTATCTCATAAAAATGGTTTTAAAGAGACCAAGCATATTACATCATATTGTAATGTACAGTACAGCTTTTGAATTGATGTAATTTACACAACAACAAAAAAAATGTTTTTGATCAGATAAAATGTTTGTGTGAACTTTAGAAACCCCTGACCGGATCCTAAGTCTAACTACTAACGACAAGTGGTGTCATGGCCCGTTATCCGTTTAGCTCAGATCCTACTAATCCCAAAACGTCCATCCTGTCCCGTTCTGTCCCTAGAAACACAGCACAACAGTCACAACACCATATAGGCAGTAGACCCTATGTAAATATCCTACTGGTGGACACAGATGCTGTAGTACTGTATTACTGACTATCAGGAATAATTAAACACTAAGAACATGCTATACAGTACATCTAATGTAACAGAGTGTAGGCTACATTACATAATGGTAACATTACATGCTCATGAGTTTCCCTTTCAAAGCAAATTAATTCAATATCTTCTTGTCCCAGTTGGAGAGATCCATTGTGCAGTCAGATATGATAATTTACATGTCTGTATATTCACCTCTCAACAACATGACCCCATTATATCATGACATGGTTCTAATGCTTCATTAAGGTCCCTCCCCCTGGCGAGTATAAAGGAGATTATCTATCGAAGTGGACAGCGAGAGAGAGAGAGAGCTCCCCCAATCCTAACCTAATCCCCAGGAGACAGGAAGTCAGCAGGAGAGAGACTTCCTGTCCAGACGAGCAGATTAGTCAGCAGCCAGACAGCCACGGCCTGAGAGTTTCAGGCTCTGTCCCACCTTACTAGTATTGACCAGTGTGTTACTGTTCCTATGTGTCTGTCGGTCGCCCGATCTGCTTCATACATGTTTCATCGCTCACCTTCGTGTTAATGAATAAAGCATTACTGTCTCTATGCTATGTTGTTATGTTTCTGTGTATGATTTTGTACTTGTGTTTTGAGTGAACCCTCAGGAATAGGGAAGAGTAGCTGCTGCGGGAACCAAATAATTGAATAGCGAACAGATGTCATTGGCTGAGACTGATGACAGAATCATTGATAATGTCCTGATTCCTGTGTCCTGGCTGATTTCCCCCGAGGCAGAACACGTTCCCGAGGGAATTACCCCAAAGGAATAATGTATTTATCAATAACAAGCCATTGTCAGGGGATGAGCCCAAAACATGGTGCTACACACAGAAAAAAGTCTGTACAACGAGCCTCATCACTGAGATTTCACTCACGGCTTCAGCTCTATGGATGAATTAGTATTTGGGTTTCATAACCCACCAATACATCATAGGCAGAGTGGGGGTGAAGAGGACATGTTGACAAGGAGGAGATGATGGAAAAATGCATAAAAAGACGACTAGGAGAGGAACAGCGGGCACCTTGTGCAAACTGACAGCTACAAACATTACAATGCTGCCTTTGAACACTTTTGCGGGAATGACCATTTGAAATTGTCAACCTAAAAAAGGTACACTTGCATAACTGTGTGTGTGTGTGTGTGTGTGTGTGTAAAAATCTTCTCCTCTCCTCTTTTTCTCCTCCTCTTCTCTCCTAACGCCAGACAGCATTACTACGCATTATATCAAAGTTCAGGGGGGCCCGAGCTTTTCGTTACACATTACACTCTCGCTCTCTCCACAGTCCCCTCGTGACTAACTAACCCAGTGCGTACTGCATCCAATGGCTTGCCTCCCTCTCTCCCTCTACTCACTGTCACGGGACCGCTCTCTAATAGACACTATTGATGCCCATCAAAAGTTACAGTATGTTATTCAATAGTCATGTATGTAGTGAAGTCCTATGGGTGTAGGTTTGTAGCCAATCACCAAGACGACGTCACTATTTGCTATTCTTTAATTCACGCCCATCATCAGAATCAGAGTCTGTCTGTCTGTCAGCCCGTCTGTTTGCTGATAAACACACGCCTCAACACGCGGCTACAGTCATGGCCTTCAGAGGTGACGCGCTGGACGACTCGCATGTATACCCCGACTAGTCCACTGATGTTCTGTGTAGTTTTGTTGTTGAGCCAAAGATGCCATGTTATTGAGGTGATCCAACTTCATGTGAAACATCACAAATAATCACTGAGGCACAAAATGTAATAAACTGAAGTTTCTCTCCGCCACAATTCAGATCTATAAGCAGTAAGCTCATTAAACCCAGAGAGCCAGGTGTGTGCACTGGGCAGCTACCCTTTAATACCTGAGAGCACCACACTGTGTCTCCTTCATTCAGTTAATGGCTACAGTCAGTAATATGTCCATAAGCTTCTCCAAATGCCTCGGACCCCGTGGGCTCATTGGAGCAGCCCTATGGATTAGCGCCAAACACGCATTACTGTACTGAACTGGATAACCCACAGCCCGTAGGCTCCGCTGTAACCTATTGATTTCCCCAGCAGCACACATCAGCCCTAAAACCACTGGATTACGTAATTCTCCACACAACTATGCTAGTCATATGGTCTAATGTGTGGTAATAGGATGTGTTCCTGCCTGGTCATAAAGACAGAAGGAGTGTTTGTTTGCTTTAGGTAAACCAGTGGAGGCTGGTGAGAGGAACTATAGGAGGATGGGTTCATTGTAATAGCTGGAATAGAACAAATGGAACGGTATCAAAACACATCCAACATATGGAAACCATGTTTGAATCCGTTCCATGTATTCCATTCATTACAATGAGCCCGTCCTCCTATAGCTCCTCCCACCAGCCTCCTCTGATGTAAACTTATGAACAGGTGGTTTATGGATATGGGAAAAAAATTGCTTCATCTTTTAACATGCAACACAGAACATAAATAAATTGGTAGAAGTGTGTATTTGCACTCTTGGGTTGTTGTTTTACAGAACTTTACCAGGGGTCTCTACCTCATGAGTTCAATTCCATTATTGTTATGTTTACATTTCAGTCAATCATTCAGTTTTCAATCATTATTCTTCCTAAATTAAAAACATTCTGAATTGATGGTTTGGCGTGTGCTGTCAATTACGTCTGTCATTGCGCACATCAGTTTGACTTTAGCCTATCTGCCGACTAACGTGCGCTTATATCACAATCTATTTCATGAAAAAGACATGAGGTGACATTGATGCTGTATCAGCAGTCAGCACAGGTTCCTGGTGATGACAGAAGAAAAATATACATCAATAAATGATTTTGTCGGCAACTAGGCTATAAATGAAATACACAATTCTAATAGGCTACAAGTGACTACTCTGTTAAGCTCGAGGAAACAATTGTAGAACCCTATACCCTTAAATTGCGGTTTAAATGCAACTATGATGATTTGCTCCTTCCGTATTCTAAGAGTGAGTCCATACTTCACCTTACAGAGTCAAGACGATAGTGACACTGTGCAATTCAAAAAGTTTAAACAGACCAATTACAAACTCCTTGCTTCATTTATTTTAATAGTTATAATGTAGCCTATTTAACATTTTACACTCTAGGGAATTGGCCGATATGGATAGGGCTAAATTGAAATGTTTCTTACAGAAGAAATATTAAAATGCATAACCATTGTAGCAACTGAAAAGGAACAGTTTGAAGAAAATTATGAGACGAAAGGTGAGTACACAACAGCTCACCTGAGAAAAAAAAAATCCAACATTACACTTGATTGTATGTGCATTTTACATTTACGCCACATTTGTTGATAACGAAATCTGAAAATACTCTGGACACATTCAGTAACCTGATAAGACTATTCCTGGAAAATGTGGGGTAGGTGCAACATAAAACAAAAACATTACAAGGGTTTGAGTGAGAGGACTAACTGGTGTCTCCAAGTCGCCACACCTCTCCAAAGTGTGCACAGTTCCTAAGCAATTTCAATGCACTTTTAATGACTCAAAGAACAGTCTTCAACTATAAGGTACTTTTTTTTGCTCTGCTAGCTGCAACGTTGAGGAACTAGATCAAGCACACTTGTAATTCTTTCATTTGGAACACAACCCTGAATCGCCGCGATCACACAATTGCTGTTTTATGTTTACACAACCCAAAAACGGTCCGTTATAAATCGCAATCTAGGTCAGGTGGGCATGATTTGAAAGCTTGTTCTATTGCAACATGACTGGCTAAGTTATAAAATACGATCTAACAGCTTTCACAAGGCAATTCAGAGAAACAGATCGTAATTTTGGTGTACATAGAAAGGAGTTATTAGTGTATTCAGGTGTGTGTGCCAAGACAAATTTTCTTCACAATAAACAAACAGTCTCATTCTGTTCAGAACAACAAAGAGTATGACGAAATGTCATCTTGTAACTGTACATAAAACATAATGATCATAAACGTTGACACTGTATACGACATTTTTGTGAAGTTCACATTCATGTGAAGTTCACATTTGGACTCACTGATTGGCTTGCTTCAAAGCGGTGGGTACGAGTGTAAAGGGCAACATGGGAAATGGAAACGCACAATTGTTCATAGAAACGCAACAATGTTTCATTGAGAATAGACTGTAAAGCCGCAACCACCTGACCAACAAGTTGGTAGCCTACTATGCAATAGTACTATGCAATAGTAGGCTAAACCCCATATACTTTTGTTTTGGCACAACCAAATGGATTCCAAGTAATTCAGTGCAATAGGCTACTTACCCATCTGGTGATGAACTTGCGAATAGAGCTAAAATCCATTCTTTAACAGGTTCCAGCTGCTCCAAGCAATTTCTTTTTTGCCGTCTTCTTTAATCTTTTGACGCTAGCTAATTTTTTATTTCTACTCTATACTCCATGACTTTCGGACGGTCCCCTTTTTCTGCTTAAGAACTATAATAGTCTGGGTGCGACTATTGTAATCCTATACGATCAGTCACCTATTGGTCTCTCTATGAAAGGTAAAGCTCAAATGCTCACGCGCTTTCATAGTTATGGTTTCATTCATATGCTGACATGTTAGTCTATGCTTCAATTCAGCAGCCAGTGCGGTATTCTTTTCCCCTAATGTTTCAGACGCAAAGTCCCCTACTTCTACTAGTCAGAAGTAGCGTCTTCTTTTTCCTCTCCTGCAGCCAGTGCGGTATTCTTTTCCCCTAATGTTTCAGACGCAAAGTCCCCTACTTCTACTAGTCAGAAGTAGCGTCTTCTTTTTCCTCTCCTGCAGCCAGTGCGGTATTCTTTTCCCCTAATGTTTCAGACGCAAAGTCCCCTACTTCTACTAGTCAGAAGTAGCGTCTTCTTTTTCCTCTCCTGCCTTCTCTCGCTCACCTTCCTCGCGCCGGTAATCTTCTTGGCTCTCCGCTGTGGGAAATAACAGTTTTTCTTCCATCATAGGCTACGTCACTGGGAGCCGTAAGCGCTTGCGCACTCTAGTGTCACACACTTACCAACTGGAATGTATCAGTTTCGGTCAGGCATGCATGCTCATGTCTTTTCTCAGCAGAATCGCTTAAAACTTCTTCAGGATTGGTGGGTCCCCTGCGGATGGTTGAGCTAATGTAGACTTATGCGAATAGCATGAGGTTGTAAGTAACAAGAACCTTTCCCAGGACATAGACATATCTGATATTGGCAGAAAGACTATATATATAGAAGAATATAAGCTAACTGCACTGTCCAATTTACAGTAGCTATTACAGAAAAATAATACCATGCTATTGTTTGAGGAGAGTGCACAGTTTTGAACATGAAAAGTTATTAATAAACAAATTAGGGTCATTTGGGCAGTCTTGATACAACATTTTGAACAGAAATGCAATGGTTCCTTGGATCAGTTTAAAACTTTGCACATACACTGCTGCAATCTAGTGGCCAAAATCTAAATTGCACCTGGGCTGGAATAATACATTAGGACCTTTTCCATTTCAAAGATGATGGTACAAAACAAAACAGTTGTTTTTTTCTTTGTATTATCTTTTACCAGATCTATTGTGTTATATTCTACTACATTCCTTTCACATTTCCACAAACTTCAAAGTGTTTCCTTTCAAATGGTACCAAGAATATGCATATCCTTGCTTCAGGGCCTGAGCTACAGACAGTTAGATTTGGGCATGTCATTTTAGGTGAAAATTGGGGGAAAAAGGGTCCAATCCTATAGATGTTCTTAACTAATTCACAAAACTGTTGCACTAAGAGTTAGAAACAAAATGGAATGGCAAATTCCCCATTAATGCATGGCAGCGCACCATGGTAAAGTTTTGGACCATAAAGCCTAATTAATTTTGGCACGTGCAGGCTACAATAAACTTAAATCAAAAAGTGTGTGTGTGTTTGTGAGAGGGAGAAAGAGAGAGTTCACAAACCTGCTCTACTAACACACTGAAGCCTCAGGACCAGAACATCCAATCAATCAGCTGTGCAACCACTGCACCACAGCAGAACCCAAAACAGAGCTGTATTTCCTGACAAAATGTCACAAATTTAAAACAATTAGAGAGTGTCATTTCCCCAAATTTGAAACCCTTTCTCAAGGTTTCAAAGACCGCTCTGATGAGGATAGGCTAACCGTCCTTTTGGGGGAGGACGCAGAGAGGTGTGGGCTGGCAGCGCACTACATTGCTGCCTGTCATATAATGAGGGACAGTGTCATGCCAATAAAGCTAATTGAATTGAATTGAGAGAGAGCGACTTGAATCAGTTATAGAACCTATTGCCCTTTATGGTTGTGAGGTCTGGGGTCCGCTTTCCAACCAATAATTCACTAAATGGGACAAACACCAAATTGAGACTCTACATGCAGAATTCTGCAAAAATATCCTCAGTGTACAACATAAAACACCACATAATGCATGCAGAGCAGAATTAGGCCGATACCCACTAATTATCAAAATCCAGAAAAGAGCCGTTATTTCTACAACCACCTAAAAGGAAGCGATTCCCAAACCTTCCATAACAAAGCCATCACCTACAGAGAGATGACCCTGGAGAAGAGTCCCCTAAGCAAGCTGGTCCTGGGGCTCTGTTCACAAACACAGACCCCACAGAGCCCCAGCACAGTGACACAATTAGACCCAACCAAATCATGAGAAAACAAAAATATAATTACTTAACACATTGGAAAGAATTAACAAAAAAACAGCAAACTAGAATGCTAGTTTGGCCCTAAACAGAGAGTACACAGTGGCAGAATACCTGACCACTGTGACTGACCCAAACATAAGGAAAGCTTTGACTATGCACATACTCAGTGAGCATAGCCTTGCTATTGAGAAAGGCCGCCGTAGGCAGACTTGGCTCTCAAGAGAAGACAGGCTATGTGCACACTGCCCACAAAATGAGGTGGAACCTGAGCTGCACTTCCTAACCTCCTGCCCAATGTATGACCATATTAGAGACACAAAGCCATTGAAAGAGAGAAAGAGAAAGAGAGAGAGAGAGGTCCACTACTTGGGTCATGAAATGCTTGCCTTGTACCCCAAGTCTGGGAACTGTCCACTCTCCTGGTTCTGAAATGCAAATATGAAAAATAACTGTCTTTCGATACGGCTGTACTTCATTGCAATTAATTCCAATAAAATAATTTTAAATCAACATTGAAAATGTATTTCAAAATGAACAGTCAACTAGCTATCTACTTAGCTTAAAATTTGACCACCATAAGCATGTGGCGAAGGCTAGGAACAACTGAGATGGGAACCTTTAGCGCCATTGCCTTGTTTTGGAGGGTAATATTTTCATTTATTTTCCCCATCTCTTCTTGCTAGCAACGCCTCCAGTCAGGACGCTTTCGGCGGGTTCCGTTAAAATGGCTGTTACTGAGAGTGGAAACCCAAAGCAAGAACAATCGTAGTGGGTACAACTGCATCCAGTAGTATCGCTGGTGTCTGATAAGGAAAATAAAAGACTGCAACGCAATGGCTGCCCTAGATCAAAAGTCCCCCAACGTCCTCCTTCAAAGTCTCTGCTGCAGGATCACTGGGAAGAGCGAAGGTAGCTATGATGCTAGCTAGTTAGATTGTCCAGGCGCGGTTATGTGCAGCTAGCCTGGTCTGTTGCTAGCTAGCTAACATTAACAGTGATGCTGATATAACAGTTGGATACCAACGTTCAGCGCGCCATCTAGCTACAGTAGCTAACTACGTTTTTAGTTAAGTCAAGTTTGTGTAACAGCCAATGCTAGTTAGCTTAGGCTAGCTAGTAACTGTACACCTAGCCAGCCAAGTCACAGATGGTAGGCTATGTATGGACCCCAGCTAGCTAGCCATCTAGTTAACTAACGTTAGCTCGACCCTTATTTGTATTTAGGTGATGGCTACATCCAAGGCTTTAGCTAGCTAGCTAACTACCAAAAGTGTGTCATAGCTAGATATAGGTAGCTGCAGATACGGTTGACAACAGTACAACCACGCCTTGTTCAAGTAAGTTAGCCAGGCTGCCAGAAAGTGTGCCTAATAAATCTGACTTTGATACCAATTCTTGATATACAGTCTGAAACAAAGCACTGCACAATCGTGGACATTTTCCTTACAAGCCAGAATGTTGAATACAATTACGTTTGAACTTACTATACCGGTTGTCTGTGCAGTTAGTCTATCAGCTGCTCGAAATATGAGACAAAATATTCACCCGAAAGTATTGTTTACCCGACTTTTTAGAGCGCAGGTACTGAAGTTACATTTTTTTATCACCTGGCACATGCTCAAAACCATGTAAACACCGGTTAGTATGCATGTACTTACCGTCTTGTGCACGTGCCTTTGATCATGAGCAAACACATCTTGATTGCCACACACACAGACCCGCGCTTTGAAGTCATTTAATAATACTTACCTGTGGATATTTTGTCTCAAGTACCAAAACCATAGACAATCGGCAGTAAGTTCAAATATATATATTTGAAACATTGGTGACAGACAAGGGACATTTCGGGTATTTTTCTATGTAAATGTAGTGGTATTGCCTGCACAATTGAAGGCATGTTTCGCCACGTTTTGTGACTAACGGAAAGTGTAAGATTGGGAGCTAGCTACTGATTGAGGGGAAACGTTATGCATCTGTAAGATTTGAACCAGTCTGAAAGATTCATTCACTAGTAGTGCCATATGGTTTAGGAAAAGCCGATATTCCGTGCTCAATACTTCAACTCAACCCTATTTCACATTTCAGCTGAAGTAGCCCACCAGTTCCAGTATGCTGTGAGAGTCGTCGGGAGTAACTATGCTCCCACCATTGAGAGGGATGAGTTCCTAGTGTCAGAGAAGATCAAAAAAGAACGTGAGTGACCTATGACCTATTATTAGAGACAATAATGTGAGTGACCTAAACTGGACAGGTTTGCTGAGTGAATCCTCTTTGAGGGTCCATCTCGACAGTCGAAAGTGGCATCTGCACATCACTGGTTTGCACTTTCTCTGTTACCTTTGCAAACATGCATCCTTTGTTAATGTGGTCTTTTTGTTGTTGTTTTCCCAGTAGAGATTTTCTGTCTCGTGTTAAAGGTACATTTGACAATAAAGAAATTCGGTTGTTAAGAGTCTCCATTAAAGTAAATCTCAATACATTTTGTTTGTAGTCGGAATAAGGCCACTAATGACCATCTTATCGATCGCTAAGCATAGTAAAGTTTTTAAAAAACAGCACTTACCCTTGTTCGGAGTGGAGTTGAGCCCCTTTTAATCAACTTGTGTTTTTGAAATTGGTCTATGTCTGTTTATTTAGGGGTCTGATTCTGTTTGTCTTGTCCTTTGGTTCTCCAGTGCTGAAGCAGAGGAGAGAGAGTGACGCAGCCCTGTTCTCTGAGCTCCACAGAAAGCTGCAGACTCAGGTCAGTCTTCTGTTCCAAATACCCTGGTGCATATGCATACTTGTATTGGCTTTGAAAGGAGAACCAATTGAGAATCTGTGTGTTTTGCTTTCCATTAAGAGAATCTGTGTGTTTTGCTTTCCATTAACAGGGGGTGCTGAAACACAGGTGGTCCGTCTTATACCTGCTGCTCAGTCTCTGTGAGGACCCCAGGAAACCGTCCAGGGTGGGTATACTTGTAATTACACACACACACACACACACACACACACACACACACACACACACACACACACACACACACACACTAACCATAGCTATATATAGAGTACAAGTCAAAAGTTTGGACACAGCTACTTATTCCAGGGTTTTTGTTTATTTTTACTATTTTCTACATTGTAGAATAATAGTGAAGACATCAGAACTATGAAATAACACACATGGCTTCATGTAGTATTCAAAAAAGTGTTAAACAAATCAAAATATATTTTCGATTTTCGATTCTGCAAAATAGCCACCATTTGCTTTGATGACCGCTTTGTACTCTTGGCATTCTCTCAACCAGCTTCACCTGGAATGCTTTTCCAACAGTTTTGTTGGAGTTCCCACATATGCTGAGCACTTGTTGGCTGCTTTTCCTTCAATCTGCGGTCCAACTCATCCAAAACCATCTCAATTGGGTAGAGATTGAGTGATTGTGGAGGCTAGGTCATCTGATGCAGCACTCCATCACTCTCCTTCTTGTTCAAATAGCCCTTACACAGCGTGGTGGTGTGTTGGGTCATTGTCCTGTTGAAAAATAAATGATAGTCCCACTAAGTACAAACCAGATACGATGGCGTATCACTGCATAATGCTGTGGTAGCCATGCTGGTTAAGTGTGCCTAGCCAGAAGAGGACTGGCCACCCCTCATAGCCTGGTTCCTCTCTAGGTTTCTTCCTAGGTTTTGGCCTTTCTAGGGAGTTTTTCCTAGCCACCGTGCTTCTACACCTGCATTGCTTGCTGTTTGGGGTTTTAGGCTGGGTTTCTGTACAGCACTTCGAGATATTAGCTGATGTATGAAGGGCTATATAAAATAAACTTGATTTGATTTGACAGTGTCACCAGCAAAGCACCCCCACACCATCACACCACCTCCTCCATGCTTCACGGTGGGAACCACACATTCGGAGATCGTCCGTTCACCTACTCTCACATAGAAACGGCGGTTGTAACCCAACATCTCCAATTTGGACTCATCAGACCAAAGGACAGATTTCCACCGGGCTAATGTCCATTGCTCGTGTTTCTTGGCCCAAGCAAGTCTCTTCTTCTTTTTGGTCTCCTTTAGTAGTGGCTTCTTTGCAGCAATTTGACCATGAAGGCCTGAATCACGCTAAACAGTTGTTGAGATCTGTCTGTTACTTGAACTCTGTGAAGCATATATTTGGGCTGCAATTTTTGAGGCTGGTAACTCTAATGAGCTTATCATCTGCAGCAGAGGTAACTCAGGGTCTTCCTTTCCTATGGTGGTCCTCATGAGAGCCAGTTTCATCATAGCGCTTGATGGTTTTTGCGACTGCACTTGAAGAAACTTTCAAAGTTCTTGGAATTTTCCGTATTGACTGACCTTCATGTCTTAAAGTAATGACGGACTGTCGTTTCTCTTTGCTTATTTGAGCTGTTCTTGCCATAATATGGACTTGGTCTTTTACCAAATAGGGCTATTTTCTATATACCACCCCTACCTTGTCACAACACAACTGATTGTCTCAAACTCATTAAGAAGGAAAAAAATTCCACAAATGAACTTTTAACAAGGCACAGCTGTTGATTGAAATACATTCCAGGTGACTACCTCATGAAGCTGGTTGAGAGATGCCAAGAGTGTGCAAAGCTGTCATCAAGGCAAAGGGTGGCTACTTTGAAGAATCTCAAATATAAAATATATTTTGATTAATTTAACACTTTTTTTGGTTACTACATGATTCCATATGTGTTTTTTCATAGTTTCGATGTCTTCACTATTTTTCTACAATGTTGGAAATAGTAGAAATAAAGATAAACCTTTGTGTGTCCAAACTTTTGACTGGTACTGTCGATACAGAAAATGAAAGCAGTATAATCCTCCTGACTACATCATCACAAACAGTAATTCCATCGTGGCCATGTTAGTTCTGTAGAACTCCATTAATAGCAGAAATAGCTATTCTATTAAATGTTCCATATTTTTCCACATTTGATTATTTAATTGATACATCATTGATTTATTGATAGCATGTGTCATTCCCAGGTTGGCAGCTATGGGGCGCTGTTTGCCCAGGCCCTCCCCCGGGACGCCCACTCCACCCCGTTCTACTGCACTCGGCCCGGGAGCCTGCCCCTCAGCTACCCCGAGCGCTCGGGGCCCGGGGGCTCCCAGATCTCCACCAGCATGGGCACCAGTGGCATCAGCAGCCTGGGGGTGTACTCCCTCAACGGGCCCACACCCACCCCTCAGCCCCTGCTGGCCGGGTAAGACCAATTGATGGAACCCGGTTTGTCCGGTCAGCACCCAGGACTCCATAGTCAGTCGTACATGACTCTAGACTTTCTTCAGTCTTGTTCCTGTGGACTCACAGGGAGTGCATGCGTTTGTTGTAGCTCAGCACCGCAACTGCATAACCAATGAACCTTCAGAATATGAAGGTGTCTTAAATTAGTAGGACATGTTTAAAAAAATATTTTTCTTTGTAGCCATTTGTTGTAGCAGGATATTTCCATTCTGTTGTGAGCATCAATTATGCATGTCTTTCTCCACAACCCCACCAGCACTTGTGTATAATTAGTCTGGCTATACTCGTCTAGTGCCAGGGTAAGTATCTGATTAGTGGGTGGTTGAGTGGATCATCATCAACACTATAAAAGTCATTTGGAGCTGAGGCATCGCTACGGTGGTGTGACTCTAAAGCCATTCTCTGCTGTTGAAAGGCAAGAGTCCCTCATTAACAGGCTATTAATGGTAATGGTCCTACAAGACAGTTTGCATTAGGAGAACCAACATGTATAGGGGAAGAGTTATGCATGTCGAGGGGGAGATAAAATGTCTATAGTTACACGGATGTAAACATACAAAATGATCCATTAAACATTTCTGTGTGTGCACTCTCCAGACACCCACCCCAGACAGCAGGGCAGCAGCTGGGCTCTCGGCTGGCGTGGGCCCTCCCCAACACCTCCGCCCTGGCACCTACCTCACGGGCCCCGCTCGGCCCCCCACCCCTGTCCACCCGGGCTCCCAGGCCACGCCATGACGGGGACCTCACTGGTGAGTTGGGGGTGGGGACAGACATTGTTGGGATGTATAGGCCTACTTTTTGTGTATGAAACTACATGGCGTTGTTGGGACATGCTTCACGGTTGGAGGAAATTTTGTAACGTAGGCAGAAGTTGGGCAGGGGGCATGTAATGGTAAAAGAGACATTGTTCTCTGCACAGTGGCTCTGCAAACTGAATACTCAATATTAAACAGAAAGAGATTAGTTTGGAGGGAAATTTACCAAGTCTGCAATGAAATGTTCCTGTTCTGCAGTAAGAACCACCTCACATAATTGGCTCATTTCATAAACCGTTTTTGTTGCTCTCCCGGTATTTAATTTGTCTTGGTGTTCCTCTGACAGGGTTGGGGCCTGACTTTAATAGATATACAGAGAGATACAGCACCTACTCATTCCAGGGTTTTTCTTTATTTGTACTATTTTCTACGTTGTAGAATAATAGTGAAGACATCAAAAATATGAATAACACATATGGAATCATGTAGTGAGCAAAAAAGTGTTAAACAAATCAAAATATATGTTATATTTTTTTAACACTTTTTTGCTTACTACATGATTCCATATGTGTTCATTCATAGTTTTGACATATTCACTGTTATTCTACAATATAGAAAATAGTAAAAAATTAAGAAAAACAATTGAATGAGTAGATGTCCAAACTTTTTTAACTGGTACTGTAACATTTCTGGCTTTCGTTAATGTTGTCCTATTTCTTGTTGTTGTTTTTCTGAATCCCTCGTTCTTCTTCTCTCCAGCGGAGGTTGGTGAGGCTGCGCTGGTCCGAGACATCCTGTATGTCTTCCAGGGGATCGACGGCAAGTTCATTAAGATGAGCAACACAGACAACTGCTACAAGATCGACTCCAAGGTGACTTGAACATTCGTTCATACGTGAACAATGTCCATGCCAAGGTGTCTTTGGTATTTCAGTTTGTGCCCCTTGTTCCTGAAATATTTCCCTGACGAATGCAAAAACTGATGACCAACTTCATAAGCTATTTGACCTTTCACTGAGTGTACTAAACATTAGAAACACCTTCCTAATATTGAGTTGCACCCCATTTTTGCCCTCATAACAGCCTCAATTCATCAGGGCATAGACTACAAAGTGTCAAAAGCGTTCCACAGGGATGCTGGCCCATGTTGACTCCAATACTTCCCACAGTTGTCAAGTTGGCTGGATGTCCTTTGGTTGGTGGACCCTTCTTGATACACACGGGAAACTGTTGAGTGTGAAAAACCCAGCAGCGTTGCACTTCTTGACACACTCAAACTGGTGTGCCTGGCACCTACTACCATACCCCCCCACCCCCGTTCAAAGGCACTTAAGTCTTTTGTCTGGCGCATTCACCCTCTGAATGGCACACATACACAATCCATGTCTCAAGGCTTAAAAACCCTTCTTTAACCTGTCTCCTCCCCTTCATCTACACTGATTGAAGTGGATTTAACAAGTGATGGAAAGAGCAGGTATTCCTAATGTTTTGTACACTGCGTATATGTTAGAGTTAGTCAACATGTTGTGTTTAGATGCACCATGGCAGGGAGGCTAGCAGTTAAGAGCGTTGGGCCAGAAACCGAAAGTCTCTGGTTTGAATCCCCAAGCTGACTAGGTGAAAAATCTGTCTGTGTCCTTGAGCAAGGCACTTAACCCTAATTGCTCCTGTAAGTCTCTCTGGATAAGAGCGTCTTGCTAAATGACTAAATATGCTAAATATTTAATGTAGACAGCGTCGTACTTCCATCCATACTAGCTAGACCAGTTATTGACAGATTACCCTGTTTCATCGCTAGCTGACTCCCTGACATCATGGCTGTTGTAGAACCGGCCGACCGACAGCGTTTTTCAGATTCAGCTGTAGTGCTGCTGACATCAAGGCTGATGATCTGTTTCTAAAAGGGATAAAAAGCTCGACAGATCAATAGTTGGCTCTTTGGTTAGGAGCCACATCGATGGCGTCCCTCTATCATCCATCAAGTATTCATTACAACTTTCCTCCCTTCCTCCCTCCCTAATATTCCTACAAATTACAGTCGACCTGTTTCAGCTATACATCTTCTCAGCGTTATATATATATAGCCTGCTGTCAATGCGCTGGCCTAGGAGCACTGTATCGGACGAGAACACTGGAGCCAAATCTAGCCATCAAGGGTGTTTCCTGAGGTCTTTTTGAAGTCATCATTTACGCTATAAGCCCTATTCAATCTAACACGGTTTCCGGAATAATTAGAACAGAATACAGAAATGGAACGTTATTAGAGACCTGTTTTATTATTCTGTCTAAAGTAGAGAAGGTGAGTATCAACACCTCGTCCTCATAAGACGACTCCGTCAGCAGAGAGACACTGCAGACAGTTTGGGCTCCAGGCTTCTTGGTGAATGTCTTCAATCTGTGAAACAAGGGCCACGCTGACTACCATTTAAAAAAAGTGAAATTAATTCTGAACCAACTGGTGTGAAAGGGATGAACCTTGAATTGGAATGGTCCTCCAACTGGCAAAGGGCTCTGTAATAATACGGCTGATGTGTTCCTATTCATGATTCTGGGCTGAAGAGCAGAGCTGCTGTTCCTTTGGTGTTGCTGTAGTCATGGGGGGTTGTGGTGTACATGTGTGTAGTGACTGAATGGTAACCTGGCAGCAGGAGAGGCCCGTTTTCCGATTGTGAGTGTCTCGTGTCTGTGGGGAGCCATACAGGACAGATGGTACACACGGGGATAATTAACTACCAACCTGGCAACCCCTTCACAGATTAAATGGGTTACTTTGACAGATATTCACAGTATTCCCTGTATTTTGTGCCTGTGTGTGCCTGGGTGTGCCTGCGTGTGCATTCTCCTGTCGTAACTTCTCCAGTGTGTCCCTAGGTGGTGCTCTGTAAGTCTCTGAGGGACACCAGTAGCCGATTGGCTGAGCTGGGCTGGCTCCACAACAAGATCAGGAAGTACACTGACTCGCGCAGTCTGGACCGAGCCTTTGGCCTGGTGGGACAGAGCTTTTGTGCCTCCCTGCATCAGGAACTGAAGGAATACTACAGACTTCTGGCAGTTCTGCACTCACAGGTAAGACACACACCTTTCTCTACCTCTCAACACTGTACCGCCTTATTCATTATTCAAGTGAATGAACTTTGTTCTTAGCCCTTCAAGAGGAAAAACCCATGTAGGCTATAGGACATGTAAAGGTGTGTTTGACAGTTGCAGGTGGAGGATGACCAGGGAGTGAACCTGGGAGTGGAGTGCAGTCTGACCCTCAGACGTCTCCTAGTCTGGACCTACGACCCTAAAGTCCGCCTCAAAACCCTGGCTGCCCTCGTTGACTTCTGCCAAGGTAGAGCTGTGTGTGTGTGGCGCCTGCTGATTTGGTACCATCAAAGTATCCATTTAAATAGTGTGTGTGGTTCAAGTGTGTGGTTGAAATGTTGTGTGTGTAGGGAGGAAGGGAGGTGAACTGGCGTCAGCGGTCCATGCCTATGGGAAGACAGGGGACCCTCAGATGAGAGCTCTGGTGCAGCACATCCTCAGCCTGGTGTCACATCCCATCCTCAACTTCCTCTACCGCTGGATCTACGATGGAGAGCTGGAGGACACTTACCATGAGGTGACGCGCACACACACCATATATTTAATATACACACCATATATATTATACACACACCATATATATATACATATATATATATATATATATACATACATTTGAAGTCGAAAGTTTACATGCGCTTAGGTTGGAGGCATTAATACTCGTTTTTCAACCACTCCACAAATTTCTTGTTAACCAACTATAGTTTTGGCACGTCGGTTAGGACATCTACTTTGTTCATGACACAAGTAATACTTCCAACAATTGTTTACAGACAGATTATTTCACTTATAATTCACTGCATCACAATTCCAGTGGGTCAGAAGTTTACATACACTAAGTTGACTGTGCCTTTAAACAGCTTGGAAAACATCAGAAAATGTCATGGCTTTAAAGGCTTCTGATAGGCTAATTGACATCATTTGAGTCAATTGGAGGTGTACATGTGGATGTATTTCAAGGCCTACCTTCAAACTCAGTGCCTCTTTGCTTGACATCATGGGAAAATCAAAAGAAATCAGCCAAGACCTCAGAAAACAAATTGTAGACCTCCACAAGTCTGGTTCATCCTTGGGAGCAATTTCCAAACGCCTGAAGGTACCACATTCATCTGTACAAACAATAGTACGCAACTATAAACACCATGGGACCACACAGCCGTCATACCGCTCAGGAAGGAGACGTGTTCTGTCTCCTAGAGATGAACGCACTTTGGTGCGAAAAGTGCAAATCAATCCCAGAACAACAGCAAACGACCTTGTGAAGATGCTGGAGGAAACAGGTACAAAAGTATCTATATCCACAGTAAAACGAGTCCTATATCAACATAACCTGAAAGGCTGCTCAGCAAGGAAGAAGCCACTGCTCCAAAACCGCCATAAAAAAGCTAGACTATGGTTTGCAACTGCACATGGGGACAAAGATTGTACTTTTTGGAGAAATGTCCTCTGGTCTGGTGAAACAAAAATATAACTGTTATGCCATAATGACCATCATTATGTTTGGAGGAAAAAGGGGGGAGGCTTGCAACACCATCTCAACCGTGAAGCACGGGGGTGGCAGCATCATGTTGTGGGGTTGCTTTGCTGCAGGAGGGACTGGTGTACTTCACAAAATAAATGGCATCATGAGGGAGGAAAATGATGTGGATATATTGAAGCAACATCGCAAGGCATCAGTCAGGAAGTTAAAGCTTGGTCGCAAATGGGTCTTCCAAATGGACAATGACCCCAAGCAAACTTCCAAAGTTGTGGCAAAATGGCCTAAGGAAGTCAAGGTATTGGAGTGGCCATCACAAAGCCCTGACCTCAATCCTATAGAAAATTTGTGGGCAGAACTGAAAAAGCGTGTGCCAGCAAGGAGGCCTACAAACCTGACTCAGTTACACCAGCTCTGTCAGGAGTAATGTGCCAAAATTCACCCAACTTATTGTGGGAAGCTTGTGGAAGGCTACCTGAAACGTTTGACCCAAGTTAAACAATTTAAAGGCAATGCTACCAAATACTGATATTGAGTATATGTAAACTTCTGACTCACTGGGAATGTGATGAAAGAAATAAATTCTGAAATAAATAATTCTCTCTACTATTATTCTGACATTTCACATTCTTAAAATAAAGTGCTGATCCTAACTGACCTAAGACAGGGAATTTTTACTAGGATTAAATGTCAGGAATTGTGAAAAACTCAGTTTAAATGTATTTCGCTAAGGTGTGTGTAAACTTCCGAATTCAACTGTGTGTGTGTGTGTGTATATGTATGTATATATATATATATATCACACACACACACATGCACATTTTTTGTCCATGACAATAACATGAAATTGATCATAAATAGAGTGTAGACATTGTTAATATTGTAAATGATTATTGTAGCTGGAAACGGCTGATTTTTAATGGAATATCTACATAGGCGTACAGAGGCCCATTATCAGCAACCATCACTCCTGTGTTCCAATGGCACGTTGTGTTAGAAAATCCAAGTTTATCATTTTAAAAGCTAATTGATCATTAGAAAACCCTTTTGCAATTATGTTAGCACAGCTGAAAACTGTTGTTCTGATTTAAAGAAGCAATAAAACTGGCCTTCTTTAGACTAGTTGAGTATCTGGAGCATCAGCATTTGTGGGTTCGATTACAGGCTACAAAACACCAGTCTCAACGTCAACAGTGAAGAGCTGACTCCGGGATGCTGGCCTTCTAGGCAGAGTTGCAAAGAAAAAGCCACATCTCAGACTGGCCAATACATTTTTTTTATTAAGATTGGCAAAAGAACACAGACACTGGACAGAGGAACTCTGCCTAGAAGGCCAGCATCCCGGAGTCGCCTCTTCATTGTTGACGTTGAGACTGGTGTTTTGCGGGTACTATTTAATGAAGCTGCCAGTTGAGGACTTGTAAGGCATCTGTTTCTTAAACTAGGGTGGCCTTGATGACAGCTTTTACATTTATTTTTACTGCTCTAATTACGTTGGTAACCAGTTTAAAATAGCAATAAGGCACAGCTAAGGGGCTGTGTCCAGGCATGCTGCAATGCGTTGTGCGTAAGAACAGCCCGTAGCTATGGTATTTTGGTCATATACCACACCCCATTTTGCCTTATTGCTTAAATATAATACACACACACTTCCATTAGTTTGTCAAGGTCAGAGTCCGGATGGTAGTAGCTGAGCTCAGGCTGAAGTGGACTCAGACAGACGTCAGACAGGTTAATCTCTGAGCTGAGATGGAGGGAAAGGGGAGGGGTACGGCGGCCTTCCAAATGAGGATGGATGAGAGGACGGTAATGGGGAACTGAGTGATGGCCCTCTCTTCTCTCTCTCCTCCCATCTCTGTCCTTGCTCTCCATCCATCTCCCTGTCTCCACAACTACAGGACAGTAGAAGGCCGTGAATCTAGTCCTAATGCACCTGCTGCTGAATCGCCCTCTCAGACTCCGTCTACCTGAGACTAAGTGCTGATTGGGCGAGCACAGAGCACAGGAGAGTTGTAGCGGCTTTCAAGACCAACTGCCGAGCTATTCTCAGAAGGGAACGCTTCAAAGGGCACACTGTATTTAAGCCCCCTGTATTGACCCTCTCTGTAGCAAGCATAAGTGATAGTTATGGAGCTGTTCCTTCCCAGCAGAGGGGAATGAGGGGATGGCTCTGAAGCTTACAGGCACCTCTGTCAGCCCAGGGGGCGGCTGGGAGGTGGCGTTAGACTGTAAACACTCATTATGACAAGAAGAGCCGAAATGAAAATAAAACTTGATATATACTTTTTGTTTACTAAAAGGCTTTTCAATCCCCCTTGTTGTACCCCCTAGGAGAGAAGTCTTCACCGTGTAACGCTGATGTCTATTTATCGGCATCCATTTTGGTTTTCAAGTTGAACCACTGGCTCAGTGACGATTAAGATCATGATTGAGAGATGGAACCACCATTCACTTTCTTTCCATTACTGTAATAAGTATCCATTGTTGGAGTAATCTCCTGTGTTCGGATATAGTTGAGTCCTGTCTTTTAAGGTCTGATTGTGATGGGGATTCCTCTCCCTGCAGTTCTTTGTGGCGTCTGACCCCACGGTGAAGACAGACAGACTGTGGCACGACAAGTACTCACTGAGGAAGTCCATGATACCCACCTTCATCACCATGGACCAGGCCCGCAAGGTAGACACACACACGAACACCAATTATCCTCAACGTAAAAAATACAAACTTTGCATTCACATGTCACTTTTGCTCGCTCTCTCTTTCTCTTCTGTCTCTGTAGGTTCTGCTCATTGGAAAGTCCATTAACTTCCTGCATCAGGTGTGCCATGACAGAACCTCACCAGGGAAAATCACCCCGGCCTCCAAGTCTACAGACTCCCCCAAAGATGGTACGCTCTCTGACCTCTCTCCCCCACCCCAACACACTGTGAAAGGGGCTAGCTTAATACCACACTGGCATTTGGTGTTTGGTACACATTTCTACATAATATACCTCCAGAGAGTGTGTATTGAGCAGGCAGTGTCTTTCGACAGAGTAGAGAAGCCTTGGTCTTGCCATAGTAGTGTTTGTAGCTAGTGAGAGCAGAGCTGCATTGATCTGTTTGGCATCAGAACTGGTTGTACTGTTATGGTACTTACGGTCGTATCGACTGGGTTTAGTCTCACTCCTCTCTCCGTCGCTGATCAATGGTTTTACAGTTCCTTCCTTAGCCTCGTCCTTGAGGGGAATGACTGCACACTGACTGGCGTTGGAAGGGGAGGGGTTGTATTTTTACCCTGTCTGTCCCAAATGCCACCCTATTCCCTTTTCTAGTGCACTACTTTTGACCATAACCTTCAGGGTTAAAGGTAGTGCATTATGAAGCCCCCGGTCAAAGGTAGTGCATTATGAAGCGAATAGGGTGCTATTTTGGATGCAGACTCTATCTTGAATTATAGATACAGAGTTCAGCAAGCTGTCTGAGAGATGAGTTTAATATGCATCATGTAGTGCCAACTCCAGTACCCACATAATGACCACAGATAATAACTCTCTCTCTGTAGCTGCAGAGCTGTTATCAGACCTGGAGGGGGCGTTCCAGGGGAAGATAGATGCAGCCTACTTTGAAACCAGCAAGTACCTGCTGAATGTCCTCAACCAGAACTATCTGCTGCTGGAGCACCTGCAGGCCATGAGACGATACCTGCTGCTGGGCCAGGGAGACTTCATACGCCACCTCATGGACCTGCTAAAGTTAGTACACACACACACACACACACAGGTGTACAGACAGAGGGGTACGCACAAATACACACACCCACCCACCCCATCCTGTACGTCATATATATTGACCTTAGTGTTTGTCCCTTCAGACCAGAGCTGGCCCGCCCAGCCACCACTCTGTACCAGCACAACCTGACAGGCATCCTGGAGACAGCCGTGAGGGCCACCAACGCCCAGTATGACAACGCTGAGATCCTCAAGAGACTGGACGTACGCCTGCTGGAGGTAGGCTACAGCTCATACCATTACTACTATCACAGGCTACAGCTCATACCATAACTACTATCACAGGCTACAGCTCATACCATAACTACTATCACAGGTTACAGCGCATTCCATTACTACTATCACAGGCTACAGCTCATACCATAACTACTATCACAGGCTACAGCGCATACCATTACTACTATCATAGGCTACAGCTCATACCATTACTACTATCACAGGCTACAGCTCATACCATAACTACTATCACAGGCTACAGCGCATACCATTACTACTATCATAGGCTACAGCTCATACCATTACTACTATCACAGGCTACAGCTCATACCTTTACTACTATCACAGGCTACAGCGCATACCATTACTACTATCACAGGCTACAGCTCATACCATAACTACTGTCATAGGCTACAGCTCATACCATAACTACTATCATAGGCTACAGCTCATACCATAACTACTATCACAGGCTACAGCTCATACCATTACTACTATCACAGGCTACAGCTCATACCTTTACTACTATCATAGACTACAGCTCATACCATAACTACTATCACAGGCTACAGCTCATACCATTACTACTATCATAGACTACAGCTCATACCATAACTACTATCACAGGCTACAGCTCATACCATAACTACTATCATAGGCTACAGCTCATACCATTACTACTATCATAGACTACAGCTCATACCATAACTACTATCACAGGCTACAGCTCATACCATAACTACTATCATAGGCTACAGCTCATACCATTACTACTATCACAGGCTACAGCTCATACCTTTACTACTATCATAGACTACAGCTCATACCATAACTACTATCACAGGCTACAGCTCATACCATTACTACTATCATAGACTACAGCTCATACCATAACTACTATCACAGGCTACAGCTCATACCATTACTACTATCATAGACTACAGCTCATACCATAACTACTGTCATGGGCTACAGCTCATACCATAACTACTATCATAGGCTACAGCTCATACCATAACTACTGTCATAGGCTACAGCTCATACCATAACTACTGTCATGGGCTACAGCTCATACCATTACTACTGTCATAGGCTACAGCTCATACCATAACTACTATCATAGACTACAGCTCATACCATTACTACTGTCATAGGCTACAGCTCATACCATTACTACCGTCATAAGCTACAGCTCATACCATTACTACTATCACAGGCTTTATCTCAGTGGGCTAACACGGTATTGAGTCACGGTTTTGAAACACAACCTGGTAACCCGTGGCTCAAGACTGTTAGCCCTCTGAGCTGAAGCCTAGATGGTTGATGTCTGGATGCTGGATGTACACGTGTCAGTGTTACCTATTGGATTTCAAACTGTCAACTTTGCACCATGTTATCCCTCTGACCTACAGCCTGGTCATCAACCCATCTGTGCTCCTTCTGTAGGTGTCTCCCGGGGATACGGGCTGGGATGTCTTCAGTTTAGACTACCACGTAGAGGGTCCTATCGCCACGGTAACCACAGCACTTTACATACATACACATACCATCCTATCTGGTGTTGCCTTGTCTCGCTCCACACACACACACACACACACACACACACACACACACCCTCGCAAACAATCCAATAAGCTTCTCCTCTTCTCTCTTCATTCATCCATAAAAGCCCACTGGAGCATCAGAATGTTGTTTCTTTCTGCTCTGTTATACATGTTCATTCACAGGCCACCAGTCAACCATGTTAGATGAAGTCAAGTGCTGGCTGGTTTTGTGTTGTTCTGTGAGGTGGCGAGAGAACGTGTAAATGCTGTGCTACCCTGTGACAGGTGTTCACGCAGTCTCTCTCTTCACTCTGTCTCCTTTGTCTTTCTCTGTCTAATTTGTGTGTGTGTCTCTCTCTCTCTCTCTCATTTCTCTCTCTCTGTCTCCTTTGTCTCTCTCTTCTTGCTTTCTGTTTCTCTCGCTGGTTCTGGCTGTGGCAGGTGTTCACACGGGAGTGCATGAGCCACTACCTGCGGGTGTTCAACTTCCTGTGGCGAGCCAAGCGTATGGAGTACATCCTCACTGACATCTGGAAGGGACAGATGTGCAACGCCAAGCTGCTTAAGAGCATGCCAGGTGAGGACGGACACACACACACACACACACACACACACACACACAACCATGTAGTTCCCTCTCACCTCCAGCAGAGGGAGTCGTGTACCGAAGAGCTGTAGATAAGGCAGCCAGGGTAACATGTTAGATGTTATGTTACAGAGCTGTCTGGCGTGCTGCACCAGTGCCACATCCTGGCCAATGAGATGGTCCACTTCATCCACCAGATGCAGTACTACATCACCTTCGAGGTCAGGGGCCGTACTTTTCATTCATTTATCTAGAGACCACTGGGCTCACCTAGCCTCTCCCTCTCACTCCTCTCACACTCGCCCCCCTCCCTTGTCTGTCTGGGTCTCTGGCTGTCTGGGTCTGTGGCTGTCTGGGTCTCTGGCTGTGTGTGTGTGTGTGTGTGTGTGTGTGTGTGTGTGTGTGTGTGTGTGTGTGTGTGTGTGTGTGTGTGTGTGTGTGTGTGTGTGTGTGTGTGTGTGTGTGTGTGTGTGTGTGTGTGTGTGTGTGTGTGTGTGTGTGTGTGTGTGTGTGTGTACAGGTGCTAGAGTGTTGTTGGGATGAGCTGTGGAACAAGGTAGAGAAGGCCCAGGATCTAGACCACATCATCGCTGCCCACGAAGGATTCTTAGACTCTGTCATCTCCCGCTGCCTACTGGACACCAACAGCAGGGTGAGACACACACACGTATGCTCATTTATCTATTTTCCCCAGAGTCAGATGAACTTGTGGATAAACTTTCATGTCTTTGTGTCCAGTATGAAGGAAGTTGAAGGTAGTTTCGTGACCCAATGCTAACTAGTCTTACCGCAATGACTGCAAGTCTATGGGTATCTACTAGCATGCTAGCAGATACCCATAGACTTAGTCATTGTGCTAACGCTAGTTAGCAATTGCGCTAGCGGTAGTTAGCAACTTCCTTCAAAGTGCACGCAGAGACTTAACAAATGGTATCAGCGAGTTCATCTGACTCTGGGGAAGTAGATAAAGTGCCTCATTGCCAAAATCTCTAAGTATCCCTTTAAGAATTTTCCTGTAACCAGCTATTTCATCTGCGACCCTGTACATGTGACTAATAAACTCTAATCTAATCTAAAATGTTTTTCTCTCCTTCTCCCCCCTCTCTCCCGCTATCCTCACTCCAGTCCTTGTTGAACCAGCTAAGGGCTATCTTTGACCAGATCATAGAGTTCCAGAGTGCCCAGGACTCTCTGTACCGCTCTGCCCTGGAGGAACTCACCCTGCGGCTGCAGTACGAGGAGCGGAAGAAGCAGAGGGATTCTGAGGTAGAAGGATCAGGGCTTGAAGTGGACTGAAATGGGTGCCAGCACTTAAGGCTGTTACGGTGACCGTATTACCGCCACACCGGCGGTCACGAGTCATGAAGGCAGTCAAATTCCACATGACTGTTTAGTCAGGGTAATTAGGCTTCTCCAAGCTCTGATGCTGCTGCTGTTCATTAGTAACCTACCAGACTTGCTAACTGCCTGGTACTTAGCACTCTATTGTCCCTCTAATCACTCTGAAATTAATGCAAATGTATTCAAATCTAATCAAACACTTCATGAGAGCTCATGTTGCGTAACATTTCTATAGGCTATGCAATTGCGTGAGAAACAGAGTGATGGCTTCTATTAAAAAGAGGAGGATCCCATCAGCTTTCTATTGGCTAGGCCTACTATATTTAATTTTTTTTAAACTTTCCTAATATTAAGCACATAGCTTATATTTACAACAGGAGTATAGCCTACCTGGCTGGCATGAAAATAAACGCGTCCTCCATTTTTGCTATTTAATTGCATCATTCGGTTGCATCAGCCTCATTGCGTAAAAAAGTTTTTTTTGATGCGAGTGGTTGTATTAATTTGGGATCTATCGCATCCCACAACTGTCCCAGACTGTTTGGAATATTTATTTCTCACACAAAATATAGAATATGTCAACTTTTGTACTATGGGGGATAGTAGATTGACATAGGCTAGTGCTTTTGCTGTTCCTTAGGCCTACTCATCTTGTTGGCTGATGAAAAGTCAATGTGGACAGTTCTTCCAATATCTTCAATATGCACCTCGTAATTAGATAAGGATGGGCGCAGTTGCGTCCCCGATGTGTCTGTCTTCACTTGTAGCCTGTGAGAAAGACTAGATCACGTGACAGAGAGCCATGTGTATTAGAGGAGCTTTTTTTAGGGGCATTACGGCCACACAAAGGGGATGCCGCCGGGAAATTCGAGTCATTATCAAGTGCTTGTCAAATTGTGAATGAGAGACTGATGAAGTGTGTACAGCCTGCACAAAAAAACAAAGCAGAGCTCATGCCTTTCAAGCAACTTTTCTCAAATCATCATTAGTCACATCATGCAGCCTTAGAATATATAAAAAAATCAAAACATACAGCCCAACATTTGTATCACAACTAAAGGTACATAAATAACTCTAAATTAAGGAGTACCTGTTTCTTTGTTCACTGCTCAACACAGAATAGCAGCATGTGGGCACTCCCTCAAATCGTTTGGAGAAAGTATCATTAACATTTTATTCAGCTTTGTTCAATTGTATTCTTCATACTATAAAATAATGCCACGGAATTCTAAGCAAATCTTGTCTGCTAAACTAGTGTAGCCCACAGCCATTTGGCATAGCCAGATCAGGACCTATCATAAGGACAACTCAGAGTATGCTATTCTGTTCTTCTGAAATAGACTACATTTTCTTCATATCATGTTTCTTTAGACCTGTCTAAAATAAATAATGGATTTATTGTGAAAGTGTGGGCTATATTACATTACATTAGACTTTTTGAAATGTAGACGTTCCAAAGGTCTGCGTCAGTGTGGAAGCCAGGAGATACTAAATGTGTTAATGTTCATTAACGGTCAATTACTGTGATACTGGCAGTTATTTGCTTGACAATCACCGGCTTATGAAGTTTCGTGACCGCCACAGCCCTAGCTGCACTGTTTATATTTAGGTTCCGGTACTCTGCAATATTTTAAAGCCAATATTCTATAAGAGGTGCCGGTACTCAAGCAGTAGAACATTTGAGGTGTTGGTATTCAGTACCGGTGTGTACTGGCCCAATTCAACTACTTATAATAACTTTTAATTATAGAGCGCAATTGGAGGGCCATGTAGAGTCTTCACATAGTCCCATGTCCTGTTTGTTCTAAGTCGTCTGGAACCCAGCCAGGGGCCAACTCAAGTTCCCTCCTTAATGGCCATTGTCCATGCTGGTGTTGTTGTCATTTTATTGATTTAACAGGCCCTGAGCATCAGACTATTAAACTCTAAGTGTTAGAAAAACAAACACAGCCTCTGCGTTTGCCAAGTTTCTCTTTTAATAGCTTGTAAATAAGACTGAGGTCCAAGGTAAGAGGGTTTGGGGTGACAGAAGCTGTTGGTCAGTGATGGGGGATATTGGATTTTATATTAACTTTAAATATTGGCCGTTGAGTGTGTTTACATGAATGAGAAGTATGTGAGTAGAGAAGACATTGAAGGTCATGTCTCTATGGGGGAAATGCTGGGGTCATAGAGCGGGAATCTGTAACAGTTTAGTATGGGTGTTAGTTACTCATTTACTGAAGTGAAGAGATGGCACTGGTTACTCTTTCAAATCAAATTTTATTAGTCACATGCGCCGAATAGAAAAGGTGTAGACCTTACAGTGAAATGCTTACTTACGAGCCCTTAACCAACAATGCAGTTTAAAAAAATACAGATAAGAATAAGAAATAAAAGTAACAAGTAATTTAAAGAGCAGCCGTAAAATAACGAGACTATATACAGGGGGGTACTGGTACAGAGTCAATGTGCGGGGGCACCGGTTAGTTGAGGTAATATGTACATGTAGGTAGAGTTATTAAAGTGACTATGCATAGATGATAGCAACAGGGAGTAGCAGCGGTGTAAAAGAGGGGGGCAATGCAAATAGTCTGGGTAGCCATTTGATTAGATGTTCAGGAGTCTTATGGCTTGGGGGTAGAAGCTGTTTAGAAGCCTCTAAAGGACCTAGACTTTGCGCTCCGGTACCGCTTGCCGTCTGGTAGCAGAGAGAACAGTCTATGACTAGGGTGGCTGGAGAATTTTTAGGGCCTTCCTCTGACACCGCCTGGTATAGAGGTCCTGGATGGCAGGAAGCTTGGCCCCAGTGATGTACTGGGCCGTACGCCCTACCCTCTGTAGTGCCTTGCGGTCGGAGGCCAAGCAGTTGCCATACCAGGCAGTGATGCAACCAGTCAGGATGCTCTCGATGGTGCAGCTGTAGAACCTTTTGAGGATCTGAGGACCCATGCCAAATCTTTTCAGTCTCCTGAGGGGGAATAGGTTTTGTCGTGCCCTCTTCACGACTGTCTTGGTGTGCTTGGACCATGTTAGTTTGTTGGTGATGTGGACACCAAGGAACTTGAAGCTCTCAACCTGCTCCACTACAGCCCCGTCGATGAGAAAGGGGGCGTGCTCGGTCCTCCTTTTCCTGTGGTCCACAATCATCTCCTTTGTCTTGATCACATTGAGGGAGAGGTTGTTGTCCTGGCACCACACGGCCAGGTCTCTGACCTCTTCCCTATAGGCTGTCTCGTCGTTGTCGGTGATCAGGCCTACCCCTGTTGTGTCATCGGCAAACTTAATGATGGTGTTGGAGTCGTGCCTGGCCGTGCAGTCATGAGTGAACAGGGAGTACAGGAGGGGACTGAGCACGCACCCCTGAGGGGCCCCTGTGTTGAGGATCAGCGTGGCGGATGTGTTGTTACCTACCCTTACCACCTGGGGGCAGCCCGTCAGAAAGTCCAGGATCCAGTTGCAGAGGGTGGTGTTTAGTCTCAGGGTCCTTAGCTTATTGATGAGCTTTGATGGCACTATGGTGTTGAACGCTGAGCTGTAGTCAATGAATAGCATTCTCACGTAGGTGTTCCTTTTGTCCAGGTGGGAAAGGGCAGTGTGGAGTGCAATAGAGATTGCATCGTCTGTGGATCTGTTTGGGCGGTATGCAAATTGGAGTGGGTCTAAGGTTTCTGGTACCACACTTTGATACCACACTGATGCTGCAGCAACAAAGTTCCTTCTGAAACTTGACACCTCTAATGTTGCCTGTCTGTGTGTGTGTGTTTTCAGGGTGAGTGGGGCGTGACGGCTGAACAGGAGGCAGAGGAGAACAGGAGGATCCAAGAGTTCCAGGAGACCATACCAAAAATGCGCTCTCAGCTGCGGATACTAACACACTTCTACCAGGTATGGGTCTTACTCTCTTCTCACTGCTACAGTGGCTTAAACTAGGACAGTCTGATTGTCTGTGGTAGTGTTCAGTGGATAGGACCGTCTGGTTGTCTGTGGTAGTGTTCAGTGGATAGGACCGTCTGGTTGTCTGTGGTAGTGTACAGTGGATAGGACCTTCTGGTTGTCTGTGGTAGTGTTCAGTGGATAGGACCGTCTGGTTGTCTGTGGTAGTGTACAGTGCATAGGACCGTCTGGTTGTCTGTGGTAGTGTACAGTTGTTAGGACCGTCTGGTTGTCTGTGGTAGTGTTCAGTGGATAGGACCGTCTGGTTGTCTGTGGTAGTGTACAGTGCATAGGACCGTCTGGTTGTCTGTGGTAGTGTACAGTTGTTAGGACCGTCTGGTTGTCTGTGGTAGTGTTCAGTGGATAGGACCGTCTGGTTGTCTGTGGTAGTGTTCAGTGTATAGGACCGTCTGGTTGTCTGTGGTAGTGTTCAGTGTATAGGACCGTCTGGTTGTCTGTGGTAGTGTTCAGTGGATAGGACCGTCTGCTTGTCTGTGGTAGTGTACAGTGGATAGGACCGTCTGCTTGTCTGTGGTAGTGTACAGTGGATAGGACCGTCTGGTGTCTGTGGTAGTGTACAGTTGTTAGGACCGTCTGGTTGTCTGTGGTAGTGTTCAGTGGATAGGACCGTCTGGTTGTCTGTGGTAGTGTTCAGTGGATAGGACCGTCTGGTTGTCTGTGGTAGTGTACAGTGGATAGGACCGTCTGGTTGTCTGTGGTAGTGTACAGTGGATAGGACCGTCTGGTTGTCTGTGGTAGTGTACAGTTGTTAGGACCGTCTGGTTGTCTGTGGTAGTGTTCAGTGGATAGGACCGTCTGGTTGTCTGTGGTAGTGTTCAGTGGATAGGACCGTCTGGTTGTCTGTGGTAGTGTACAGTGGATAGGACCGTCTGCTTGTCTGTGGTAGTGTACAGTGGATAGGACCGTCTGGTTGTCTGTGGTAGTGTTCAGTGGATAGGACCGCCTGGTTGTCTGTGGTAGTGTTCAGTGGATAGGACCGTCTAGTTGTCTGTGGTAGTGTTCAGTGGATAGGACCGTCTGGTTGTCTGTGGTAGTGTTCAGTGGATAGGACCGTCTGGTTGTCTGTGGTAGTGTTCAGTGGATAGGACAGTCTGGTTGTCTGTGGTAGTGTTCAGATGATAGGACCGTCTGGTTGTCTGTGGTAGTGTTCAGTGTATAATATCTGTGGTTGGTTGTGCTCCTTCTCAGGGCATAGTGCAGCAGTTCCTGGTGCTGATAATGACTAGTCCAGACGAGAGCCTGCGCTTCCTCAGCTTCAGACTGGACTTCAACGAGCACTACCGGGCCAGAGACCCCCGTCTGAGGGCCTCACTGGGGGCCACCAGGGGCCGGCGGCCCTCCAACATCTGACCTTACGCACACCACTATGTCACAACATAGGGACAGAGAGCCACACGGAATCTGCCTTGATAGTATTTATATATGACATGAAGATGACATCAAAGTAGGGCTAGATGGAATCTGTTGTGATGACATCACAAAAGAGCCAGACAGAATCTGTTGCGATGACATCATAATAGAGCCAGGTGGAGATAATGCCGCATTCAAAACAACTATGAACTCTGAAATCTCCGACTTCAGTGCGTTCAAAACAACTGGGAACTCGGTAAAACACAAGCTCCAACTGGGAAAAATTGTTTTGAACGGTCATCCAACTCGGAATTCCAAGTCGGGAACTCGGTCGGGCCTCTTTCCAGAGCTCCGACTTTCCGACCTGAAGATCACTGACGTCATGATTTGACCTAGTTTTTTTCTGAATTTCCAGTTGTCTTGAATGATGTAGTGGTGACTTCACAGATTCCATTTGGCCCTGCATTTTAACACCTCAAGACAAATAGGGCTAACTCGGATTAATTTCACTATGACATAAACAAACAGAACATTTTGAAACCCTGCCTCCTCCCCCAATGTCATTGGCAAATGACTCACACAAACAAACACACACGCTCAATTCACCATACACACACACATCCACGTTTCCCACTCTTTCACAGTCCCCTCTTGGGAGATGTGGTTTTAGAAACCTATCATTTTAGTACTCTGCCTCCAGCATCCAGCTGTGTTCACCCTCACCTCTTTGAGGTGTCTGATAGGCTACCATCACCGTGTGAATTTCATATTGTACATTTGATAATGAACAGAATGTCTTGATTTGATTGGTTTGTTTACATGTTCTGTGAATATTTTGTTTTGTTTTTCTTACTGACGTTTTTCATACCAGTGTCTTAAAGTCTGCGGTGTGTTTTATAACTGTTAATAAACACTGTTATAGCTGTTTAACAACTGTATTATGGAACCAACACAGCAGGCTCCCACCCACCTCTCTAACGAGATTCAAGAATAATGCCCACAGCCCCTAAGGCTAAAAGACGGACAGACGTTAGGATTTTATTCATGTTTTGTATTATTTAACTGGGTTTCTCTTGATTCTCCTTGCAGACTATGGCCGCTGTTCTGCATGTGAATCTGTCATGTTGAACCAGCTCAATTCCTTAATTGTACAAGACAGATTTGTCAAACGTGTTGCACCCAACTTATGCCACTTTTCTCTCCTGACCACTCAGACAAACCTGGGAAAATACTTTTGTCATACTGCGACATTAAACCATGAAGAAGCTACAAGTGGAATGGTGACTGTATGGTGACATAACTAGCCTTTCAAAACCCTCCTATGATGGAGTATACTGTAGTATTCGGGCGCATCTCAATAGTCAGAGGTGGCTTCCTCGCCTCCCTTCCCTTTTCACTGATCTGAAAGCGACATGGAAGATGCTTACCAGGACTTGCTTTCATTCACCTGTCTGCAGAGCAGATGAAGGAAAGGAGGCAATGAAGCTATTGGTTGCGTCCTAAATGGCACCATACATAATAGGGTGCCATTTGAGATGCACCCAGAGTTAGAGATGCACCCTTTAGTGCACAGGTGTCAAACTCATTCCACGGGGGGCGAGTGTCTGCGGGTTTTCGCTCCTCCCTTGTACTTGATTGATGAATTAACATCACTAATTAGTTAGGAACTCCCCACACCTGGTTGTCTAGGGCTTTATTGAAAGGAAAAACCAAAAACCTGCAGACACTAGGCCCTCCGTGGAATGAGTTTGACACCCCTGCTTTAGTGTTTTAACCCCTCCAAGCAGGCTCCCCTGTCTTTCTTTCCAATCACAAGTTATCATCAGGGCGTGCCAAGAGAAGATGCTACCAGAAGACCTCTGTAAATCCTGTTCATTGTATAGCACAGATGTATAGAAATGACATGCCATGGACACAAACATCCTGTCATCTCTTTAATAATAAAGTCAAGTTTTTTAACAGTTTGTACTTCGTTTTTTTGTCAGCATCAGGGGTGCATTCTAAGTAGACTATAAGAGGGCCTTTGTCTAAAAAAAAGTATTTTCTAATTAATTTAATACATCACGCTCCCGGTGAGTTTTTTTTCTTGCTGGACGCATTGAGTTGAGGCCTAATTAGTTTGAAGGATGCATGTGACCTGGCCATTGTGCTGGAGTTCGAGAACGCAGCAGAACGCATGTGAAGTTATACAGTGGAAATCCACGATATAGCAGGTAAGTTTACTTAAATCGTTAACATCTAAGGGATTTGAGTAAACTTGGAAAGTAGTCGACATAAACGGGGCAGAATTCAGATAATGTTTTCTATGTAGGTAGAACTTGACTCAGACTTGTCAATGTCAATTCCCGCTTGTTTGAATCTAGTAAGTAAATCATGTTTAGACAACTGTCATGGTTAGAAAACAAACACTATTACAGATAACTGGAGTATACAGTAGTAGTTGTAGCTACACTTGTACTAGCTAGACACTTCCAACAAGGGCTGTCTTGAGATATTTGAGGTAGAATGAGTTTGAGTATTTAACCACGTGGTGGCAGTGTAGCTCAATACATGCGAGATAATGACGTTTAATACTGATTCATTGATCATGTTGATCTGTGAAACCGTGGATTCACTTTTCTATCCACAATATGATACGTAGTCAGCTCTCATGCATTTTGCTGTGTGTTGGAGTAGAATAGACAGTCACAGAGCAGCTTTATTAAGTAGAATATATTTGGTAGGAGAGGTGTCACAATGTCAGTGGATGTCTCACTACAGCCTGGCTTTATTTGGACAGTCACAAGACCCATGACACTTTCCCCCCCCCCCATTGAGATGAATGGTGTCCTTGTTCTTTACACTACATTTACATTACATTTAAGTCATTTAGCAGACGCTCTTATCCAGAGCGACTTACAAATTGGAACCTTTATTTAACTAGGCAAGTCAGTTAAGAACAAATTCTTATTTTCAATAACTGCCTAGGAACAGTGGGTTAACTGCCTTGTTCAGGGGCAGAACGACAGATTTGTACCTTGTCAGCTCGGGGATTTGAACTTGCAACCTTTCGGTTACTAGTCCAACGCTCTAACCACTAGGCTACATTTACATTTAAGTCATTTAGCAGACGCTCTTATCCAGAGCGACTTACAAGTTGGTGCATTCACCTTATGATATCCAGTGGAACAACCACTTTACAATAGTGCATCTAACTCTTTTAATGGGGGGGGGGGTTAGAAGGATTACTTTATCCTATCCTAGGTATTCCTTAAAGAGGTGGTGTTTCAGGTGTTTCCGGAAGGTGGTGATTGACTCCGCTGACCTGGCGTCGTGGGGGAGTTAGTTCCACCATTGGGGTGCCAGAGCAGCGAACAGTTTTGACTGGGCTGAGCGGGAGCTGTACTTCCTCAGAGGTAGGGAGGCGAGCGGGCCAGAGGTGGATGAACGCAGTGCCCTTGTTTGGGTGTAGGGCCTGATCAGAGCCTGAAGGTACGGAGGTGCCGTTCCCCTCACAGCTCCGTAGGCAAGCACCATGGTCTTGTAGCGGATGCGAGCTTCAACTGGAAGCCAGTGGAGAGAGCGGAGGAGCGGGGTGACGTGAGAGAACTTGGGAAGGTTGAACACCAGACGGGCTGTGGCGTTCTGGATGAGTTGTAGGGGTTTAATGGCACAGGCAGGGAGCCCAGCCAACAGCGAGTTGCAGTAGTCCAGACGGGAGATGACAAGTGCCTGGATTAGGACCTGCGCCGCTTCCTGTGTGAGGCAGGGTCGTACTCTGCGAATGTTGTAGAGCATGAACCTACAGGAACGGGTCTACCCTGCCGCCCCTCACTTTGTTTCATTAGTATCCCTGTTTGTTGTCTGTGTTCTGGTGCCTGTGTGTCTGTTGCTGGTGGTAAACTTAATTAGCTGATCTCGGGATCAGTATATTTAATAAAATGCTTTATAGCTCTGATCCATAGATGCATCGTCTGATCCACTACAGTCACTGGCAGGCAGAGTGGAGGAGGGGGTGAAAGACCATTAATTATGACATGAATCAAACTCTCCTGCTGGTGTAGCCAGCAGCCACATCACACAGCCAGAGAGAATGCAAGTGTGTGTGGTCCCTGAAGCAGCCTTGCATGTCACAAGGGCACTACTTCCCAGCTCAGTAGCCTGTAGGTGCAGGCTATAAATGAAGTGCACAATTACAGTGCATCATGTACTGAAGTACACCGCAGTGCTTCACATTTGATGTGTGAAGTGTAACTGCTAGCGATTAAGACTGTTGGGCCACAAACCGAAAGGTTGCTGGTTCGAATCCCCTAGATGACTAGGTGAACATATCTGCCGATGTGCCATTGAGCAAGGCACTTAACCCTAATTGCTCCTGTAAGTCACTCTGGATAAGAGCGCCTGCTAAATAAAACAGAAATAACTAGGTCATTGTTGCTGTTCTTCAAATGTGATGTTCTGGCCTGCAGCAGCCATCTTGAAGCAGAGAGGTTTGTTTACACTCAGATCAACCTTAGCTTTTACCACACTTTGGTTTTTATCCTCTGTTGATGATATATACTAGCTATACAGGAGACTTTTAGTGGTGTTCTTGTACAGTTTACACCCGACCTGTGAATTCTGGCTGAATATGAGATGTTAGGTGTGTCAAAGTCCCTGAGGGAATGGATCTGTGTCTCTGTATTACTTTCTGGAAGGTCCCTACTGACCCTGTGATGAACCTGCGGGCGTGATCATCTGGCAGATGATAAAGTGTAGGACAATGATGCATAGTGAACTAGGTGAGAGTGACCACATGAAACTCATGGTTAATACATGAGGGGTGCAGCCTCATGCCTTCAGCATCACACACAGCTGCCTAGCGAAACAATGAGGGATTGCATGAATGATTATCAATTAAGTAATAGTCCCTTTTTCATGTACAGTATTAGAGGTGAATCTCCATATTATCTTCTTAAGTTCCCATTTGCAGCTCATAATGACTTGATTCTTAACTGTAAGAGCTGTGTTCTAATAATTCTAATCTCCTTGATTTGTGACTGGTTGCAAATGAATGTTTTCCCACTTTGTCGCGGGGCTGCAGAGAGGGATTCTGTGCATCACAATCAATGACCCATGGCTTCTAATTAGCATAGAGAGTGAAAATGACCTAAAGTCATTGTATTATTTGTCCTTACTGCACGATGTTGACCTAGTTTACAGTAGCAGTGTAATCAGAGGGGCTCCATCGTCTAAAAGAGCCGTTTATGAATTCAGGCTGTAACGCTTTCTGGTATTGTCTGACTAAGTGTTTGGGCAGAGCAAGGATGAAAGTGTTTTCGTAATCCAGCCCGCGAGACATTTAAAAAATATATATATCTTTTTTTACACTTTTTTTTATTCCCAATTTCATGGTATTCAGTTGGTAGTTAGTCTTGTCCCATTGCTGCAACTCCCGTACGGACTCGGGAGAGGCGAAGGTCAAGAGCCGCGCGTCCTCCGAAACACAACCCAGCCAAGCCGCACTGCTTCTTGACACAATGCCCGCTTAACCCGGAAGCCAACCGCACCAATGTGTCGGAGGATACACCGGGCAACCGTGTCAGCGTGCATGTGCCCGGCCCGGCCCGCCACAGGAGTTGCTGTGCAGTGCCTTAAACCGCTGCGCCACTCGGGAGGCCCCCGCAAATTGATTTTAACAAACAATTGGTCCCTCCGTTGAATTTCAAAATCCCGATGTGGCCCTCGAGCCAAAAAGATTGCGATTTGGGCGTGACAGACCCACTTAAAGGGATAGTTCACCCACATTTCCAAACAATAGATCATCTTAAGGGAAATTGAGGCAAGCAAAAAATTCTAATATCTGGGGTATTGACTTACACTGGCGTTTGCTAAAAAATCTAAACAGTTTGGAGACAGTGGCCAGGTACACAATGGATTGGATTGCTGTCTTACCTTGTCCATGGACTAGCTTTGGGAGAACTATCCCTTTCAAATGAGTATTTCACACCAAAATCAAAGCTTGTCAGAAGTTTACATACCTCAAAATTGGTCGAAAAATTCAGCTGAATTTATATTCCAGGCAGATGGAGATACATTGTGCAGACAAGGCACTTTCTAACTTCCTATCATGGGGAAATGACCTCAGTCAGTCATAGACCATACATTTCTATTACAACTCTGAACATTTTCCATAATTAAATAAATGCCTGGTGTACAGTAGCTGCCATTCCCTCTGCCTGAGTCTGTCTGTCTCTAGAGTGTTGGCTCTGTTGTGTGATAATGAAGTGTTTCCCCAGACAGACCGAGAGAGTCGCACATAGAGCCTGCTTGTGAAAGATAGGCATCAGAGATCCATTGACTACCCAGTGACATTGTACTGGGTGATTGGCTCTGTAAATCACAGTTGTGATAAGAGGGGGGTGGAGAATACACATCTTGTGTGGAGGGATACCCAGTTTATTTATGCCTGCAGATCATGCTATCAGATGTGGTAGGCCAAGGCAATAGAGTTGACTGAGGAAAGAGAGAGTCCTGATGTTGAGAAGTCTCTGAATCTGGAACTAATGTGTCCTTTATTGTCACAGCCTTGGTTTGGTGCTGCTGTGGAGGAAGTTGACAATGCATTGTTCAGTGTGCTCACATCGTAAACTGTCTGTGTGTGTGTGTGTGTGCGCGTGCGTGCGTGGTCCCTGAGCATGCACAGATTACACTTGGCTGGCTGTTGGTATAATTAGCGCAGCAGAAGGAGATTGGTGGTCTTAAACAGCAGCCAGCGCTGTGCCCCCTCCATCCCCCATCCCGGGTCCCACCCCTCTCTTCCTCTGCTGTCAACCGGACGTACCACCACTAAGATGTGTTCCCCAGTCACACACACAGTCACAGACAGACTGGCTGAGGAGTGGAGGAATCAGAGGCACTGGTTTGCACAGTGCGGCTTGGTTTGACTCATTTAGACTTGATTTGGAGAGACTGGAATACACACACACACTGAGCGTAGCTTAGTGTGACCTGGCTCGACTTGGGGACTCCGGAACCCTCACCCACGAAGCTGCATACACACACACTCTCTCCCTCACACACTCTGTCATGTCTCTGGCGGAGTTTGTGCGTCAGGGACAGCTGCAGGAGGCTTCATCACATCTGTTGTCCAGACTGGGTCAGGTCCTACACAGACTGTCTGTCATTGTCCTCTCCCACGGAGCTACAGACAACCTCAGCTATAGCTACAGACGCAAGAGCACCTACTGGGACCGCCGGGACACAGGTTAGGAGGCTGTGTATGTGTGTGTGCTTCGAACCCTGGGTGTGCTTCTGTGGGGTGTTCTTTTGCGGACTGTATGTGTGCGTGCATAAGTCTGTGTGTGAAACACTGTTGTCAGCCTGTGTTTACAGAAAGCTACCGTCAGTTTGAAATGGCTCCTACAGGAATCTCCCTGCAGCTACTTGGGTGGTTTAATGACGTGCAGTACTTGCCCTCGAGAGTTCATTGCCTCACTTGACCCTGATATCTAGCTGATGAAGATGGCGCCGACGGAGATGGCAGCATCGCGACTTCCTCTTAAAAAACTTTGCAGTATTTTTTTTTTACATTATTAGCTCAGGAAATGTTTTGTATCATTACATACACCCGGGAAGAACTATTTGGTATTAGAGTGACGATAACTCACCAGAACTACCAGCATTACGACCAGGATTATGGCTTCCCTGGAGCAGATCCTTTGTTCACTCTCCCCAGAGCAATTTAACTTATTCCGGAGGCCGACCCAAAACATCGCCGGCGGAGGAGAGGCATTTGAGGCGGCCTGCTGGTTCAACTTAGGAGGCGCGCACACCACCCACCGCTTCCGAGTATATTACTCACTAATGTTCAGTCTTTGGATAACAAAGTTGATGAGCTTAGAGCAAGGATTCTTTATCAGAGAGACTTCGGGGCCTGTAACATACTTTGTTTCACAGACACATGGCTCTCTCGGGATACTCTGTCGGAGTCAGTAAAGCCAGCAGGATTCTCAGTACATCGCGCAGACAGGAATAAATATCTCTCTGGCAAGTAGAAGGGCGGGGGGGGGGGGGTGTTTCATAATTCACAACTCATGGTGTAATTCTAGGAACATACAGGAACTCAAGTCATTTTGTTCACCCGACCTAGAATACCTCACAATTAAATGCTGACCATTTTATCTCCCAAGAGAATTCTCCTCCGTAATTGCCACGGCCGTTTACATCGCACCTCAAGCCGAAACCTCGACGGCCCTCAAAGATCTTCACTGGACTTTATGCAAACTGAAAACCACATATCCTGAGGCTGCATTTATTGTAGCTGAGGATTTTAACAAAGCAAATCTGAGGACTAGGCTGTCAAAATTCTACCAACATATTGACTGTGTTACTCGCGTTACTAAGACTCTCGACCATTGCTATTCAAATTTCTGGGATGCTTACAAGGCCCTACCCCGCCCTCCTTTTGGCAAATCTGACCACGATTCCATCTTGCTCTTCCCATCCTATAGGCAGAAACTCAAACAGGAAGTGCTCGTGCTTCGTACTATTCAATGCTGGTCTGACCAATTGGAATCCACGCTTCAGGATTGTTTTGATCACGTGGACTGGGATATGTTCCGGGAAGCGTGCGGAAATAATCTAGGCGCATACACGGATACAGTGACTGAGTTCATAAGGAAGTGTATAGGAGATGTAGTACCCACTGTACTATGTACTGTAGCTATTAAAACCTACCCTAACCAGAAACCGTGGATAGATGGTAACATTTGCGCGAAACTGAAAGCGCGAACCACCACATTTAACAATAGCAAGGCGACTGGTAATATGGCAGAATATAAACAGTGTAGTTATTCACTCCGCAGGGCAATCAAAGAAGCTAAACATCAGAATGGAGAAAGTGGAGGTGCAATTCAACGGCTCTGACATGAGACGTATGTGGCAGGAGTACAGACAATCACGGACTACAAAAGGAAAACCAGCCCCGTTGCCGAGACCGACGTCTTGCTTCCAGACAGGCTAAACACATTCTTTGCACGCTTTGAGGATAACGCAGTGCCACCGACTCGGCCAGCTACTAAGTACTATGGGCTCTCCTTCTCCGTGGACGACGTGAGTAAAACATCTAAACGTGTTAACCCTCGCAAGGCTGCCGGTCCAGATGGCATCCCTAGCCGTGTCCTCAGAGCATGCTCAGACCAGCTGGCTGGTGTGTTTACAGGCATATTCAATCTCTCCCTATCCCAGTCTGCTGTCCCCACATGCTTCAAGATGGCCACCATTGTTCCTGTACCCAAGAAGGCAGAGGTAACTGAACGTAATGACTAGCGCCCCGTAGCACTCACCTCTGTCATCATGAAGTGCTTTGAGAGACTAGTCAAGGACCATATCACCTCCACCCTACCTGATACCCTAGACCCACTCCAATTTGCTTACCGCCCCAATAGGTCCACAGATGATGCAATCGCCATTACACTGCACACTGCCCTAACCCATCTGGACAAGAGGAATACCTATGTAAGAATGCTGTTCATTAACTATAGCTCAGCATTCAACACCATAGTACCCTCCAAGCTCATCATTAAGCTTGAGGCCCTGGGTCTGAACCCTGCCCTGTGCAACTGTGTCCTGGACTTCCTGACGGGCCGCCCCCAGGTGGTGAAGGTAGGAAACATCACCTCCACTCCGCTGATCCTCAACACTGGGGCCCCACAAGGGTGCGTTCTCAGCCCCCTCCTGTACTCCCTGTTCACCTATGACTGCGTGGCCAAGCACGCCTCTAACTCAATCATGAAGTTTGCAGAAGACACAACAGTAGTAGGCTTGATTACCAATAACGACGAGACAGCCTATAGGGAGGAGGTGAGGGCACTCGGAGTGTGGTGTCAGGAAAACAACCTCTCAGTCAACGTCAACAAAACAAAGGAGATTATCGTGGACTTCAGGAAACAGCAAAGGGAGCACCCCCCTATCCACATCAACGGGACCTCTTTCTATTCTGGTTAGAGCCAGTTTGCGATGTTCTGTGAAGGGAGTAGTACACAGCGTTGTACGAGATCTCCAGTTTCTTGGCAATTTCTCACATGGAATAGCCTTCATTTTTCAGAACAAGAATAGACTGATGAATTTCAGAAGGAAGTTCTTTGTTTCTGGCCATTTGAGCCTGTAATCGAACCCACAAATGCTGATGCTCCAGATACTCAACTAGTCTAAAGAAGGCCAGTTTATTGCTTCTTTAATCAGAACAACAGTTTTCAGCTGTGCTAACATAATTGCAAAATTATGAACTTGGATTAGCTGACACAACGTGCCATTGGAACACAGGAGAGATGGTTGCTGATAATGGGCCTATTGTAGCCGTTTCCAGCTACAATTGTAATTTACAACATTAACAATGTCTACACTGTATTTCTGATCAATTTTATGTTATTTTAATGGACACAAAATTAGCTTTTCTTTAAAAAACAAAGACATTTCTAAGTGACCCTAAACTTTTGAACGGTAGTGTACATATGGGGCGGCAGGCGGCAGCCCGACAGGATGCCTTCTAGTGGTTAGAGTGTTGGACTAGTAACCGAAAGGTTGCAAGATCGAATCCCCGAGCTGACAAGGTACAAATCTGTCGTTCTGCCCCTGAACAAGGCAGTTAACCCACTGTTCCTAGGCTGTCATTAAAAATAAGAATTTGTTCTTAACTGACTTGCCTAGTTAAATAAAGGAAAAATAAATAAAAAATATAACATATGAGATGAGTAATGCAAGATATATAAGCATTATTAAGTGAATGAGATACCGTAGAATAGTATAGAAAACAGTATATACATATGAGATGAGTAATGCCAGATATGTAAACATTATTCAAGTGACTAGTGTTCCATTACTTAAAGTGGCCAGTGATTCCTAGTCTATGCCTGGTGATGGCTGTTTAACAGTCTGATGGCCTTGAGATAGAAGCTGTTTTTCAGTCTCTCGGTCCCAGCTTTTATGCACCTGTACTGACCTCGCCTTCTGGATGATAGCGGGGTGAACAGGCAGTAGCTCGGGTGGTTGTTGTCCTTGATGATCTTTTTGGCATTCCTGTGACATCGGGTGCTGTAGGTGTCCTGGAGGGTAGTTTAGCCCCCGGTAATGCATTGGGCAGACCTCACCACCCTCTGGAGAGCCTTGCGGTTGTGGGTGGTGCAGTTGCCGTACTAGGCGGTGACACAGCCCGACAGGATGCCTTCAATGCAACAGTTTTCAGCTGTGCAAACATAATTGCAAAAGGGTTTTCTAATAATCAATTAACGTTTTAAAATGATAAACTTGGATTAGCTAATACACAACACAACGTGCCATTGGAACACAGGAGTGATGGTTGCTGATAATGGGCCTCTGTACGCCTATGTAGATATTCCATTAAAAATCTGCCGTTTCCAGCTACAATAGTCATTTACAACATTAACAATGTCTGAATGGTAGTTTATATTCAGTTATTTTTCTATGCTATTCTACTGTATCCGCTCAGTGTCCGTTCCACTCTGACATCGCTCGTCCATATGTATATAGTCTTAATTCATTCCTACTTAGATGTGTGTGTATTGGGAATATGTTGTGTAATTTGTTAGATATTACTTGTTAGATATTACCGAACTGTCGGAGCTAGAAGCACAAGCATTTTGCTACACCCGCAATAACATCTGCTAATCACGTGTATGTGACCAATAAAATGTGATTTGATTTAATGGATAACCTCTCTGGAACCACCGTGTGAAGAGCTGAAACAGTTGTAGAGGGCAACATGCTGAGAGTATTTCCTATAGTGTTGTAGTTACAACTACTGGCCTCCATTCACAAGTTTTGTACACTAGATAGTCTCTGTTGTGTGATTGGGCCAGGATGGCAGCTGGCCATTTCTGCTGCTGGAATAAGAAGAGAAGAGACAGAGCTGCAGGAGCACTCAGGTCAATGGCCCGAGGTCAGTGGTTCTGCTGCTGGTCTGAGACAGCTGTAGGAGCACTCAGATCAGTGGTTCTGCTGCTGGTCTGAGACAGAGCTGTAGGAGCACTCAGATCAGTGGTTCTGCTGCTGGTCTGAGACAGAGCTGTAGGAGCACTCAGGTCAGTGGTTCTGCTGCTGGTCTGAGACAGAGCTGTAGGAGCACTCAGATCAGTGGTTCTGCTGCTGGTCTGAGACAGAGCTGTAGGAGCACTCAGGTCAGTGGTTCTGCTGCTGGTCTGAGACAGAGCTGTAGGAGCACTCAGGTCAGTGGTTCTGCTGCTGGTCTGAGACAGAGCTGTAGGAGCATTCAGGTCAGTGGCCCGAGGTCAGTGGTTCTGTGAGTGGCAGTGGAATATTACCATTTGGTTTGTTTCAGGTTAGTAATGTTCAAGTGTTAACGTCACGTTGGAAGACTCTGATTCGTTGTGTTTGTGTTCTATGATTCAGGTAGCTCTGTTGGTTGGGACAGGGGTTCTTGTAAAAGCGCCAGTGTGGGTTGGTTTCCTGTAGGTGCTGGTACTGTGTTTTGTTTCAGCCTCCCTGTCAGAATACTCTTTATTGTGAGTAGCTGAGTAAGAGATGTCTACAATGTGACTGAAACCTTACAGGAGTCTTGTTGTGTGGTTACGGTGGAGAGGTCTGTTTCTGTTGCACTGTAGCTGAGTAAGGCAGTCAGGTAAATCCAGCTCAATGGCAGAAGTGAAACCGTGTGTGTGTGTGTGTGTGTGTGTGTGTGTGTGTGTGTGTGTGTGTGTGTGTGTGTGTGTGTGTGTGTGTGTGTGTGTGTGTGTGTGTGTGTGTGTGTGTGTGTGTGTGTGTGTGTGTGTGTGTGTGTGTGTGTGTGTGGAGGCATAGCTCTAAGGTTAAAAAAAGCTCAGGACACACAAGGCGAAGTGGAGAGAAAGACCGACAAAGCGTTGAGAGCTACTCATTTTTACTGCAGCTGTTTGGAAGGAGAGAGGGGATGAGGGAGGGAGGGAGGGAGGGGATGAGGGAGGGAGGGAGGGACATCATAATATAGAGGTGTGAAGAGAGGGATGACAGAGCAGCACTGGTTCATATCTCTGTGACAGGTGGTGATGAGGACGGGAGAGAGTGATGAGAATATGAAGGAAAAAGAGAAGATGGGAGAGAGGGATGAGATGGAGGTGCGTTTGCAGTCCAGCGGACACGGAGGAGGAGGAGGATGTGTCCACATCTCTCTGGAGGAAGTAAAGAGCTTCTACCGGTTCTCACAGAGCTGTCAGCGGCTGCATAGTGAGTATGTGTGTGTCATGCGTAGCTAGCTCTTACTCTCACTGCTTTGAGTCAGTGGTGAAAGTGTGTTTGTGTGTTCATCGTGCACCTCTGTGTACTGTACTGTGTGTGTATTACCCAGGGTTGTATGTTTACAGTGTTAAAGGGTCTGTTCAGCCACCCACCAGAGTGTAATAACATACAGTACATAACCTTGTAATGCTTGGTGGTTTCTCATCATGGCACTAATAAGCACTGACTTCAACATCAGCCTATTGGTCAACTCTGAAATATTGCATTACTGGATGAGGCTGATCTGAATGTTTTATGTGCCAGGATGCAGGACCTGTATGGTGTGTTTGAGACGTTCATCTCCTTTTCACTGTAGTCAGTTTTATTGCACAAGGCAAGCTGTGTCAGGAAATCCCTATTGTGTTCACTGGTAATTGTTACATGGTTATATCCTTATTTGCTCAGGGTGTTGCTGAATATGCGTAGGAAAGGATAATGGGAGTCAGTGCTAATGCAAATCCCAGCTGAGCTATACTATTAGAGTGCATATTTGCCTGAATATTTTGACATAAAACATTCACCCTGCCTTGGACTACAAAGTCTGTTAAACTGAAAAAAATACAAGAGTTACTTTTAGCCTCATTGATGTGCACCTCAGGGACTGATTGCTGTGTCATGCTGTCAGGGAATGGACGCTATTTAAAGGTTTAGTTCAGCCCGAAACCAAAAGTTTGTCAGATGTTCTTATATCTCTGAAGCCGTCTGAAGTTGAGCTTCAGAGATTGTTTTCCACACGCCGTCTACTGGGTAGAACTCGCTAAAGAGAGAATTCTGCAGGCGCCCGTCCTAAACAAACAGGAAAGATGGGCACCATGTTATTGGATGGCATTAGACGGTGCCAATATTTCCACATCATTTCAGTCTTTGTATGCCACTCACATTTCTGCATTAATTTCCCATTGACATCAATCAGTGGTGGTCGGAGCCGTTTAAGATGAGGGAGGTCAATTCATTTTTTTATGAGTATGACCTTATTTCCATTACAGCATGTTGGATGACTGTCATTCATATTCCATTCACCCAGTTCAATGTAACATTGATAGGTTTAGGTTACTACATGATACTCTAATGTCCCTATACCCATCATGAGGTTGTTACAACCTAGCCTATGAATGAAAGTTTACAACAGGTGCACAGGTCAAGATGATACGTTTTTGTAATCAAGGTGACAGACAGTAACACATTCATAATCGCCTTGTACACTCTTGCCTGCATCTAGCTGATCTAGGGCATAATCCTTAGTTCAACAGTTGCAAACAAGAGTTTCTATTGGACAAATTCGGGTATGTTTATCCCCATTTCATTCCGTTTCCTTCCGTTTTGGGAAACGTTTTTCAACAGAATCGGCGGAATGAATACACTCCTAATCACACTCAAACACAGTTCACTTTCATAGCAGCCACATACAAACAGCATGATCACTTTGCTTGTTGTAATTACTTCTCGCATCTACGTGCTGTCCTCCTCTCACCTTTAACCTTCGCTTGTGGACTTTAGTGCACAACACATCAGCTGTCTGTGACCAGGCAAAAAAAAACTTTACAAGCCAAAGCTTCATATCATAACCACTACGCACAGCCTACATAGTTGTCACCATTTTATCTAACGTCATAGTCAACATAGCTAATAGAACTATCACATTAGTAAACCCGCTACAATCATGCAGTACAGTGTACAGTCAGCAAGTACTTTCAGTTACACCAGCAGGCCCTGGTGGCAATAAATTAATTAAACCAAGGGCTTACCTTGACTTGGAAGAGTTCCAGTGTTGGATAGCCATAGCCAACTAGCTAACATAGAAGCCTTCTCAATTTGAACCGGGTGTTTGAATAGGCGAATCTAGCTAGCTAGCTAAGTAAGTGAAAGTGAAAAATATATAGCTAGCTCTCTCTCCCTCTCTCTATTGCTTCTCCTTCATTTTTGAAGAAATGTAATTGTTCAAACTGTTCAACTATTGTTGTTCTCTCTATGTCAACTACTCACCATATTTTATGCACTGCAGTGCTAGCTAGCTGTAGCTTATGCTTTCAGTACTATATTCGTTCTCTGATCCTTTGATTGGGTGGACAAAATGTCAGTTCATGCTGCAAGAGCTCTGAGAGGTTGGAGGACATTCTCTGGAAGTCGTCATAATTACTGTATAAGTCTATGGAAGGGGGTGAGAACCATGAGCCTCCTAGGTTATGTATTGAAGTCAATGTATCCAGAGGAGGACAGAAGCTAGCTGTCCTCCGGCTACACCATGGTGCTACCATACAGAGTGCTGTTGAGGCTACTGTAGACCTTCATTGCAAAGCAGTATGTTTTAATCAATTATTTGGTGACACATATTTGGATACATTTAGTATAGTTTTATTTAAAAAGTATAGGTTTTTTAATGTTTCACTTTTTATTTTTATGAAATTCACTGAGGATGGAGGGTCTTCCCCTTTTCTCCTCTGAGGAGCCTCCACTGACATCCATGCATGATTTAGTTAAAAGTCAGAGTTTCAAGTGTGGATCTAATGGTAGGATTCAGCCCTAACAACACACTATGGGCCGGTTTCCCAGACAGATTAAAGCTAGGCCTGGATTAGAAATCATTCTCAATGGAATCTTCAGGACCAGTATTTATCTGTGTCCAGAAAACTGTCCCGATACATTTTCTGCCACTTTTGTTCTGTTACACCTCAATCCCATGACCATGATTCCTAGTCATTCATATTTCAGTTTCCTTTTCATCCCATAGAACACCCTCTCTATCTGTCAGTGTAGATTTCGGTATCCTCGTCCCAGCGGTGACCTTTCCCTAACCTCTGAACCTCACTGTGACCCCTCTGTAGCGCTCTGCAGCGTCAGCATCTCTAGATACTGAACAGGCTACCCCCTTCCTTTCCTATCCTTTATACTTCCAGTGTATACTGTTGTGTGCGTCCTTTAGTATTGTGCTTGTGAAAGACTGTTTTTGACTCAGCTACAGTAATGTGATGATGCTTTCTCTGTCAGACTCGGGTAAGATTTCAGTGTTTGTCTTGCTAAGAAGTGGATAATGGTGTTTTTTTGTATCGATGTTTCTTTATGATTGAGCAGGGCGTGTGCAATAGGTGTTACATTAGGTTGACTGAATTGCTTGTCTGATTGTTTTGGCTGTGCTGTCTCTACCTCTATCCTGTTCTCTTGTTTGTTGTTCCTTCCCTTGTTTTGCCCTTCCATCTTGTCCGCCATCTGTTCTTCCATCCCTCCTTTCCCAAGTTGTCTGTCTTTCAATGCAGTCGTATACTAATCCCCACAGCTGGTAATCCCAGGTGTGTCAGGCTATTGATAGTGTTTTATACATGATGAATGTTGTAAGTATGATTATTTAATCATTATCCCAAATATGTGTTACGACGCCCAGGTTCCGAGTAAGATATCTTGATAAGGACACAAGCCCGCCTGCCCTGGTAGCACCACCCAGGTTGCTGGTGAGGCGGACGTGACTGGGAGTGGGCAGGAACAAGCTAATTGGCCTTAATGACCGTCTGGCATTCTGAACTGATGCACATAGAGTGACGGAGAATGATATGGGGATATAGAGAGGTTGAGAAACAGAGAGACGGAGACGGGGAGTGACCAGCCAGTCCCTTTGGTAAACAAATACACATACAGTGTCAGAGAAAGGAAATATGAAAGATTGGTTGTTCGCTTGTACTATAAATGATCTCAAAAGCAACATTTAGTTTTTAGGTGTTTTCCTGTCCGATGGTTTGACAACTAAACTAGAGACAAGTCTAATCCTTTATTGAATCAATAGATGGTCTATTGTCTTATGAGTCCTACATGTCCCGGTGTTCCTGCTCTAGAAATCCCCCTGAGATCATGTCAGCATCAGGTGGCTGTTATCTTACTCCTACACAGATTCCACAGGCCTTAAGTCACACCTCAATGTTGCTTTTCCTGGTAAGTTTATGGGGGGGAGGGAACAAATGGTGTTTGAATAAAGAGACGGGGAAAGCCCGGCATAAACAGTCAATCAGAGCAGTTAGTCTGGGTCCAGTCTCCACCATGCCCCGCAGACCCACTGTTTCATCACAGGCCACTAAAAGGACCAGTACATGTTTATCAACCACAACAATTACTTCTGAACAGGCCTGCCAACGGTCAGCACTAATCTCATGTTATCAGTCACGTTATAAATTAAAAGTTTATCAACCGCCTAGATCACGTGTCAAACTCATTCCACGGACGGCCGAGTGACTGCAGGTTTTCACTCCTCCCTTGTACTTGATTGATGGAATAAGTAGTAAGGAACTCCCCACACCTGGTTGTCTAGGTCTTAATTGAAAGGGGGAAAACAAAAACCTGCAGACACATGGCCCTCGGTGGAATGAGTTTGACACCTGTGGCCTAAGTACTAAGCTCAGTTGTCCACAAGTTCCACCCAGAATAAAGCTAGTATGTTTGACCCTTGGATTACTTAAGACGGGTCGATTTCTCTCACCCACAGGACCAGCTTCTGTCTCACACATAATGTACACACAAACACACACTTCACAGTTGTCTCAGAGACCGTGGGAACCCCACCCATAACACTAACATCAAGTCATGTTAATAGTACCTGGCTCCAGCTGCTATTAGTCATGTATTTAGTTCCATCAGTCAACAACAAGACAATCAATCCTCTATTATTCAAATGTACAAAAACTATTCGGAAGGAAACTGCATCACACAGGTACAAGTGTTGCACGTAATGCAAACAAATCGAGAGCATCGTACCAATAGATTGGTCTACATTGTAAACATTGACAGAAGCATCTAGTCCAGGGGTGTCAATGTTTACAATTTACAACATAGCAGGCCAGGCATGTGTCACAACTAAGTTGCCTAACGATCTGTTTCTTGGAAATGAAATGCTGACCGGTCTGTTGTGCACCATGCCCTGTGAATAGACGCCTCATGTGTCCCAAAGCAATCCAGCAGCCACAGGAAACTGTCTGTTTATAAACTACCACTTCCTTTCCTAGAGTCAGCGTTCAGTGTCACACAGGTCACACACTGTCCCTGTCTACTTCTGCCCTGGATTTCATATCAGTTATCAGGTCAGTATAGATATATGAGATGAGACGCACCCCTACCATGGGACCATGTGACAGGAAGGCTGTCAGCCATCCCATAATACAGTAGAACAGCTGACAGGCTGAATCTCCATATGCTTCCTGCTTCCTGGGACTGTCTTCTCATAATGGGGACAAATACAGTAACGGCAGTCTATTTTCATCACTACGCCGGTAGAGAGACAATGTAAAAGGATTTGGATCAGACACACTTGGTGTGCTTCCCAAGTGGCACCCTATTCCCTTTATAGTGCACTACTTTTGACCCCCTGTATAGGGACTAGGGAGCTATTTGGGATGCAAGCGTGTTTACTCCTGAGTCTGTCCCTGTTGACTGACGTCAGATGTGTTTGACTAATTACTGTAGGGCCTGGATGGATGTCTTTCGAAAGTAATTGAAGTGATGCATATTGTACACATATTTATGCGTAGCAATAACTCAGATAGCATTACCTATGTTATTGGCATGTTCATTATGACGTTATTATAATGTTGTGTAACAGGAGGTAGATAAGTATTGGGGAAGGGACGGGGAAACGATTGAAAGGGAAGGAAGGAGTGGCCCTGGGGCAGAGAGACAGACGGTAACAGGTAAAATGATCCTTTTATATTATCCCATGAAACCACAGTCTTGTCTGCTGTAGTCTGGGAGCCAGAACCAGCCTGACGAGAGAGGCTAGGTTGCTGGTAATACTCTGTCTCTAGATGTATTGGACTGTGGGAGTCTATAGGACACAGACTGGAGAGAGAGATGGGATGAAACCAATTCATTTTACCGTTCTAACCCCATCGTCCCTCATCTCTAATCTCTCAGTCAATTCAGTTTTTACATTAAATGAAAAACCTAATGACACCCTGTCTGAATACTGCCTGGGATTATACAACATTCTCTATGTAGAGGGGCCTCCTAATCTGTTCTGTAGTCTATGTGGAAACATGTAGCACTGTCAGATACATGACTTCATCACTAGGTGGCCGTCTCATAAAGGACCACAATGACAATATAAATAGAACAGCAGAGGAAGTACATGACTGTCCTCTCCACCATGGCCAGACAGACGGTTGTCTCCTATGTCTGGATGGATGTCTGGATGGCTGTAGCGTGGGGGGGGGGGGGGGGTTGATTACCATGTGCGATGGGTTCTGTGTAGTGAGTTAAGGGGATTTCCCACACAGTGTTTGTCTGTGTGTAACCGTCTCAGCTAGAGTCTCGTATTACTTCCTGAGGAGATTAGCCCACTGCTTCACTATCTCACTAGCTGTGATCCATGAGTCATGTACCAAGTCCCTCTGGACTTTTATGTCAAGGAGAGGCTCAGCAGATAAGACCACCGGCAATTAACACTGACTGTAAACATTCTGCATTTCACATTTTCTAACGGTTTGCCTCATTGGCAGTAAAAGTATCAAAACTCTGTAGATCTATGGCTAAGTACACACACACCACACACACACACACACACACACCACACAGACACACACACTTCACAAGGGGGGTCAGGAGACAACAGCTGCGTGAGACTAGAGGTCAATGTCAGGGGTCCAGATCACCTGGTGTCTTCTGAGTGTCTAGAACAGAGCTGGTAAAAGGGAAGACTGGGAGAGAAATCTACAAGCTCCTCCCTTTCTCTCTCTCGCCCCTCTTCACACCCCCCTCGTCACCCCCTTCTCTCCCTCCCTCCAATGTGCCCTCTGTTTCATCAAGGTTTTGCTGTCCTCCTATTTTCACTACAACATGTTTTCCTCTCTGTAGTGTCTAGGCTAACAGACAGATGGTGTGAGAGGGAAAGTGTGGAACTAAAGATGTGTGTGTTTTTCCTCTGAATACAGAACCTATTGGTTTATTCAGTCCCAGCAGTAATGGCTCTCTTCTGTTTGCCTGCTCTCTGTGTGTGGCACACTGGGTCCCTTGCCCTCCCCCTGCAGTGTGTGTGTGTGTGTGTGTGTGTGTGTGTGTGTGTGTGTGTGTGTGTGTGTGTGTGTGTGTGTGTGTGTGTGTGTGTGTGTGTGTGTGTGTTAAGAACACCTTCCTAATATTAAGTTGTACCCCCTTTTGCCCTCAGAACAGTCTCAATTCGTCGTGGCATGGACTCTACAAGGTGTCAAAAGCGTTCCACAGGGATGCTGGCCCATGGTGACTCCAATGCTTCCCACAGTTGTCAAGTTGGCTGTATGTCCTTTGGGTGGTTAACCGTTCTTGATACACACGGGAAACAGTTGAGCGTGAAAAACCCAGCAGCATTTCAGTTCTTAACCCACTCAAACCGGTGTGCCTGTCACCTACTACCATACCCCGTTCAAAGGCACTTCAGTCTTTTGTCTCGCCCATCCACCCTCTGAATGGCACACATACACAACTCATGTCTCGATTGTCTCCAGGCTTAAAAATCCTTCTTTAAACTGTCTCCTCTCCTTCATCTACACTGATTTGAAGTGGATTTAACATGTGGCGTCAATAAGGGATCATAGCTTTCACCTGGTCAGTCTATGTCATGGAAAGAGCAGGTGTTCCGAATGTATTGTACTCTGTGTCGGTACCATTGACTTGCGTTGGATTTGTGACACACATGCAAAAAAGTTAGCATTTGAAACAGTGACCTTGAAAACAAAAGCAAAGCATGGATTGCTGTCATACCTGGTCCATAGACTGCTTATACAGTAAGAAAACCAATATGTAATTTGGGTGAACCATCCCTTTAACAATGGCTGTGGGGATTCTTTAAATAGCAGGAACAGCACCATCTAGTGGTCAGAACCTGGTAATATCAGGATGTAGGATGGGAAATAAACCCAACAAATACAATTACTAATTTCTCTGAACAAGAGAAAAAAGAAGAAAACAAATCACTGAGAATACATTACATAGGATGAAGAAACAGAACTCCATACTACTTGTCAGACACAGAACTGATACTAAATACTCGTTGTTGATGTGGGATTGGTGTGGGGGGTCCGTGGATGGCTTTTGACCCCTTTGGATTCCTAAACGACCCGTTTTAGGGTTTGGGATTAAGGTTAAGTTAAGGGTTAGGGAATTGTTTTGTCCCCACAAGGATAGTAAAACAAACGTGTGGTGTGTGTGTGACAGATCTAGGATCAGCTTAACACAAAACTGACCCTAGATCAGTGGGGGCAACATCCCTCTCCCTATCTCTGGCTGCATAAAAGGCCAGTAAATGTCATAGGTGGCATTGAGCTGGAAGCGGTCCCATACAGGCAGCTGCTCTGTGACATCATCACCCAAGCCCTGGCTCCTGATTGACTGAGGGATATCAGACAGAGAGGGGTCCTCCAGAGGGCTGTGTGAGGGACGATGGCTTTGGTACCAACCACATTCTGTCTGTCACTCGTCTTTATCTCCCCTTGATCTGATCCCAGACCAGCTTACACACCGATTATAGATGTGTGAGGTGCACATGTATAGGCTTATCTGAGGGAATTACATCTGGCTACTCTCTCTTTCCCCCTCCCTTCCTCCGTCTCTCTCTCTCTCTCTCTCTCCATCTCTCTGTGTCTGTCTATTTCTCTCTGAGTTGTTGTTTGTTTACGCTCTTTCAGTACCTGGGAGAGAGGGATCAGTGGGAGGTGTAATCTGAAACTGAGCCCAGTCTGGCTGAGTGTGTATATGGAGACAGGGGGAGGGATGGGGGTGTGGTGAGTGTGTGTGTGTGCCGCCCAGTGACGGAGCGTTCAGTGTACGGCTGAAGTCTCAGCACTCAGGCTGTGGAGAAATGGACGGCTGTCGCTCACACGACTGCTTATTCTGAGAGTGTGTGTGTTCTCCCGGGGGGAGAGGGGGGACAGGATGGCCCTCAACCGAGTGTCCCTGCTCTGCCATGACATCACCAGGATGTGGCTGCAGCTCAACTTGATAACAGGTAAGATGTGTGGCAGGGGGGCGGTGTTTGTGACTGACAGTGCACGTGACAGAATACGGTGCGTGTGCAGCTGTGTGTGTGACTGAACGGTATTGTCAGAGAGGTGAGGAAGTTGTACTTCAGTTTAATGCACTTTGTTTTTACACTTTATTTTAGCTTTGTTGTCATTCCGTGTGGAACATCTAAATCTGTCCCTCCCTCTTGCAAAACTACTCTATTTGCATAGATGGAAATACTGTCCCAGCAGTTGATTGGTATCTGGTTACTAACAGTCTTCAACTCCCAATGACTGTGTTTGTTGCCCTGCGCCAAGCAATCAGGACTAGATTCTAGTAAATGTTCAACAAGAGATTTCGAATGAAAACATCCCCCCCCCCCCCCCCCCCCCCCCAGCCACAAAGTGGCTGTTTTAATTTGCATGCTGTGCACACCCAGGCCGTTGCACAGTGAGAGTGTCTTGTCTCCGTTTCTCCACTGCCAGAAGGACAGGCTTTGGGATAATGTGGGTTTAAACTCACCCGAGCCCCTCAACACCGAACCTTCGCAGTTGGCACCGCCGGTGTCATACTCACTGCCACGTCACATGGAAGAGGCAGTGAGGGTGACGGAAGAGTCACCCTCACTACGGAAGAGTCTTCGCTCTCTACCAATCTGCCAATCTGGATGGTTTGGTCATAACATGGGCAGCACCAGCAGGAATCTGTGCCACGTTGTCATGCCAACACTTTCACTTCATTGACTGTCCATTCATCTGATAAAACTGTAGCAGTTTGTTTTGTTGTTGTATTTTGCTTTGGTTTGAATTGATTCCAAAAGTATTTCAAATCCTTTCCGGGAGCTTAAGGAAGCGCTTTTTCTCAGTATATTCTGCCTGGCTCATGTCATGAGTTAACATGTTGTCTTAAACACGTGAGCTATAAAACAAAGAAAGTCGCACACTCTATATATATATATATATATATATATATATAAAACCTCCCAGTAATTTATTGGGTAAAAAAACTGTTTTGGCTTAACTGTGCCTTCTTCAGGGCTTCTCCCACCATCAAGAAGGCACAGTGATGCCGAAACGTTGGTGCTTTTTTACCCAATAAATGACTGGGAGGTTAATACATACGGAGTGTGCGACTCTCTTTGTTTGTATAGCTTACAGTTTATTCACCGTTAGTCAGCACCTCTACATCATTTTCTCTGGGTGTGCACCAGCTCATGCTTTTTATTTAACACCTGAGTTGACATTGATCAATACGGTGAACCCACTTCCATCTCCTGAACTATTAAGCTCCAAGAGAGGTTTTACAGTACAAGTAAAAACACATCCCTGGAATCTCTTCTTTGGAATTTATCTCTCCTTTGTCAAACCAAGGGAAAGTTTGACTCGAGGTGTCCTAAAGAGATGTTCTGTTTCCTTGGAATATCTGGTGTGTGTGTGTGTGTGTGGTAGCGTGAGACAGTGGAGAGGGTGATGAACAGTGGTGTGTTGTCTGTCTCTTACTTCCATTCAGTAACAGAGATATGCTTGTCAACACACAGAGACTGGTCCGCTGGCCAAGCGGAAGGACATTGTGCCCATTTCCTCCAGTCTCTCAGGGCTAGCCCACAGACACAGATTTACACTAATGACCAAAAGTGTGTGGACACCTGCTCGTCAAACATCTCATTCCAAAATCATGTGCATAAATATGGAGTTGGTCCCCCCTTTGCTGCTATAACAGCCTCCACTCTTCTGGGAAGGCTTTTCACTAGATGTTGAAACATTGATGTGGGGACATGCATTAGTGAGGTCGGGCAGTGATGTTGGGCGATTAGGCCTGGCTGACTGTAGGTGTTCCAATTCATTCCAAAGGTATTCAATGGGGTTGAGGTCAGGGCTCTGTGCCGTCCAGTCAAGTTCTTCCACACCGATTTCATTTTGTGCACGAGGGCATTGTCATGCTGAAACAGGAAAGGGCCTTCCCCAAACTGTTGCCACAAAGTTGGAACCACAGAATGGTCTAGAATGTCATTGTAGGCTGTCGCGTTAAGAGCTAAGAGCTTCACTAGAACTAAGGGGCCTAGCCCGAGCCATAAAAACAGCCCCAGACCATTATTCCTCCAACAAACTTTACAGTTGGCACTATGCATTGGGTCAGGTAGCGTTCTCCTGGCATCCGCCAAACCCAGATTAGTCCGTCGGACTGCCAGATGGTGAAGCGTGATTCATCACTTCAGAGAACGCGTTTCCACTGCTCCAGAGTCCAAAGGCGGCGAGCTTTACACCACTCCAGCCAACGCTTTGAATTGCGCATTGGGATCTTAGGCATGTGTGCGGCTGCTCGGCCATGGAAATCCATTTCATGAAGCTCCAGACAAACCGTTCTTGTGCTGACGTTGCTTCCAGAGACAGTTTGGAACTCTGTAGTGAGTGTTGCAACCGCGGACGGCTGATTATTACACACTTCAGCACTCGGCGGTCCCGTTCTGTTAACTTGTGTGGCCTACCACTTCACAATAACAGCACTTAGTTGACCGGGGCAGCTCTAGCAGGGCAGAAATTTGACGAACTGACTTGTTGGAAAAATGGCATCCTATGAAGGTGCCAAGGTTGAAAGTCACTGAGTTCTTCAGTAAGGCCATATTACTGCCAATGTTTGTCTATGAAAATTGCATGGCTGTGTGCCAAATGTTATACACCAGTCAGCAATGGGTGTGGCTGAAATAGCCAAATCCACTCATTTGAGGGGGTGTCCACATACTGCTGTGTGTATATAGTGTAGCTTACAGTGCAGCAGACTAGCCACCATGTTGGCACCTGACGCTCCGTGACAAAAAGGATTTGACAAAGACTGAACAGTAGCCACATATTGCAGCTCATCGTGTAGAAATATTACAGATTTAATCTTATCCAGAGATTTATGGGCTGGGCAGAGGGCATCCACACACACAGTGAGCACGCATGGCAACAGGGCAACGGTGGCCGTTTGACCCAGTTGTTATTGTCGTGTGTGTTGTTATCCCCATGGCAGATGGGGACCTCGTAAACCCAGACTGTAATACCATAATAGAACTGGGTTCCCCTCACATACACACACACACACACACACACACACACACACACACACACACACACACAATAGTACACACACACATCTGTGGAATGGCTGTTCATCCCTTACTTGTCCTCTCACTCACTCACACAGCTGCCCTTCTTGCCACACCACCACCAACAGTTGGCTCCATCACCAGCTCATACCCACACAGCATGGCACTCCACACAGCATGGCACTCCACACAGCATGGCGCTCCACACAGCATGGCGCTCCACACAGCATGGCGCTCCACACAGCATGGCACTCCACACAGCATGGTGCTCCACGCCCCACACACACACACACACACACACACACACACACACACACACACACACACACACACTTCCACATCCCCAATACAATCTGTTGCCTTTCAGTCCACATACCAAGACTGCCCTGCCCACCCTGCCCATACACCACATACCACAACAACACATGAAGTTACTGCATGGACCAGCAAACAGAGGGGTTAGCTGTAGGGGTTAAATAAAGGGGAGGGGTTAGGGTCTAGGGGTTAATTTCAGACTGGGTGATTATACTCTATTTTTCAAAGGGTGACATCAAGGACTGTACCACCTGTGATCGTGACTTTGTCCTTCAGACCAGACGTGTAAAGGCAAGGAGGTCTTTCCAGGCTGCTAACATGTGTTTTACCGCCTGCTGCTTGTGGGAACATGATGACCGAACAAAGAGATTCATGGGACAGGAGAGGGAGTAGCACTCTGTCTACTGCACAGAGGCATGGTAACTACCATGTTGGTGCATGTGTGAAACTGGTGGTGAACTTTTGTGTCAGTGGGGTCACACGATCATGTGAACGGAATGTCATTACTCGAGTGAAGATGCATTGTAAACTACTCAACAAAAACTGTTGGTCGGATCTTTTTTTGTTGTAGCTTTGATGGCATTCGATAAAACGCATAGAAGGAACGTGGAGAGAGAGGCCTGTGTAGAATCTCCTTTACTGGAAAGAGCTGTGTAGTTGTCTTCCCAGTCCCCACAGCTCAACCAGAGCCAGGTCTCCACATTAACAATGTAGGCATTAGTAATAGAACCCTGGCCTCCTTTCAATGGAGTATCTCCCTCTTCCTTTTTCCCCTTTTCTCCCCCTCTTTCCCCTTTTCTCCCCCTCTTCCTGTTTCCCCTTTTCTCCCCCTCTTCCTGTTTCCCCTTTTCTCCCCCTCTTCCTGTTTCCCCTTTTCTCCCCCTCTTCCTGTTTCCCCTTTTCTCCCCCTCCTCCTGTTTCCCCTTTTCTCCCCCTCTTCCTGTTTCCCCTTTTCTCCCCCTCTTCTGTGAGCTGTCATCCATCCAGATCTGAGCTGTAATCTGTGAGGTTATACAATAGTTACCAGACAGGAAGGAATATGACAAGATATAAAACCTTACATGATAGAAATGTTTTGCATAGAGTATAAATGATTCTGTCTGTTTTCATGTCAGCTCTATCCTCAACATTGTAAACCTTGACCTTCACTGATTAAGCCCCTGACCTGATTGTGGAGGGGGGGGGGGGGCATTCTTGGCTCCCATCAACCTCAAAACGTGGGGCCTGGTTGGGAGGAAGTTGGGGGTGTTGTGTGGTTTTGTGCCGCTTAAGAGTTTCCTGGCTGGCACAGGCCTGTTTTGGTGGCTTTTCTCCGGGTCTCAGTTGGAGCTCTCAGACCACAGTGACGAGACTGAACACGTCTCTACACATCATATACAATGCACTCAGTGAGGAGGGTAGGGCCCTTAGTTCTCAATGGAACTGAATGGGTTAGAGAGCCGTTCCTTACCTCTAATACCAGGAAGAAAGAGGGGTAAACACAGAGAGAGAAGTACTGTAAGGTCTATTTTTAGAAGACATGTTTGTATAAACTTAATTTAGATTTATTAGAGAATTAGAAATATATACTCACACACACCCTTCGCTCTGTGGCAGCTTCTCTCTAGGTTGTGTGTGTGTGTGAGAGTTTCTGGGTCTGGGTTTGGGCCTTAGTGTTATCCTAACCGTGCTATTAAACTAACTAACTCTGGGTTTATAGGGTAAGAGTCTGAGGGAAGACTGTAGTGGCAGCTTGCTGTAAGACTGAGCTGTTACCTACCGCCCAGGGCTGTAAGACTGAGCTGTTACCTACCGCCCAGGGCTGTAAGACTGAGCTGTTACCTACCGCCCAGGGCTGTAAGACTGAGCTGTTACCTACCGCCCAGGGCTGTAAGACTGAGCTGTTACCTACCGCCCAGGGCTGTAAGACTGAGCTGTTACCTACCGCCCAGGGCTGTAAGACTGAGCTGTTACCTACCGCCCAGGGCTGCCTGTCCACCTGTCCTGATGCATTACACCAACATCAGACTGAATACTGAAAGTGACTGCCAACATGCATGTCTATGATTCTAGAATAGACTGCATTAGTGTTTCTCAACCTTGATCCCTATGGACCCACTCACTGTGTGGATGCTAGTCTTACCGGCTCCAGCTGGTTGGAGCTAGCTAAGCCTGACAGGTTGACGTCACCTTCCCTGAGACCTGAAGTCGGTCCCTCCTGAAACGTGACCACAGGGTTTTCTGGTTTGTACTGATGATGGTTGATTTGGGAGAGCATGGTATAAAACCCAAACGGGTACATAAGCATTAGTTAGAAACAATAGAGCATCACTGCAAATTGTTTTTATTAAAATGAGTTACGAATAAAGAGTAATAAAGTAATTTTTTTAAGCTCACCTTGGCAGTGGTGATTTTAGCATGTAAATCTTGGTAGGGCAAACTCAAAAAATAAATATATGCATGCCAGCAAAGCCACACTACACAACTCTACACAATACATTAATTGCACTATAACGGTGACAAACGGTGCCCACAAACTGTTAGGGCCTACATACAGTAGAGCTGTCCCAGCTGTCCTTACCACTGCTACACCTGGCTATCAGCAGAGCCTTGTCTGGCATCGAAACAGTTCATTCAGCCTCATTTACTGCCCTTTAAAAACACATAGCTGATATGGCTGACTTGCTTAAACAAATGTGGTTTCTGTTGACAATTGTGATGTACAAATGGGACGAGGAGCGGATAAGAGGCAATTTCTATGAAGACATTAATGACCGAGCTAGGACAGACAGTCAATATAACTATTTGTTCAGCACTTTTGAAAGGTACAGCGACATAATTCAGAACATTTATTTTTAACATTGTTTGCAAACTGATATGCGAAAGGTATAAATACCAAAATAACATGCAAAACATAATTTTTTTAGCTAAACAGGTGGGGCTCAAAACTGCAACCACCCCTTGAATGACGGGTCGCCACTGCACCGTGGCTATATCTAGACAGATGAAAAGCCTGGTTTAATGACCCACTGACAGAGTAAACACAGCGCTTTGCTGGCAAGAGAGTTAGTTACTACGCAGCGGAGTGTTTCAACACCTGATGGGTGTTTTATAAGCTCTTTATCCTGGAGATACTACTGTTGTTGGAACAATGGTCTCTCTCTACCGTTTGTGTGAGTTGGTGTTCATGCAACCATCAATGTCTCAATATACCGTGGTGATCCTTTGATGCTCTTTCAGCCTATGTGGGTAGATGGTTGGTTTTGTGGTTCACTCTGCCCTGGTGTGAGAAACATCGGTGGCTTTTACTGGGACAATCAGTGGGATTCGTTTCCCAGGCAGGGCCTAGACACACTAAAAGATAGAGGGAGGGAGGAGGGTAGTGGGAAAGTGTGCATGTTTAATCCCTGGCATAAAGACCCTGAAAATACCAGTGACGTCAGAAGATGTTGGCCAATGTCTTCAGTGACTGTTACAGATCATACGAAAGCTGGAGAAACCCACTGAACTGTGTGATTGTTTAGTACTCTGATCCCATCCCTCAGCACACATGATGCCAACAGCACCATACACTACCCCCTGCAACCACCCTCACCTCTCACCATACACTACCCCCTGCAACCACCCTCACCTCTCACCATATACTACCCCCTGCAACCACCCTCACCTCTCACCATACACTAACCCCTGCAACCACCCTCACCTCTCTCCATACACTACCCCCTGCAACCACCCTCACCTCTCACCATACACTACCCCCTGCAACCACCCTCACCTCTCACCATACACTACCCCCTGCAACCACCCTCACCTCTCACCATACACTACCCCCTGCAACCACCCTCACCTCTCACCATACACTACCCCCTGCAACCACCCTCACCTCTCACCATACACTACCCCCTGCAACCACCCTCACCTCTCACCATACACTACCCCCTGCAACCACCCTCACCTCTCACCATACACTACCCCCTGCAACCACCCTCACCATACACTACCCTACTGCCAGCCAACACACATCATCACACACACACACACACACAGCATTGTCAATTCACAGGACCACTACCATACCCCCAAAACAACCCCCCTCTTTCCACTAGCCTTTCACCCTCTCTCTCTCTCGTTCACTCACTCACTCACTCACACAGACAGGCACATACAGTATTTACAACAATAGATGACAGTTACAGTAACATACAGTATTTACATTAATAGAGCATAGGATTAGTCACACAGACACCTGGAACGACATGACAGAGAGAGGAGCAGAGGACCCACTGACCCTTTTCTCAAGTAGAAGTCCCCCCAAATCCCCCCTTTTTCTCCAACTTTCAGTCCCAGTCTCAGTGAGGAGTAGAGAGGGGAGGAGCAGAGACCCACTGACCCACTTCTCAAGGAGAAGTCCAAAACAGATTATTATAATCCACTGTGCATGGAGAGGGGAGGAAATAATACTGCCCTATCCCCCTCAGCCTCTCTCCTCCTCCCCTCAGCCTCTCTCCTCCTCCCCTCAGCCTCTCTCCTCCTCTCCTCCTCTCCTCCTCCCCTCAGCCTCTCCCCTCTCCCCTCTCCCCTCTCCCCCCTCTCCTCCTCTCCTCCTCTCCTCCTCTCCTCCTCTCCTCCTCCCCTCAGCCTCTCCCCTCTCTCCTCCTCTCCTCCTCCCCTCAGTCTCTCTCCTCCTCCCCTCAGTCTCTCTCCTCCTCCCCTCTTTCCTCCTCCCCTCAGTCTCTCTCCTCCTCCCCTCTCTCCTCAGCCTCTCCCCTCTCTCCTCCTGCCCTCAGCCTCTCCCCTCCTCCCCTCTCTCCTCAGCCTCTCTCCTTCTCCCCTCTCTCCTCAGCCTCTCCCTCAGCCCCTCTCTCCTCTCTCCTCCCATCTCTCCTCCTCCCCTCAGCCTCTCCCCTCTCTCCTCCTCCCCTCAGCCTCACCTCCCCCTCTCGCTTCCTCACTGAGACTGGCACTGAAAGTTGGAGAAAAGGGGGGATTTGGGGGGACTTCTACTTGAGAAAAGGGTCAGTGGGTCCTCTGCTCCTCTCTCTGTCATGTCATTCCAGGTGTCTGTGTGACTAATCCTATGCTCTATTAATGTAAATACTGTATGTTACTGTAACTGTCATCTATTGTTGTAAATACTGTATGTTACTGTAACTGTCATCTATTGTTGTAAATACTGTATGTTACTAACTGTCATCTATTGTTGTAAATACTGTATGTTACTGTAACTGTAGTTGATGTTTTTTTTGTCTCTTTTATCTTCCAGATGACATCATGCAGCAGGAGAGTGATCGTCTGTTTGCTGCAGACATCGATCCTGACCTCAGGAAACGGTTTGCTTTCCTCTCAGGTCAGTCTTTTTCTTTTCCCTCCATCGCTCCCTCCTTCATAGTTACCTCTCATAGTGGTTCAATCCCATACATCCGAGTGAGCCAATCCCAAGACGCTATGCCAAGGCCCTTGAAGATCTCCCTTCACAGATGGAAAACGCTTAAGCAATATGGCAGAAGCTTATAACAGTGAACCATCCCCAAAGCTGACAGCCTCTGATGGAGCAACAATCATATCACGCTGTATGAGTGAAGTAGCTGAGTGAAGTAGCTGAGTGAAGTAGCTGAGTGAAGTAGCTGAGTGAAGTAGCTGGCCTAAACATCAAAACATAATCCGTCAGCATTTTCCTATTTATAAAAGTACAGGAATAGCACTCTGGTGCCAGATAGAGTACAGCAGTGTTTTTCAAACTGATTTCTGTTGTATGACTTAACTAAACTAAGACTTTTCTAACGACCTGACCTTTGGGGGGGAAAACTGAGGGAAACTGTTCTACACCAGACCCATATTTCCAAAGAGTTGGGCCAACTCAGTTTGTTCCGTTACTACGGCGATGCCAACCCAGATAGGGCCCCACGTCGGGTTACCACGGATAATAACGGCACGGAGACGGCCCGTGAATAATTAATCGACACGGCGATCCACTTGGCAACCTGGCCCAGCAACGGTTGGAAGAGCCAAGTGTGTGTGGCACTATTTGCTGCTGTGATTGGCTGCTGAGTGTGTGACTGAATTTAACACTCCACCCGTTGAGAGTGTGAGAGAGTGTGTGTTTGTGTGTGTGTGTCTAACTGAATTTCACGAGCTTCAGTTCCTAACTGTCTATGTTTTATGGTTGCTGTTACATGTCTTGCCCGGAACCTGTTCTTAGGTTGTGTACAGTCTGTGTAGAGTCTATTTGTCTTCACATCTCTCTGTCAGTGTGTTTAATAACTCTGTGGTTGCCAGGGGTGATGTATGTGTGTGTGTTCATGACAGCTGCCCACCCTCTGATGAGGAGTCATATGAGCACACAGCTAAGTCTGATGAAGATGACCCTTGGTCTATTTCTAATTCATACTTCTACGCTACAGCCTAGGTACGCCACTAGATTGACTCCAAGCCCAGCGGGTGAGAGTGTGATGCAGCAATACTGTTTTAGCTGTGCCATTAAAGACTCCTGCTGTGTTACTGTTCCTTCCCTGTTCTCTCTGTATGTCCTCTACCCTGGAGGTTGTATGTGTCTCCAGGCCTTGTTTTGTGTTGTAATCATTAACCTCTGGTCCTCCTCTAGTTGTCTACTCAGGCAGGTGTCTGCCTGACACACATACACACCTGGTACCAGATGGATCAGGGCACAGTGCTATGGTTCTGCTCTAGTGGCACGGCTGGTGCAGAGATTCACACAGACCGTCTGTCTCTTTGTCTCAACTCACACCTGTTAATTTCTCATTCCCTGTACCCTCCTCTAGCACTAAATCAAATCAAATCAAATTTGATTTGTCACAGGCGCCGAATACAACGGGTGTAGGCTTTACCGTGAAACGCTTACTCGCGAGTCCTTTGCCGACAACGCAGAGTTAAAAAGGAAGAATAAAAATAGAAGAGACTTATTGCAGCCAGCAGAGCCGCAGTAACACCAGGCTTTGTGAGAGAAGATGGATCCTATATCTCATCCTTTAATCTTCCCCTCCCCCACTCAGACCGTCACTTAGACCGTCACATGATTCCTCTGGGTCAGTGGTTCTCAAAATCTCTCCTCGGGGACCCCCAGACGTTTCACAATGGGCTTGATGATTAGCTGACAAGTTGAATCCGGTGTGCTAGCTGTGGAATAGTTAAAATACATGGAACAGCTGTGGGTCCCCAAGGAGAGGCTTGAACCGCTGCTCTGTGTGTTCATTCCACTGGGGTGGGTTAGCTATTTCTATCAGAAGAATAATGGACATTATGATATTGATGAACGTTTTAAAACACATTAAATAAAAGGATTCCAAAGCTTGTCACTGTTTATTCTGTGGGGGTCTGAAAGGGGGATATGGGGGTTTGTACGTGCTTTATAATTGAGAGCAAAATTATTTCCTTGTTGAACAAATTTAATCAATTAATCAATCAAACGTCCCAAATTTCTTTCGCAGGGGGCCGAGCTGAGAACGGCAGTCCCATCATCGTGTTCCCAGAATTCCCTGCGTTTGGCGAGCTCCAGGAGGAAGAGTTCCACAACGTGCTGACCTACCTGACCAGTGTGCCCAGGTGACACACACACACACACACACACACACAATGCATTGCACACTCTGATGCTTGAACTTGTCATTACTTTGTATAGTTGAGGAAGTGGTGTGGTAACAGCCTACCAGCAGATGTCAGTGTAGAACTATTTTCACAGTTCCTTTGTTTGAACAGAACAATGAATCTCCCTACAACAAAGTGAACTTGTCTTATGCAGGACTGTATTCTTACCGTTATAGTTGGCATCTATATTACACCTCAACGTTGCTGCAACTGGTACATGTGGTGTATGTCCTGGTAGATGAGGTGTATGTCCTGGTAGATGAGGTGTATGTCCTGGTACATGAGGTGTATGTCCTGGTACATGAGGTGTATGTCCTGGTACATGAGGTGTATGTCCTGGTACATGAGGTGTATGTCCTGGTACATGAGGTGTATGTCCTGGTACATGTGGTGTATGTCCTGGACGTTATGCTAGTCCTGTTTCTATACAGGAACTACCTTCTTGGCCAGATATCCCACGATATTTTCTATCTCAATAGGAATTCCTGATATTAACAAATGTTGAATAACAATAAAAAAGTCATAAAATGGATCATATCCTCTCCTCCCCATTAGCTAATGGTGAAACCTTTAACCCCTGACCCCTGACTCCTGTGGGAGTTGGCCGGAGGGGGGGGGGGGTCTTGGAGAGACGGAGCATGACTGGTGTGGAGAACAGGAGGTGGAGGTGTTAATGAAAGAGACTCCCTGTGTATCTAATGGGGTCTGTTAGTTAAAAGACTCCAGGGCTCAGCTACTATATGGAAGCAGTTTGTCATAGGATGGAGTTCTGTAAAGATGTAATTCCGGACAAATTTGAATTGACAAAACAAGAAAGAAAACATATATTTCTAAGTAATATAGTATCATATACTATCCATTCATTACTGCCAGAGGGAACCCATCTGTATCAAATGCATGAATGAGGTTCTACCTGAGATGTATATATTCAGTTGTGGTGTGTGACTAGGTGATGATATGTGTGATCATGAGCTCACATGTTACTAAGACCAGGGGGGTGTTCATAAAGCAGACAACTCTCCTATGGATACTGCCTCCCTCCAGCCCCATGTACCTCTGATGTGAGAGAGAGATGGATTCTCCAAATACCTTGAATGAACTACAGGACCAAATTAAAACCCTCCAACCCAAAATGGCCTGTGGTGTTGATGGTATCCTCAATGAAATGATCAAATATACAGACAACAAATTCCAATTGGCTATACTAAAACTCTTTAACATCATCCTTAGCTCTGGCATCTTCCTCAATATTTGGAACCAAGGACTGATCACCCCAATCCACAAAAGTGGAGACAAATTTGACCCCAATAACTACTGTGGGATATAAGTCAACAGCAACCTTGGGAATATCCTCTGCATTATCATTAACAGCAGACTCGTACATTTCCTCAGTGAAAACAATGTACTGAGCAAAATGTCAAATTGGCTTTTTACCAAATTATCGTACGACAGACCACGTATTCACCCTGCACACCCTAATTGACAAACAAACAAACCAAGGCAAAGTCTTCTCATGCTTTGTTGATGTCAAAGCCTTCGACTCACTTTGGCATGAGGGTCTGCTATACAAATTGATGGAAAGTGGTGTTTGGGAAAAAACATACAACATTATAAAATCCATATACACAAACAACAAGTGTGCGGTTAAAATAGGCAAAAAACACACACATTTCTTCCCACAGGGCCGTGGGGTGAGACAGGGATGCAGCTTAAGCCCCACCCTCTTCAACATATATCAACGAATTGGCGAGGGCACTAGAACAGTCTGCAGCACCCGGCCTCACACTACTAGAATATGAAGTCAAATGTCTACTGATTACTGATGATCTGGTGCTTCTGTCACCAACCAAGGAGGGCCTACAGCAGCACCTAGATCTTCTGCACAGATTCTGCCAGACCTGGGCCCTGACAGTAAATCTCAGTAAGACCAAAATAATGGTGTTCCAAAAAAGGTCCAGTTGCCAGGACCACAAATACAAATTCCATCTAGACACCGTTGCCCTAGAGCACACAAAAAACTATACATAGCTTGGCCTAAACATAACTTTCACAAAGCTGTGAATGATCTGAGAGACAAGGCAAGAAGGGCATTCTATGCCATCAAAAGGAACATAAAATTCGACATACCAATTAGTATCTGTCTAAAAATACTTGAATCAGTTAGAACACATTGCCCTTTATAGTTGTGAGGTCTGTGGTCCGCTCACCAACCAAGAATTCACTAAATGGGACAAACACCAAATTGAGACTCTGCATGCAGAATTCTGCAAAAATATCCTCAGTGTACAACGTAGAACACCAAATAATGCATGCAGAGCAGAATTAGGCCGATACCCACTAATGATGAAAATCCAGAAAAGAGACGTTAAATTCAACAACCACCTAAAAGGAAGTGATTCCCAAATCTTCCATAACAAATCCATCACCTACAGAGAGAGGAACCTGGAGAAGAGTCCCCTAAGCAAGCTGGTCCTAGGGCTCTGTTCACAAACACAAACACACCCCACAGAGCCCCAGAACAGCAACACAATTAGACCCAACTAAATCATGAGAAAACAGAAAGATAATTACTTGGCACATAGGAAAGAATTAACAAAAAAACTGAGCAAACTAGAATGCTATTTGTCCTTAAACAGAGAGTACACAGTGGCAGAATACCTGACCACTGTGACTTACCCAAACGTAAGGAAAGCTTTGACTATGTACAGACTCAGTGAGCATAGCCTTGCTATTGAGAAAGGCCGCCGTAGGCAGACCTGGCTCTCAAGAGAAGACAGACTATCTGCACACTGCCCACAAAATGAGGTGGAAACTGAGCTGCACTTCCTAACCTCCTGCCCAATGTATGACCATATTAGAGACACATATTTCCCTCAGATTACACAGATCCACAAAGAATTCGAAAACAAACCGATTTTGATAAACTCCCATATCTATTAGGTGATATACCACAGACCACAGTGTGCAATCACAGCAGCAAGATTTGTGAGCTGTTGCCATAAGAAAAGGTCAACCAGTGAAGAACAAACACTACTGTAAATACAACCCATATTTATGCTTATTTATTTTCCATTTTGTGCTTTAACAATTTGTACATTGTTACAACACTGTATATATACATAATATGACATTTGTAATGTCTTTATTCTTTTGGAACTTCTGTGAGTGTAATGTTTACTGTTAATTTTTTATTGTTTATTTCACTTTTGTATATTATCTACCTCACTTGCTTTGGCAATGTTAACATATGTTTCCCATGCCAATAAAGCCCCTTGAATTGAATTGAGAGAGAGAGGAGGGGTGCTTTCCTTCTCTATTGTGCTCTCTAGCTTGCTTTCATTTATTCCCTCGCTTTCCTTCTCTTTCTCTGTGCCTCTCTCTTGCTTACTTACTCACTCTTGCTTTCTCTCTCTCTCTAGCACGCTCGCCAGACCGAAAGCGTGAGTGACTGTAAGGGGGTAGAAAGAGGGAGCTGGAAGAGGAGATATGAAAGAGGGGGTATTGTGGGGGTATAGACTGGGTGTCCTGGGTGTTTAATTACTATGAGTTTATCTCTGAATCAGAGTGTTGTATTTAACACTGTGTCCTATAGAGAAACATCCATCATGCTGCCAGTTCAGCCCTATGGACGGTCCTGATTAGTACCACTGGATAAAATCATATCACCGTCCGTTTTATCTCACAAGATGCATCCTCTCTCCTCTTTCTCTCACTTTCTCCTCTCCTTTTTCTCTGTCCTCTCCCTCTCTCTCTTTGTTCATCTCTCTACCTTTATTTCTATAAATCTCTCTCTATCTCTATGGCTTCCTCCTTGTCCTTTACCTCTGCTCTCCTCACTGCCAACACACATGCTGCTGAGCGGAGAGGGGGAGGGGGAGGGGGAGGGGGAGAGCTCTATAGCTAAAGCGAAAAGAAAGGTGTGTGTGTGTGTGTGTGTGTGCGCACACCACTGTCATGGTGGCAATTGAATTAATGACATTTTGCAGTTCCCCCACCTACCAGATAAAGGGGGGTGGATCCCATCTCATTCTCCATCAGATGTCCCGCCCCCCTCTGCTCATGAGCCATTCAAACACACTCCCGCCACCGCTGTCCATCACCCGTATGCTGCTCTGTGATAGGCTATGGGGGAGCAGCAGGAGATGCAGGGCTGAGTTGATTGGCTGGTGTAGAGAAGCGGGTAGGCAGAGGAGAGTTGTTCTCGGGGGGTTCTTGGCGGTTGGCTCCCGTTCTATCAGAGCTGTAAACAGAACGCTGGTGCTTAACAAACGGGATCTGCAGAGAGGGAAAACCAGAATACCGGAATAACAGAGAAAAGGAATGGGAGAAGGAGATGACATTCTATTGAGGAGGTTTTGGGAATAACATTTGGGAATAACAGACGTATCCTGTCGTGTGACATCAATGGCAGGAGGAAGAGGCTAAATTGAGGAATTGAGGAAGAGGCTAAATTTTGGTAGTGTGTTTTTTACCGTGTGTGTGTGCACGCACAGCAGGGTGATGGATGGATGATGGATTTTCTCCTGGCTGGGTTGATGTACATGGACCACCTCAGCAGCATTGACTCTTTCACATTTCTGTGTGTGTGGTTGTCTCTCTTGTTAAGAGCATCTGCTAATTGACTGAGATGTAAACGTGTGCTGCCAGCGACACTCTCCTGGTATTTTTGTACACACACACACACACACACACACACACACACACAGGGATTGAGCGGGCTCTTCTAATGCCACTGCCTGTGGGTAGCCTGTGATCTTGGAGCAGGTCATTAGGAGGATACACACATACACACACATCCATGTAACACATCCATGTTGCTGTGGTGACCGTGTCTCGCTCTCCTGCAGTGAGACGGCGTCTGGAGTGGGCTTCATCCTGGTCATCGACCGCCGCCAGGACAGATGGACCGCCGTCAAGGGGACCCTGCTACGCATTGCAGTGAGTAACCCACCGTGTGTGTGTGTGTGTGAGATCTATTAGGACATACACTGTAACAGGTGTTAGAGATGTGCTGGGCGACTGGAAACCTTTTGTGAATGTAAAAAGCTTGTTGAACATCCTTCCTCCCAATGAAGTTTCTATGTTAGAATTGCCAGAACAATCTGATAAAATATTTAGTAATAATCACCCTTTACACTTCTGTCTTCTCTTCTACTGTACGCTCTTCCTCTGTCACATGCTCCTCTAATTCTCTTTTGTTCTCTCTCATTTCAATTTAAGGGCTTTATTGGCATGGGAAACATGTTTACATTGCCAAAGCAAATAAATAGATAATAAACAAAAGTGAAACAAACAATAAAAAATGTACAGTAAACATTACACTCACAAAAGTTCCAAAAGAATAAAGACATTTCAAATGTCATTATGTCTATATACATTCTTGTAATGATGTGCAAATAGTTAGTCTGTCTCTCTCCTGTGTCTGTCTGTCCTCTCTCTCTCTGTCTGTCCTCTCTCTCTCTCTCTGTCTGTCCTCTCTCTCTCTCTCTGTCTGTCCTCTCTCTCTCTCTCTGTCTGTCCTCTCTCTCTCTCTCTGTCTGTCCTCTCTCTCTCTCTGTCTGTCCTCTCTCTCTCTCTCTGTCTGTCCTCTCTCTCTCTCTCTGTCTGTCCTCTCTCTCTCTCTCTGTCTGTCCTCTCTCTCTCTCTCTGTCTGTCCTCTCTCTCTCTCTCTCTGTCTGTCCTCTCTCTCTCTCTCTCTCTCCTCTCTCGCTCTCTCTCTCTGTCTGTCCTCTCTCTCTCTCTCTCTCTCTCTCTGTCTGTCCTCTCTCTCTCTCTCTCTCTCTCTCTCTCTGTCTGTCCTCTCTCTCTCTCTCTCTCTCTCTGTCTGTCCTCTCTCTCTCTCTCTCTCTCTCTGTCTGTCCTCTCTCTCTCTCTCTCTGTCTGTCCTTTCTCTCTCTCTCTGTCTGTCCTCTCTCTCTCTCTCTGTCTGTCCTCTCTCTCTCTCTCTGTCTGTCTGTCTTCTCTCACTGCATGTGGTACAGGCTGTGACAGCTCAACAGCTGTGGCAGTAGCTGGAGGGGATAGAGTGATTGAGTAGGGAGGGGATAGAGTGATTGAGTAGGGAGGGGATAGGCTGATTGGACTAGGGAGGGGATAGGCTGATTGGACTAGGGAGGGGATAGGCTGATTGGACTAGGGAGGGGATAGGCTGATTGGACTAGGGAGGGGATAGGCTGATTGGACTAGGGAGGGGATAGGCTGATTGGACTAGGGAGGGGATAGGCTGATTGGACTAGGGAGGGGATAGGCTGATTGGACTAGGGAGGGGATAGGCTGATTGGACTAGGGAGGGGATAGGCTGATTGGACTAGGGAGGGGATAGGCTGATTGAGTAAGGCATCACCATCATAATAACTTGATACAGGCTTCACATCTGTGTTCTTCATAATGTTGGTAATAAATGCAGAGTTATGAAACAGACAAACAAAACAGAAATATTACTTTTCTATAAATATAACATTGACAAATGTTAACCTTTTAGCTCACCCATCTCCCATCAGCAAACCATAATGTCTCCATCATTCTCCTTATATGGGCCTGTCAGCCCCCCAATAATAATAGACTGTTCCAGCCATAACGGCCCGTTCCAGCCCATTGGCTCTGTCCATGTGACAAGGGAGGGGAGGAGGCTGGTGTTGAGCTGTTAACATTGTCGTCCTCTGTAAGTGTGTGTGTATTCATTGATTTCCCTACAGTGATAGTAGTGTGTAAACAGGCTGGGGAAACCTGCTGATTAGTAGAGTACAGTATCAGTGTGGTGGCCCCGAGGGCAAACGCACACATACATACATACATACATACATACTCACACCCTCAAGCATGCAGTGTCTGTGATTTTGATTGTGATTGTGATTACCAGTATGATTTGTGACTGTGCCCCTGTGGGCCTGCAGTGTGAGGAGCAGAGGGTTGGTGTCATTACTCACCCCTAGGCACTGCACTGCATAGTACTGAAGCGGGGGGGGTAGAGGAGCTGGGCTATGGAGAGGAGGACGAGGAGGGAGGCAGGGGGGAAGTAGAGGGGCTGGGCTATGGAGAGGAGGGGGGAAGTAGGGAAGTAGAGGAGCTGGGCTATTCAGAGGAGGCGGCAGGGGGGAAGTAGAGGGGCTGGGCTATGGAGAGGAGGAGGAGGAGGAGGAGGAGGGAGGCAGGGGGGAAGTAGGGCAGTAGAGGGGCTGGGCTATGGAGAGGAGGAGGAGGCTGGGGGGAAGTATAGGGGCTATGGAGAGGAGGAGGAGGAGGGAGGCAGGGGGAAGTAAAGGGGCTGGGCTATGAGGAGAAGGAGGGGGCGTGCAGGGGGAGGGAGAGGGGCTGGGCTGTGGAGAGGAGGAGGAGGAGGGGGTGTGGGAGAGAGATGGAACCCGCTAGGGAAGAGCATGGGGAAGAGATAGTAGTGGTGTCAGGCTACTCAGCTGGGTGTGATGGGGGAGAGATAGTGGTGTCAGGCTACTCAGCTGGGTGTGATGGGGAAGAGATAGTAGTGGTGGCAGGCTACTCAGCTGGGTGTGATGGGGAAGAGATAGTAGTGGTGGCAGGCTACTCAGCTGGGTGTGATGGGGGAGAGATAGTGGTGTCAGGCTACTTAGCTGGGTGTGATGGGGAGAGATAGTGGTGTTAGGCTACTCAGCTGGGTGTGATGGGGGAGAGATAGTGGTGTTAGGCTACTCAGCTGGGTGTGATGGGGAGAGATAGTGGTGGCAGGCTACTCAGCTGGGTGTGATGGGGGAGAGATAGTGGTGTCAGGCTACTCAGCTGGGTGTGATGGGGAAGAGATAGTAGTGGTGGCAGGCTACTCAGCTGGGTGTGATGGGGAAGAGATAGTAGTGGTGGCAGGCTACTCAGCTGGGTGTGATGGGGAAGAGATAGTAGTGGTGGCAGGCTACTCAGCTGGGTGTGATGGGGAAGAGATAGTAGTGGTGGAAGACTACTCAGCTGGGTGTGATGGGGAAGAGATAGTAGTGGTGGCAGGCTACTCAGCTGGGTGTGATGGGGAAGAGATAGTAGTGATGGCAGGCTACTTAGCTGGGTGTGATGGGGAAGAGATAGTAGTGGTGGCAGGCTACTCAGCTGGGTGTGATGGGGAAGAGATAGTAGTGGTGGCAGGCTACTCAGCTGGGTGTGATGGGGAAGAGATAGTAGTGGTGGCAGGCTACTCAGCTGGGTGTGATGGGGAAGAGATAGTAGTGGTGGCAGGCTACTCAGATATATTGGTCTGTGTGTGCTTGTGTATGTATCTGTTTGTAGGGGCTTCCTAGTGAAAGGACGGGGTGTGTGTGTGTGTGTGATGGCATATCTCGTGATTGTGTTTGTTATACTGTAGGCCATGCATCTTCCTCCGTAGCTGACATATGTCAAGGTTATCCTGATCAGTGTTCTGTCTATATGGTACTCCCTACAGAACGACATTGGAGATCGAAAAACATGTTCAGAATAAATGACCAAATCAGCTGTTCCACCGTAACAGCTAGCTGATGTGTGGTTTGAGTGTTCTGTTACAACATGGCCACCACCTATCATCTAAGTGGGTGCTGCTACACGTTAGCGGTGGATGGGGTGAGTTCCCTCCCGACAGACCCCAGTGAAAATCCTTATTCTAATATGTGTTCCATTATTACTTCCTACAGTATATCATATACTGTGTAGCTGGGTGTAACATGAGCTTTCATTGGATATACCAGAGTGGACTACGTGGAATGGTATTGTTATGGAAATCACAGTTTGAAGGTCAAGAAGCAGCCCCTCGTTCCATGTTCTCATTAAATGGTTTTTAACGTCCGCCCGCCCGCTGTTAAAGTGCTTTTAGGATTTTAGTGTCAGCAAACCTCAAGCTCTCCAAAAATATTGATGGGTTACTGTGATAGAAAAGGGCCATATTATATGCAAATAGGGTTCAAATCTACTGAGAGGAGGAGCCTAATAACAGTCAAGCTCCAATCACAGCAGGCTTGCTCCAGTCCCATACATCCATCAGTCCCAAACAGATCAAGTCATTTGTTTGAGTGTCATGTGCAGGATAGACAGTGTGACTGTGCGCTGGATTATTGATTAGGAGATAAATAATGAGAGGTAATGAAGATGAACACGTTTTATCTCTCAGGATCTCTTCATTGATTTTGCGGTGGTAGTTCAGTAATGCACTCAGATTTGAGTGACCTTGCCTGACACCTGAAGACACGTGTTAGCTCCCCGAGCAAATGCCTAGGTCTTTAGCTCAGTGGGCTAAAGCAGTCTTTTGAGATCCAGGTTCGAAACCTGGTCATTGACACATTTTTTTTCAGTGAGAAAGAGCAGTCCTTTATTTACTAGATGCAATTAATTAATAAAAAATAGACTGGCTGTGTGACAGACGTGGAAACCGTCGCTGTGTGGAACCTCATCTCTTTCTCCCAAGGAGTGCAGTTTCCATGGCAACGTGGTCTTGCAGGGTTGGTGAGCAGCTGTGTGTGGATGTAGTGGGCTAGTCTCTGGGAAGCAGTCGTTTGGCAATATGAGATGACATCACACTGCTGAAATAGAGCCTTATGCTGCTAATTGGAATTGTGATTTGCAGAGGTTTTACTGTGGTTACAAACCTTAACTGTATTTATTTGAACAGTTAAGCTAAAACTTTTAATTTGTCTCTATACTCCAGCATTTTGGATTTGAGATCAAATGTTTAATATGAGGCGACAGTACAGAATGTCACCTTTTATTTGAGGGTATTTTCATACATACAGTTCAGAAAGTATTCATACCCCTTGACTTATGCAACATTTTGTTGTTACAGCCTGAATTCAAAACGGATTAAGTCCTGTTTTTTTCTCACCCACCTACACGCAAAACCCCATAATGACAGTGAAAATGTGTTTTTAGAAGATTTTGCACATTTCTTGAAAATGAAATACAGAAATCTCTAATTTACAGAAATATTCACACCCCTGAGTGAATACTTTGTAGAATAACTTTTTGACGGCGATTACGTCTTGTATCTGGATTTGGGGTGAGATAAATTCAGGCTGTAACACAACAAAATGTGGAATAAGTCAAGGGGTATGAATACTTTCTGAAGGCACTGTATCTGTTTTACCGTTTAGAAATGAAAGTCCCCCAATTTGAAGGTGTCATAAGTATTTGGATTTAGTTAAAAAGGTTGTATTTGGTCCCATATTCCTAGCACGCAATGACTACATCAAGCTTGAGGCTCAATAAACTTGGACTTGTTTGTTTTGTCTGTGTTTGAGATTGTTGTGCCCAATAGAAATTAATGGTAAATAACGTATTGTCATTTTTTGGTCACTTTTACTGTAAATAAGAATAGAATATGTTTCTGAACACTTCTACGTTAATGAGATCATGCCCCCAAAACATGCTTACCACTCACCATTACCAATAACAGGGGAGGTTAGCATTTTGGGGGGGGGTGTAATTTTATGCCTATAAACACCACCAAAATAAACTGCAAATGCACTTTTATCTTCACTGTCCAAGTAAATACATAGGGGAGTGTATATAACTGTATGTACAGTATGTATGTGTGTGTGTGTATATGGCTCTGGTTCATCCAATCAGGCAATAGGCTATATTCAGGCTGTCAGTTGCTGTGTGGATTCTGGGTTTTCTGGTGAAATCTCTTCTCAGTATTTTCAACCCAAAGAATTCAATAAAAGTACCTGTTATAAAACAAGAGAGAGATGCACCTGTTTTATAACATGCACTAGATATTTTTTGGCTGCACCTCCAGTGATGTTAGTTGTAGCGCTATCCCCCCCCTCCACTCCTCCAGGGATCAGTGTTATGTCCACTCAGCCTGCTATATATCAAGTTTATTTTTATTTTTTTATCAAGTTTATTTTATATAGCCCTTCGTACATCAGCTGATATCTCGAAGTGCTGTACAGAAACCCAGCCTAAAACCCCAAACAGCAAGCAATGCAGGTGTAGACGCACGGTGGCTAGGAAAAACTCCCTAGAAAGGCCAAAACCTAGGAAGAAACCTAGAGAGGAACCAGGCTATGAGGGGTGGCCAGTCCTCTTCTGGCTGTGCCGGGTGGAGATTATAACAGAACATGGCCAAGATGTTCAAAATGTTCATAAGTGACAAGCATGGTCAAATAATAATCAGGAATAAATGTCAGCTGTAGCCAGCAGCAGCGGAGTGTGGTGATGCTACATCACTGTGGGTATGTTGGTTCTACTGTGGGTAGTGTTGTTTGTGTGCCCTAGGCTGAGGAAGGTTGTCCTACTCTAGCTAGTCTTGCAGTATCGATTGAAGACCCCCCTGTAGAGCAGAGTAATTCACAACTCCTGTTACATCAAGCCACTAACAATCTGGCTTACAGAGCCTTCAGAAAGTAGTCACACTTCTCGACTTTTTCCACATTTTGTTGTGTTACAGCCTGATTTTAAAATTGATTACATTTATATTTTGTGTCACTGGCCTACACACAATACCCCATAATGTCAAAATGGAATTATGTTTTTAGAAATATTTACTAATGAAAAGCTGAAATGTCTTGAATCAGTAAGTATTCAACCCCTTTGCTACGGCATGGCTAAATAAGTTCAGGAGTAAAAATGTGCTTAATAAGTCACATAATAAGTTGCATGGACTCACTCTGTGTGTAATAATAGTGTTTACCATGATTTTTAAATGACTACCTCATCTCTGTACCCCCACACATAACATTTTCTGTAAGGTCCTTCAGTCGAGCAGTGAATTTCCAACACAGATTCAACCACATAGATCATGGAGGTTTTCCAATGCCTCGCAAAGAAGGGCACCTATTGGTAGATGGCTAAAAATGGACAAAGCAGACATTGATTATCCCTTTAAGCATGGTGAAGTTATTAATTACACTTTGGATGGTGTATCAATACACCCAGTCACTAACACAGTTGCCGGAGAGTAAGGAAACTGCTCAGGGATTTCACCATGAGGCCAATGGTGACTTTAAAACAGTTAGTTACAGAGTTTAATGGCTGTGATAGGAGGAAACTGAGGATGGATCAACTGAGGATGGATCAACAACATTGTAGTTACTCCACAATACTAACCTAAACGACAGAGTGAAAAGAAGGAAGCCTGTACAGAATACAAATATTCCAAAACATGCATCCTGTTTGCATTAAGGTACTAAAGTAAAACTGCTAAAAATGTGGCAAAGAAATTAACTTTATGTCCTGAATACAAAGCGTTATGTTTGGGGAAAATCCTACACAACACTGACTACCACTGTTCATATTTTCAACCATGGTGGTGGCTGCATCATGTTATTGGCAAGGACTAGGGGGTTTTGTAGGATAAAAATAAACTGAATAGAGCTAAGCACAGGCAAAATCCTAGAGGGAAAACCTGATTCAGTCTGCGTTCCATCAGACACTTGAGAGACACATTCACCTTTCAGGAGGACAATAACCTAAAACACAAGGCCACTGGATTTGCTCACCAAGATGAATCACTACCCTGATTTACCACTCTTTCCAGTAAGGCATGTGTATGTATGTTCATTTAATTTGTATCAATGAATTCCATAAGACTTCTGAAAGTTTATCCCCCAACAACAACAACAACAACACAAAGTAATGAATGTGTGTGTTCCACAGGGCTCATTCCCAGTCAATTTACAGCTGGTTCTGGTCTTGCGGCCCTCCACCTTATTCCAGCGGACACTCTCCGACATCTTCTTCAAGTTCAACAGGGATGAGTTCAAGATGAAGGTGCCGGTATGTTTTGTTATATGCATGTGCACGTGCTCGTCTGATGTGAGGACGTTAGTGGACGTTTGTATGCGTCTCATATGTAGGTTAATGTGTGTTGACTCTCCTCCCTGTGTCTCAGGTGGTGATGCTGAGCTCTGTGACGGAGCTCCATGCCTACATCGACCGGACGCAGCTGCCCCAGGAGCTGGGAGGAACCCAGGATTACTGCCATGAGACCTGGATCTCACACCGCACCGTGAGTACCCTACTACCACACCCTTCCCACCAGACCCCTGACAGAATACATTGGGCCCAATCCTAACCTGATATCTGCGCACTGAACTGAACTCATTCTAAACTGTCCCATTAGTCTGCCCCATCTCAATAGGATGTGTGTGTGTTTATAACCAGTGATGACACAATTGGGTTGTGTTTGTCCGGTCCTCAGGCTATCGAGGCCTTTGCTCTGATGGTGAAGACCACGGCACAGACCCTGCAGTCGTTTGGGACGGAGCTGGCCGAGACCGAGCTACCCAACAACGCCCAGGCCACGTCCAACCTGCTGGCCACACACACCGAGAAGAAGGGACAGATGAAGGTAAGGGCATGGAGGGACCAAGTCATTAATATACAGACTATTACCAAAAACTCCATGTTTTAAATGATAGTGTTGAGGTCAATTAATTTGAAATTCAAGGCACGATTAAACATTCAGTTCCTGATTTGTTCCTGATGTTTGTGTTTCTCAGGGGAAAGATATACTGAAGAACAGACTTTGGCTGTAGCTGAGACTGTATACTCTGTACTGTCCAATGGTAGATCCCTCTAACGGATGTGTCCATGTCCTGTCTCTCTCCCAGGAGGACCTGTGTGTGGCCCTGGGCCAGGGGGGCCGGCTCCTGGAGAGCATCAATGAGCCCCTGCAGAGAGAACCTGACTATACAATGAACCAGGACGAGCTGGAGAACCTGGCCACCGTGCAGAGGTCAGAGGGGACAGGGGTCAAGGGTCAGGCTTAGAGGTACTCTCATACCTCAGAAGTGGTCTAAAGTTGTGTTGTTTAGATCATACTAAATCTGTATGTATGCCTCAATGAATGGGAAAGTTTGGTGCCATATCAATTTTAGGGTGAACTGTCCCTTTAATGCTAATGAAATAGGTTGAGAAAGGGACAGGGTACAGTAGGAACAACAGAGATAGGAAAGAAGACAGAGATATCCTGAGGTCCAACTGGTTATGGAACAGTCAAGATTCATGTTCTCTAATAACAATGGTGGTGTGTGTCTTGCTAGAAGTTACCTAGAACTCTACTCTCTCATCTCCCACCATGACCCTGAACCTTCTAGGCTGTGTTCTGCCGTGCTGCAGTGAAATCTGCCCCATGTGCCATTCTGGTGTATTTTGGGAGTACGGGGATAGGATGCATAGTGGCAGCACTCACAGCTGCAGAGCAGAATTGGGAGAACAAAGGAAAGAAAACTGCAGTGTTTCATAACCCAAAACATGATGTTGGTTATACTGTAAAGTGCTCTGCTCTTGGAGGAGTAGGTTATGTAAGGGATTTGATTAAACACAGGACTTGGTTTGGTTTCAATGAATAGGTACTTCTGGTTTCACTTAGTGATACTTTGAGATCCAAGCTGAAATACCATTGTTAGCTTTTTTTTCTTTGACTCAGGTTCTCCTCTCCTCCATCCCTTCATTCCCTTTCCATTTTTCTTTCTCTCCCTCCATCCATCTCTCTCTCCATCCCTTCATTCGTCTACCGTTCTTCCTCCATCCGTGTGTAGACTGCTGGGCCAGCTGGATGAGACAGAGACAGCGTTTGATGATTTCTGGGAGAGACACCAGACCAAGCTGGAACAGTGTCTGCAGCTCCGCCATTTTGAATACTACTTCCGTGAGGTGAGGGGAACAGGGACATAAGAGCATCATGGGAGATGTAGTCCCAGTGACTGTTTGTCAATTTGTAGTGTGTGTGTGTGTCTCTGTCTGTGTGTGTGTGTGTGTGTGTGTGTGTGTAGTATGTGAGTGTGTGTGTTCTGACTCTACCTGTCCCTCACTATGTGTGTTCAGGTGCGTGCCCAGCTGGATGTGGTGTCAGAGCGGGTAGAGGCGTTCTCGGAGGTTGGCATCAGTCCCGCCCATGCAGAACACATCCTACGAGAACTCAACAGCCAGGAGGAGAAAGCCTGTGTAAGACACACACACACTTCATCCCAATAGCACACGTCATCCTCCCCATAGCTCATCAACTTGTCTAACAGATCCAAAACACGATGAGTGAAATGAATGTAGAAACTTGAAATGATGAGATTCCACCAGCTGACATGGGTCGTATCCTGTTTCCGCTCTCGTTGTACCCCAGTACATTATAGACCCTGTTCATCTCAATGACAGTATTGACTTTACAGATGACTCACGTGCAGTGGACCATTGGTTGGTTCACACATACATTACTGCTGTAGTCCTTATGTGAATAGAAAACATGGTGTGTGTGTGTATGTCGAAAGAGAGCTTGTTGCCCTCAATGGCCCAGACCATTGCAGGGCTGCAGAGCAGCAGTGTTGAGGGAGGGAAGAGCGTACGGGGGGAGAGGGTTGTGTGGGGGAGGTTCTGCAGCTGGGTTTGGTGGTGGTAGAGTGGATGGTGTTACTGCTAGTTCTGGTTCTGCACCACAGAAACAGCCTGCTCCCTCGTTCTACATTCCCATCACATATATGGACATGAACTGAATCCACAATGCCTGCGATAAGGCCCAGAACATCCACAGTGAAATCTTTACAGACTGTATACGTTGTGTAAAATGATGAGTTGGCTGTTATGTATAGGTCCTTATTTCAGAGGCAACTAGGAAGTAACATGGATTTAATGGCTTTCCATTATGACTGCTTTGTTCATATTTATTTTGTTTTATTGTGTAGTAGTCGTGTGTGTGTGTGTGTGTGTGTGTTCTCACCTGCCTGTGTGTCTCTCTCTCCAGGATGTGTTGGACTGGGCTCTGGCCCTGGCCACTGAGGGGGATGGGCTGATTGAGAGTGCTCACTACGCTGAGGACTCCATCCTGCCTAAGTGCAGTGAGCTGAGGGCCGTGTGTGATGAGGTCACCTCCTTCCTCAAGACCAAGAAGGTCCTCCTCCTGAGGGCCATGGAGCTGCACCACTGTCTGGAGAAGGTGAGGGCTGGAGGGGGGAAGTAGGGCCATGGAGCTGCACCACTGTCTGGAGAAGGTGAGGGCTGGAGGGGGGAAGTAGGGCCATGGAGCTGCACCACTGTCTGGAGAAGGTGAGGGCTGGAGGGGAGAAGTAGGGCCATGGAGCTGCACCACTGTCTGGAGAAGGTGAGGGCTGGAGGGGAGAAGTAGGGCCATGGAGCTGCACCACTTTCTGGAGAAGGTGAGGGCTGGAGGGGAGAAGTAGGGTCATGGAGCTGCACCACTGTCTGGAGAAGGTGAGGGCTGGAGGGGAGAAGTAGGGTCATGGAGCTACACCACTGTCTGGAGAAGGTGAGGGCTGGAGGGGAGAAGTAGGGTCATGGAGCTGCACCACTGTCTGGAGAAGGTGAGGGCTGGATGGGAGAAGTAGGGTCATGGAGCTGCACCACTGTCTGGAGAAGGTGAGGGCTGGAGGGGGGAAGTAGGGTCATGGAGCTGCACCACTGTTTGGAGAAGGTGAGGGCTGGAGGGCAGAAGTAGGGTCATGGAGCTGCACCACTGTCTGGAGAAGGTGAGGGCTGGAGGGGAGAAGTAGGGTCATGGAGCTGCACCACTTTCTGGAGAAGGTGAGGGCTGGAGGGGAGAAGTAGGGTCATGGAAACACTGGCAACCCCTGGTTTAGATGGGGATCAGTAACCGGGTGATTGGTCAATTTAGCCCTCTAGTAGGTGAGAGCTGATGGAATCTTTCTGATGTATGATAAGTGTAGAGGTATAAGAGTTAGGGTTTGAGTTCAGCCAGTCAAGGATTCATTCTCCCTCTGACCTGTGGTATAATGAACCCCTCTCTCTCTCTCCCCTCCCTCCCTCCCTAGGCATCGAGGTGGTGTGAGGAAGGGATCTACCTCCTTGCCTCCCAGCCGGTAGATAGATGTCAGTCTCAGGACGGGGCGGAGGCTGCGCTGCAGGAGGTGGAGAAGTACCTGGACACGGCCGCCCAACACCAGATCACCGACCTCAACGCCATCTGGAGGGACTATGACTCCATCCTCAATCCAGAGCTCAGGGTAGGTGGCGCCCCATGGAGGCACCAGATATACATTACATGAGAAAACATTGTATTTGGTGGGCCAGTTGTTTTGAACACGAGACCTGACCAGGAGGTCCAGATGTTTTTCCTCCCCTCTCAACGTGGTCAAGAAAGACTTCTGGTTTAAGTATAATCAAGCGATTGAATAGAGACGAGGAGAGGAAGACGTTTTTGACTATTGAGCTACACCCTCAAAATGTCAGCATCTAACCCTCCCTCCCCTCTGTGTGTGTTAACAGGAGCAGGTAGAGAAGGTGTTTCAAAAGCAGGTGTCCATGCAGGAGATGTTTGAGAAGAGGAGGGTCAGTCTGAAGAAGCTGGCAGCCAAACAGACACGGCCCGTCCAGCCAGTGGCTCCCAGGCCTGAAGCCATCATCAAGTTCCCCATGTCCCCTCCTTGTGAGTACCACACTCTGCTCCACATGTCACACTGGTCATAACCATCTGACTCTACCTTTCCCTCCCTGTCTCTCTGATTCTGACTCTACCCTTCCCTCCCTGTCTCTCTGGTTCTGACTCTACCCTTCCCTCCCTGTCTCTCTGGTTCTGACTCTACCTTTTCCCTCCCTGTCTCTCTGGTTCTGACTCTACCTTTTCCCTCCCTGTCTCTCTGGTTCTGACTCTACCTTTTCCCTCCCTGTCTCTCTGGTTCTGACTCTACCTTTTCCCTCCCTGTCTCTCTGGTTCTGACTCTACCTTTTCCCTCCCTGTCTCTCTGGTTCTGACTCTACCTTTTCCCTCTCTGTCTCTCTGGTTCTGATGGAAAAGGCTATATGGACACTCCTAATATTTTATTTCAGAATAGGTTCAAATTGGGTTAGGGTAAGGGTTTGGTTGAGGTAAGGGTCAGTTTTACATTTTGATGAGTTGTTTTCCAGGTCAGCAGCAGCCTCTCCTGTTTCTGATCCATTCATTGCCATCTAGTGGCATGTAAGAACTGCGCCTTAAACAATATTTAATTCCCCGACAATATATCATTGATTGATTGAAATGACATTTTTGTTGGTTGTTTGAAGTTCAGATGAGTATTTCTTATTCCGTTTTTCTTCTTGTAGCTCACAGGAGTCAAGAGACGAGGAATGCAGAGGACAACATCTTGAACGTAGAAAACTGCAGAATAGTGGAGGTCCAGGTGCAGAACGGCAGCAGCAGACACGGCTCTCTGTCTGAGGAGGAGGAGAACCTGGCTGTGCTCCGACGGTAGGGTCAGGGGTCAAAGGTCAATGATGTCATACTATAGCCTGAAATGCCTTAAAATAAATCAATGAACGGCCTCCCAAGTGGCGCAGCGGTCTAAGGCACTGCATCGCAGTGCTTGAAGCGTCACTACAGACCCAGGATCGATCCCAGGCTGTGTCACAACCGGGCCGTGACTGGGAGTCCCATAGGGCGGCGCACAATTGGCCCATTGTCGTCCGGGTAAGGTGGGGGTTTGGCCGGGGGGGGCTTTACTTGGCTCATCACGCTCTAGTGACTCCTTGTGACGGGCCTGGCGCCTGCAGGCTGACTTTGGTCGTCAGTTGGACGGTGTTTCCTCCAACACATTGGTTCAGCTGGCTTCCAGGTTAAGCGGGCGGGTGTTAAGAAGCGCGGTTTGGCGGATCATGTTTCGGGAGACGCATGACTCGACCTTCGCCTCTCCCGAGCCCGTTGGGGAGTTGCAGCGATCAGACTAGATCGAAATTGGGGAGAAAAGGGGGGTAAAAAAATAAATATAAAAAAAACTATATCAATTAATACTCTTGTGAAACACAATTGAAAAGAGATGGTTAGAAAGATAGTTAGATATTTCATACTTGGTATAGTTTATCAAAATAATAATTAGAGGTCGACAGATTAATCGGAATGGTCGATTAATTAGGGCCGATTTTTAAGTTTTCATAACAATCGGTAATCGGCATTTTTGGACACCGATTATGGCCGATTACATTGCACTCCACGAGGAGACTGCGTGGCAGGCTGACTACCTGTTATGCGAGTGCAGCAAGGAGCCACGGTAAGGTGCTAGCTAGCATTAAACTTATCTTATAAAAAACAATCAATCTAACATAATCACTAGTTAACTACACATGGTTGATGATATTACAAGTTTATCTAGCTTGTCCTGCTTTGCATATAATCGATGCGGTTTCTGTTAATTTATCATTGGATCATAGCCTACTTTGCCAAACGGGTGATGATTTAACAAGCGCATTCGCGAAAAAAGCACTTTCGTTGCACCAATGTGTACCTAACTATAAACATCAATGCCTTTCTTAAAATCAATACACAAGTATATATTTTTAAACCTGCATATTTAGTTAATATTGCCTGCTAACATGAATTTCTTTTAACTAGGGAAATTGTGTCACTTCTCTTGCGTTCTGTGCAAGCAGAGTCAGGGTATATGCAGCAGTTTGGGCCGCCTGGCTCGTTGCGAACTGTGTGAAGACCATTTCTTCCTATAAAGACCGTAATTAATTTGCCAGAATTGTACATAATTATGACATAACATTGAAGGTTGTACAGTGTAACAGCAATATCTAGACTTAGGGATGCCACCCGTTAGATAAAATACGTAACGGTTCTGTATTTCACTGAAAGAATAAACGTCTTGTTTTCGAAATGATAGTTTCCAGATTTGACCATATTAATGACCTAAGGCTCGTATTTCTGTGTGTTATTATGTTATAATTAAGTCTATGATTTGATAGAGCATTCTGACTGAGCGGTGGTAGGCAGCAGCAGGCTCGTAAGCATTCATTCAAACAGCACTTTCCTGCATTTGCCAGCAACTCTTCTGTGCTTCAAGCATTGCGCTGTTTATGACTTCAAGCCTATCAACTCCTGAGATTAGGCTGGCAATACTATAGTACCTATAAGAACATCCAATAGTCAAAGGTATATGAAATACAAATGGTATAGAGATAAATAGTCCTATAATAACTACAACCTAAAACTTCTTACCTGGGAATATTGAAGACTCATCTTAAAAGGAACCACCAGCTTTCATATGTTCTGAGCAAGGAACTGAGCAAGGAACTTAAACTTAAACTTTTTTACATGGCACATATTGCACTTTTACTCTCTTCAACACTTTGTTTTTGCATTATTTAAACCAAATTGAACATGTTTCATTATTTATTTGAGACCAAATCGATTTTATTGATGTATTATATTAAGTTAAAATAAGTGTTCATTCGGTATTGTTGTAATTGTCAGTATTACAAATATATATATACACTGCTCAAAAAAATAAAGGGAACACTTAAACAACACAATGTAACTCCAAGTCAATCACACTTCTGTGAAATCAAACTGTCCACTTAGGAAGCAACACTGATTGACAATAAATTTCACATGCTGTTGTGCAAATGGAATAGACAAAAGGTGGAAATTATAGGCAATTAGCAAGACACCCCCAATAACGGAATGGTTCTGCAGGTGGTGACCACAGACCACTTCTCAGTTCCTATGCTTCCTGGCTGATGTTTTGGTCACTTTTGAATGCTGGCGGTGCTCTCACTCTAGTGGTAGCATGAGACGGAGTCTACAACCCACACAAGTGGCTCAGGTAGTGCAGTTCATCCAGGATGGCACATCAATGCGAGCTGTGGCAAAAAGGTTTGCTGTGTCTGTCAGCGTAGTGTCCAGAGCATGGAGGCGCTACCAGGAGACAGGCCAGTACATCAGGAGACGTGGAGGAGGCCGTAGGAGGGCAACAACCCAGCAGCAGGACCGCTACCTCCGCCTTTGTGCAAGGAGGTGCACTGCCAGCGCCCTGCAAAATGACCTCCAGCAGGCCACAAATGTGCATGTGTCTGCTCAAACGGTCAGAAACAGACTCCATGAGGGTGGTATGAGGGCCCGACGTCCACAGGTGGGGGTTGTGCTTACAGCCCAACACCGTGCAGGACGTTTGGCATTTGCCAGAGAACACCAAGATTGGCAAATTCGCCACTGGCGCCCTGTGCTCTTCACAGATGAAAGCAGGTTCACACTGAGCACATGAGCACATGTGACAGACGTGACAGAGTCTGGAGACGCCGTGGAGAACGTTCTGCTGCCTGCAACATCCTCCAGCATGACCGGTTTGGCGATGGGTCAGTCATGGTGTGGGGTGGCATTTCTTTGTGGGGCCGCACAGCCCTCCATGTGCTCGCCAGAGGTAGCCTGACTGCCAATAGGTACCGAGATGAGATCCTCAGACCCCTTGTGAGACCATATGCTGACACATGCACATTTGTGGCCTGCTGGAGGTCATTTTGCAGGGCTCTGGCAGTGCACCTCCTTGCACAAAGGCGGAGGTAGCGGTCCTGCTGCTGGGTTGTTGCCCTCCTACGGCCTCCTCCACGTCTCCTGATGTACTGGCCTGTCTCCTGGTAGTGCCTCCATGCTCTGGACACTACGCTGACAGACACAGCAAACCTTTTTGCCACAGATCGCATTGATGTGCCATCCTGGATGAACTGCACTACCTGAGCCACTTGTGTGGGTTGTAGACTCCGTCTCATGCTACCACTAGAGTGAGAGCACCGCCAGCATTCAAAAGTGACCAAAACATCAGCCAGGAAGCATAGGAACTGAGAAGTGGTCTGTGGTCACCACCTGCAGAATCACTCCTTTTTTGGGGGTGTCTTGCTAATTGCCTATAATTTCCACCTTTTGTCTATTCCATTTGCACAACAGCATGTGAAATTTATTGTCAATCAGTGTTGCTTCCTAAGTGGACAGTTTGATTTCACAGAAGTGTGATTGACTTGGAGTTACATTGTGTTGTTTAAGTGTTCCCTTTATTTTTTTGAGCAGTGTATATAAAAATCGTCTGATTAATCGGTATCGGCCTTTTTTGGTCCTCCAATAATCGATATCGGCTTTGAAAAATCCTAATTGGTCGACCTCTAATAATAATACATTATGTTGATGTTAAATAGAATGTTGTTCTGTTCCTACAGACATGTAATGAACGAGCTGTTGGAGACTGAGAGGGCGTATGTAGAGGAGCTACTCTGTGTACTGCAGGTGTGTCACTCCTGACCACTAGAGGTCGACACTACTTCACTTACTGTCCTAAATGTAGTAATATATATATTTATATGTTTTTGTTGAAAATTGACTTATCATATATGTGCATTTTCAGATTGTCCTGTCTTAACATTTTAGTATGTGTTGTTATTCCAGGGTTATGCTGCAGAGATGGACAACCCTGCCATGGCCCACCTCCTCCCCAGTGCGCTGCTCAACAGGAAGGATGTCCTGTTTGGGAACATGCCAGAGATCTACCAGTTCCACAAGAGGTGACTTTTACTCCACTGCAACACCCATGTTACATAATGTTTACTGAGCAATGTCCTGTCATTGTGAACAGCTGTTAGAGAAGAGGCACATTCATTCAACCATATCGATTTATAGGGTCCAATTTTAACAATATTTCATTTGGTTAACATTACCTCAAGCCCCCCACTGCTTCCCAACCTCGGTAGTACTAACCTGTATCCCGCTGTCTGTCTGTGTCTCTCATCAGGACATTCCTCAGGGAGCTGGAGACCTACACAGACGTCCCTGAGCTGGTGGGACGCTGTTTCCTGGAGAGGATGGGTGACCTGCAGATCTATGAGAAGTACTGTCAGAACAAACCTCGCTCCGAGAGCTTGTGGAGACAGTGCTCCGACTGCGCCTTCTTCCAGGTAACCTTTCACCTTTCTTTCAGGGCCCTCAGTGTATCTTGGATAAGATCCTCAAGCTCAGTATACTGTAAGCGTGTAAAAAAAAAAATGTTTTATTGATGTGTGATTGTTTGTTTTTACGAAGGAGTGCCAGAGAAAGTTGGAACACAAACTGGGGTTGGACTCGTACCTCCTCAAGCCAGTCCAGAGGATAACCAAATACCAGCTGATACTGAAGGAGTTACTGAAGTACAGTAAGGGCTGTGAGGGTTCAGAGGACCTGCAGGAGGCGCTGTCCTCCATCCTGGGGATCCTGAAGGCCGTCAACGACTCCATGCACCTCATCGCCATCACAGGATATGAGGTCAGCTAACCACGACACCCCTATTCTCCTCATGCTTTAGGGTGGAGAGGAAAAAGTTACCCAACCGTGTAACATCTTCTGTACCACAGACAACGCTCAGTTATCTTTCCTACTTGTGATTGATTGTGTTAATTTATTGATCCCCAGGGGAGCCTGACGGAGCTGGGCAGGCTGCTGATGCAGGGGTCGTTCAGCGTGTGGACGGAACACAAGAAAGGTCACGCTAAGGTCAAGGACCTGGCCCGCTTCAAGCCCATGCAGAGACACCTGTTCCTGCATGAAAAAGCATTGCTCTTCTGTAAGAGACGGGAGGAGAATGGGGAGGGTTACGAGAAAGCCCCGTCCTACAGCTTCAAACACTCCCTCAACGTGAGTCTGTTAATGTCTGGCTGGCTGGCTCACTGTCTGGGGGAGGGTTTCAAGAAAGCCCCCTCGTACAGCTTCAAACACTTCCTCAATGTCCTGACTGACTTTCTGGCAGTTTGTCTGCCAGTCTGTCTGGCTGGCTGTCTGGCTGGCTCTCCTTGGATTTTTACTTGGATCTTTAGTATGTTATGAGTTCAACAGTGAAATAGAAGTGTAATATTCTTCGGTTCTCTCGAGCAGATGAGTGCGGTGGGCATTACGGAGAGCGCCAAGGGTGACAACAAGAAGTTTGAGATCTGGTGTAATTCCAGAGAGGAGGTGTTTATCGTCCAGGCTGCGACACCTGAGATCAAAACATCTTGGTTGAACGAGATCAGGAAGGTTCTGACTGGCCAGCTGAAGGCCTGCAGGGGTAAGATGGGGGATCTGCGGCATTACAGACACACGCACACACATTCCAGAGTTGATACACATCTGGATGCTAAATTCTCTGTTGTTGTGTCTGTGTTCTGTTAGTAACTGTGATGATTTGTTCCAGAATCTAGTCAAAAGAAGGCGTCAGACACAATGTCTCCCAGTCCAACCAGCAACAGCCCACCGATGTGTCTCAGGTCAGATTTTACAGAGAGACCATGGCTAGAGCCAGTTAGAGAGAAGGAATCAACATGGTTGGTTCTTCTCTTTTTCACCTGTTTGTTTCTCCCTCTTAGTCCATTTAGGAACTGTCAGAAGAGCGTGAAGAAGGGAGAAGAGAAGAAGACAGATGCTGTCTTCTCTGACCCCAACTCCCCCTCCTCCCCAAAACACAAAGGTGAGTTGCCCTATTTTGTTGAGTAAAGAAAATGTTTTTTACTTCTATCAAGTTGCTCATGACAAGAAAGCAAACTTCTGTTGCAGTTTTAGTGACCCCCCTCGTCTGGTTATCAGGCCAAGCCGTCCTTGAATCTTTTCCTACTTCCTTCTTCCTTGTTCCTCCTTTAATCTGAGCTTTCTTTCTCTTCTCTTCCTCTTCAAACCACTTTACTCTGTCTCTCCTTCCTGTCCCTCTTTCTCTACCGTGGTTGTAGAGGAGACAGTCACCAGTCCCACCACTGACAGGGCATCAGTGGCTAAAAAGCGTTTTACCCTTCAAGGCTTCAGCAATCTGAAGAGTCAGAAAGGTAACACTAGTGTCCTGGAGGCAGCCCCCATGTTGTCGTCATCATATATGGCAAAGATATGTTCTCCATTTTGAAGTCAACCCCAAGCTCTCTTAACCTACCCCCCTGATATGACTTTAGACAGGACACATCCTTTCCAGTAGTCGACTGCATCAGGGCTTTTGAAGACTGATATTTTGGCATGCTTTCCTTTGCAGAATTTCTTCACCCCGCTGGTAAAAGTCTAACATTACCAATGGTATTCTCTCAACCAGGTATACTACAGTATAGTTTGCGGTTAATACATCAAATATTAGAATTAGTGTCTGTTTTAGTAGGCCTGTCCCCCAGCCTCATTATTTAGATGTCTCCAATAGTATTAGCAAGTAGCTAATTATTCTAGTCAGTTTCAGGAAGCTCTTCCCTCTCTCACAGCTGTTTTTCTATTGCTCTCTTTATCATTTCTCTCTGTTTCCTTCTCTTCTGTCTCTGTTCTTCGGCCGACAGGATCCCTCCTTAGCCCTGACCATAAAGCCAAACGCCACGAGATTAAGAGTGACCCATCTCCCTTTGGGTGTAAAGGTATTCTATCTAGTCCATGTCATACCTGTGTTTGACTCTGTAGTGTAGTCATCCATCCATCCTGACCCTCCCTCACTGTAGTCATCCATCCTGACCCTGCCTCACTGTAGTCATCCATCCATCCTGACCCTCCCTCACAGTAGTCATCCATCCATCCTGACCCTGCCTCACTGTAGTCATCCATCCATCCTGACCCTGCCTCACAGTAGTCATCCATCCTGACCCTGCCTCACTGTAGTCATCCATCCATCCTGACCCTCCCTCACTGTAGGCATCCATCCTGACCCTCCCTCACTGTAGTCATCCATCCATCCTGACCCTGCCTCACAGTAGTCATCCATCCATCCTGACCCTGCCTCACAGTAGTCATCCATCCATCCTGACCCTCCCTCACAGTAGTCATCCATCCATCCTGACCCTCCCTCACAGTAGTCATCCATCCATCCTGACCCTGCCTCACTGTAGTCATCCATCCATCCTGACCCTGCCTCACTGTAGTCATCCATCCATCCATCCTGACCCTGCCTCACTGTAGTCATCCATCCATCCATCCTGACCCTGCCTCACTGTAGTCATCCATCCATCCATCCTGACCCTGCCTCACTGTAGTCATCCATCCATCCTGACCCTGCCTCACTGTAGTCATCCATCCATCCTGACCCTGCCTCACTGTAGTCATCCAGCCATCCTGACCCTGCCTCACTGTAGTCATCCATCCATCCATCCTGACCCTGCCTCACTGTAGTCATCCATCCATCCATCCTGACCCTGCCTCACTGTAGTCATCTCAGCACCATGTCAACTCCCCATCATCCCAAAATATATCTCTGTGTGACCATCATGCAAGCATTATTTGAGTAAACTGGAGAGGGAATGAATTGTGGTAGATCAATGTAAGACATTCAGCCACCAGGGCCCGCTGAGTGCATTTGTACTGTCTAGCTAAAGACACTGGACTGACGAGGGACTGCAACATGGAGATTAACCAGATAAGAGAATTCAAATTTGACGATCGTTGACACAGAAGATGCATACAACAATGTCTTGATTGAAACAAGTGAAAAATCTATGAAAGCCTTGTTGGTCTGAAAGGCCTTTGTAAGACAGTTTGATGGATGAGTCAACCTACACCTGTGTACTTCAAAGCCACCTGAGTGGCAGACACAGCGTTCACCTGGACGATGTTGCTGACTGCTCTTCTTCTCCTCAGAGCCTGGTCAGACTCCTCACATCACTCTGAGCAGGGCCAAGTGGCTCAGCACCTCTAGTCTCTTACAGGCCAAAAGGAGAGGTAGTGTGACAACATGCCTGGGAGGAACACGCTGCTGCACTGTGTGGTTGGCCTGGACCCTGCTCTGCTTCTTCCACACACAGAATACCCCCACCCCCAACACATAGTCACAAATCACTAGCTTGTTCCACAATCACAGACAAATCTTCTCTCTGAGATTTGCTGTTGAATATCTGTGTGATATTCACAGCCGGAAAATACTGATTTGGGTTGTTTGTTTACTGTAAGGCAAACTGTGTGTCTCTCTCTGTGGCATGTGTTGTCGTGTTGGTTGCTGTGTGTCTATGTTTCTGACGGATCACAATGCATTGATCTAGGTCTCACTGGATGCTAGGACTCCACGTCTGTTCTTCTTGGTTATTCAATCATGTTCTTTGGGTTCTAATCTGGTTCTTGTGGTTCTGTTTGAGGATTTACAGTGTACTCTGTCAATGGATGTGTTTGCATCATGTTCTCACCACACACGTCCCCTATCACTGTACATATCACCTTGTCTTGTGTACGATTGTGTTAGTGTCCACTCTTCCTTTCCTCTTGAGTGTCACTCCCTTTCTCTAGTTTGACAAACTATCCTCCATATTGGGATCAAACATTCCATGACAATAACGTTCTCTAAATTGCAATCTATCTTGGATGTGTCTTGGAATTTTTGGTGCCACTGTTAAATCTTAATCTAGATATCAAATCGAGTTTGCTGAATTCTATTACTCTCCTTCTCTCTTTCCTACTCTCCTTCTCTCTTTCCTACTCTCCTTCTCTCTTTCCTACTCTCCTTCTCTCTTTCCTACTCTCCTTCTCTCTTTCCCTCCTCCCCCTAGGTTGGAACAAGGCCTCTTTCTCCATGGACGTGCCAGAAGTGCATGATGGGTACTCTAGCGCCGAGGACCCCATGAACTCTGACCCTGAGGATGAGGGAGGCAGGAAGCTGGTGAGTCATGGTCGCCAACATGTCTACAACATGTTGTGAAAGTTACTTGTTATTCCCTAGCAACACACATGGTAACATGACACACTGGATGCAAACATATGAACTTTGCCCTTTACCCTGTGACCCCAGGCTGTCGGCGACAGGTTCACAGTGGTGGCGGACTATGAGAAGGAGAAAGGAGGGCCTCAGGACCTGTCAGTGAAGAGTGGAGACATGGTGCAGCTCATTAAAGAGGGAGATGACGGACAGTGGTTTGTTAGAAATATGGGGAGCAACAAAGATGGCTGGGTAGCAGCAGCCAACCTTCTCACCCTCATCACAGAGTCCAAGTCCTCGCAGTCCCTCTGCAGCTCAGGTACACTGGCTCCATCTGTCTGTCTGTCTGCCTCTTTCTCTTCAGTCTCTCGCTCTCGGTTTGTGCAAGAGGGAACTGTATCTTGCAACCCAAATAGCTATTTTGAAAAGTAACAGGAGTGTGTCTGTATTTTAGTTTGTTTTAGAAGTATCTGTGGACTCTAATGGAAACTAACTTGTGTGTGTTTTGTTGTGTTACAGAGGGCAGTGTAACTGGCAACCTCAGCACCTCCTCCAGCTGCAGTGAAACCTACACAAGTTTCTCTGATATCAAGCCCTAAAGTCCCACCCCCTCTAAGCCCTGAGACACAGCTACAGCGCCACCCAGTGGTTGGCTGTTCAAACGACACGTGCACTTTTCCCCTCTACTACTGTTCAAATCAAATTGTATTTATCACATGTGCCGAATACAACTGGTGTAGCCTTTACAGTGAAATGCTTGCACACGTTAGTTTTCATTACAGTCCATAGATACTTCACTCATACTGAAGTGGAGGCTGCCTGGAATGTAGCAGAAAGCAGTCTAATAGCTGCTTATCTGTCAATGTGAAGGGAAGGTAATGAAGGACTGCTTTCCTCTGGACATACTCTACTCTCAGGGATAAGAGGTAGTGTCCTGGCCTTGTTACTGTGATTGAGGGCGAGCACACATTGAGAACAGGAAGTTCAGGCCTCTCCCCTACCTGTTTGACAGAGATGAACAAGGAAGGACACACCCGCTCCATTCACACACACACAGGCAGGCTTTGTTAGCCTAGCGTGGTACCGCTCCTCCCACTCCAACAAGGTGACAGTGATATGGAGCCAGGAGCTCCTCTACTGAACTCAACACTTCAACAGACAAACAAACAGACGCCTCAGTCTCTCTCCTGTGGACTCTGGTAACCAGTTGTGTCATAATGTTTCTCTGTGTCAGGCAGTCAACCTCCTCAGTATGTCCTCAGTCCTCTCCTGAGTGACTTTAAAAATAGATGGATTTATATTTCATATGTTTCTACTGGATCCCCCAAGACAAACTAAACTGTAAAAGTGTCGAGACAATCACATTCTAGCAAGAATGCAAATTAGAATGGAATTGTCATGAAATACTTTTTGAGTTTGGTCAACTGTGTATATCTATGGCTTTGTCCAGAGGCCATCCAGTACATTTCCAGTCCCTCTCCCTCCCTCCCTGTTTCTCCTTCCTCCACCTGTGCTGTCTGAGCTATTAGTGAACTCTTGGCTTTGTTCCCAGTGATCTGAGAGAGCTGGGCTTTAAACTACCAGGTGTTCTTTAGGCAGGGGTGATATTACAGGACGGTCAGATATCATAGATACTTCAACAATAACAGTGCTCAGGATGTTCTTCTGAATCATTTTCTCTTGGCTCAAAGTGAAATCTTATACACTACACAGAAATCCCCTGAAGATTGAGATTCCCATAAAAAGATTCATGTCAGGTCGATTGATGTTGAAATAACTGTGTACTGTACCAGAGAGTATAAACTTAAAATGAATTATTTGTATGCGTTAATCAATGTGTATAAGTTCATTTATTTGAGAAAGATGTGTACAGATATTATTATCCTATACCTCGTATTTTTCATTGAATATGTGTATGTTGTGTATGAGGACCATGGATATGTTTTCGTGGGTCTAAGTATATCAAAGATATTTTATTAATTGGTTGGCGGGGCATGTTTCCATGGTCATTTCTTCAAACTCCTGAGAGGACATATATTAATAGAAATATCCTTTTGCTCATTTGAGAATGCAGTCTGTACACTGAAAACCGAAGATGGAGGTTAACTATACGTCCTGTGCTGAGAGTTCAACTCAGAATGATGGTTGTCTCAAATTTCAGCACGCACAATAAAAGGTTTTAAACTGTTTTGGTTATAACCGTTTTAGTTATAACTGTTTTTATAACTTATTGTTCTACTGTATATATTTTTCGATTTGCACCCAGTGAGATGACAATGTTGTTACTGTGTGTCACATTGTTATGCAGCACCTTGCAGCATTATTTAGTTCTTTATTTTCCTACGGTAACAAGTATTGATACAGATCTTATATAATTAATGATATGCATTCATATCTGTGTATATGTGTAAATATGTATCTCTGAGGTGTATTATTAAAGCTGCTGAATAAAGACAAGCATTCTTTGCTTTAATCCAATGACTTTGTTTTTCTCATTATAAAACCATCAGATATCATTAAATGATGTAGCCAATCATTGCTCACTGTGTGGTCGTTAGTAGCTGCAACGTTAAATAATTTAAAACAAACTGTCTTATTTTAATGTCGATTTTCACACTCACAGCCTAGACATGTTTGAAAATGTATACATTTGAAATTGTTTAATATTTTCAATCTTTTTGTGATTTTGACATAACATAAAAACAGTACAGTATATGAATAGAAAACACCACGCACAACTGAAGTTAGGCTTCTACCAAAAATATTTTATTGAGTGTATATTACTAGAAAAGATTGATTCACCCCTAGTTGCTAAACTCTAGAAGAGTGATTTCCAGCGTTCGCGGAGGTTTGGTGAATACCTGTTTTGTGAGCTGTAACTGATAAACCTACAGTCGGGCCATCTTGTTTCACCGGTTTAAGGGTCAAATGGACTTTTTCCCATTTATAAATAATTTGTACACAAAAAAACACAGCCATAATCAAAAAATCGTTCGAGCATGTTTTTCTAGAGCATAGCTGCTATTATCCATGAAATCTAAAAAAAACAATTGTGATCCGGATATGAAAATCCCTCAAAGTCACAGGGGAAAGGACCAATGGGCTGGTAGATAAATATTCAGTGTGCGCCGCCTATCCCGGGACTGTGGCTCATATCGAATCAGACCAAATGGAATTCTGCACTGCCTTCTTAAAAGATTCCGTACATTTTAATTCGCACATACACATATTCCTCTGACGTTTTGCCCAGCATACAACACACCGCTGGCGTGACCAGAAAAAGCTGCTCGGTTACATTGAGAATCGAGACAGCAGCTAAGACATCCGAGAGAAAAAATACAAAATAGACTCTTGCACCGTAAGTATTCGTAATTTATTAGATCCTTACGAGATAGCTAGCTAGGTAAAGTTAGGCAATTTTATCCCACGATTATTGTTCAAATGTTTCAAATTGATGCTGCCCTTAACATTGTTTCAAACTTGAATCGATTGAATACAATCTTTCTACTTTAATTAAATGCAGCCATTGCCAATCTGTTTAGCTGCTTTTCTGTAAAACCATTAGCTGCTAAAACGGTCCGATTTATGCATGTGACATCCATTCTGATAAAGGGAGTTTAAAACCCCAAACGGGTGTATCCCATAGTTGACATATTCGCACATGTCTTATTTGTTTTATTTCTGCGTGTCTACATTAATCTCCATGTCATGTGAAGCCTTCACCCGGGAACGCTCTTCCCTAAACATGTTTGATGGTCCTTTAACACACAGGACAAGTAGAGTGTGTATGCGTAATGTCACGCATCGAATGTGTCAAGTCTGGCTTTGTTTGTACAGTGTTTGTTTTGCTTTAGCACTAGCAGAGCTTAGCTTTCCGTGCAGTAGGATAGGAACACCAATGAACAGTGAAGACGGAGAGAGACCGTCGCATAGGCTGCTAGTCTGTCTAGCCAGCTGTCATTCTCTATTAGGCATACAGTAACAACCTAATCGAAATGTTCGTCTTACAAATAATTTCTTAATTTAAAGACATTGGACCTTGACCTACCATGTTACATGTTTAGTTTGGCTCCTTGTTTTGTTATTATTCATTTATTTATGTATTTATCCAGCCAGACTAGTTTGGTGTTCTCCAGCTTTAATGCATAATTATTTGTGCCTCCATATTTTTAAATCAGACAGCCCGTGTCATTAGACAGGATGTGTGATGTAAATGTATGTTTTGAAGGTGTCAGATTGGCTACCAACATTCACAATCTTAGACCAGGTGCGAACAACTGTCACCCAGACTGCACCTCACATAGGATAGATTGTGTCTCACCATTTTTTTTAAAGAGTACCCTATGACATGTCTGACAAGCTGCATAGGCTTATGTCATCAGTGATGTAGTCAGTGCAGGGACAATCATGATGCTCAGTGACACTTTAGGTAACTCTAGGCCTTATGGGAGTTTTATTTCAGCAGCAGCACCATGTACTGTGTGTTGGCTCTAACCACAGATCTAGGACCAGATTACCCTACCCCCAATCATAGCCTTCACCATTAGGGGTTGGAAAATATCTGACCCTCTATCTGTGGTTAGAGGTGATTAGAGGCCAGAATGATGATGGTGGTTTGATGATAAAGATAACAGGCAAAATGGCTGCAGAACATTCCCTGAAATAGAACAACCCATTGGAGTGTTCTATCAGTCTTTTTGTTTTGTCTGGGTTCCGTTTGCATTCAGTCTGAGAGTTCTGAGTTGTTCTGTCTCTATTCTTTCTGTGATGAGGTTGTGAGTGTGTTTGTTCATGGAGCTCTGGGACTGGACTCCATCTTGACTGATGGAGATGGAATCATGTCAGGCCCTGTGAAGGGCAGTACCTCTCTCCTCTCCTGCTTCAGTCTCTCTCTCCTACTACCGTAACCATTCTCATAATTTATAAATGACTCCCTATAGCTCCATAAATGACTCCCTATAGCTCCATAAATGACTCCCTATAGCTCCATAAATGACTCCCTATAGCTCCATAAATGACTCCCTATAGCTCCATAAATGACTCCCTATAGCTCCATAAATGACTCCCTATAGCTCCATAAATGACTCCCTATAGCTCCATAAATGACTCCCTATAGCTCCATAAATGACTCCCTATAGCTTGTTTAGCAAAAAAATCTATGCATTCGCAACCATGGAGCAAAACAGGCGGGGTTGGCTTAGAATCAATGGATCGATGGCATGTAAACTTATTTTTATTGTCACATGCTTAGTAAACAACAGGTGTAGACTAACAGTGAAATGCTTACGGGGCCTTCCCAACAATGCAGAATACAATAAAGTAGAACAAATTGTGACGCAAGGAATAAATCCACAATGAGCAATGATGGCTTGGCTATATACATGGGGTACCAGTACCGAGCCGATGTGCAGGGGTACGAGGTAATCGAGGTAGATATGTACTTATAGGTAGGGGTAAAGTGACTTGTTAACAGGATAGATGATATGTGATGAGTGTGTGTGGCGACAGTGTGCCTGTGAGCTTGTGTATGTGTTGGAGTGTCTGTGTGGGTAGAGTCCAGTGTGTATGCATAGAGTCAAAAAGAGTTAGTGCATTGTTTTCGTGACGTTGTCAGCTAACCTGTCTGGCTGTAGATCAACTATTTTCCAGTTTCACATCTAATCAACCAATGCTAGATATTTGGTGAGATGAGGTTCATTTAATAAGCTATGTAATACCAGGGTATCGGTTAGATGAGGTTCATTTAATAAGCTATGTAATACCAGGGTATCGGTTAGATGAGGTTAGTTTAATAAGCTATGTAATACCAGGGTATCGGTTAGATGAGGTTAATTTAATATGCTATGTAATACCAGGGTATCGGTTAGATGAGGTTAGTTTATTTAATAAGCTATGTAATACCAGGGTATCGGTTAGATGAGGTTAGTTTATTTAATAAGCTATGTAATACCAGGGTATCGGTTAGATGAGGTTAATGTAATATGCTGTGTAATACCAGGATGTCAGTTAGATGAGGTTAGTTTATTTAATATGCTATGTAATACCAGGGTGTCGGTTAGATGAGGTTAGTTTATTTAATATGCTATGTAATACCAGGGTATCGGTTAGATGAGGTTAGTTTATTTAATAAGCTATGTAATACCAGGGTATCGGTTAGATGAGGTTAGTTTATTTAATATGCTATGTAATACCAGGGTATCGGTTAGATGAGGTTAATGTAATATGCTGTGTAATACCAGGGTATCGGTTAGATGAGGTTAATTTAATAAGCTACGTAATACCAGGGTGTTGGTTAGATGAGGTTAGTTTATTTAATAAGCTACGTAATACCAGGGTATCGGTTAGATGAGGTTAATGTAATATGCTGTGTAATACCAGGGTATCGGTTAGATGAGGTTAGTTTATTTAATAAGCTACGTAATACCAGGGTATCGGTTAGATGAGGTTAATGTAATATGCTGTGTAATACCAGGGTGTTGGTTAGATGAGGTTAGTTTATTTAATAAGCTATGTAATACCAGGGTATCGGTTAGATGAGGTTAGTTTATTTAATAAGCTATGTAATACCAGGGTATCGGTTAGATGAGGTTAGTTTATTTAATAAGCTATGTAGTACCAGGGTGTTGGTTAGATGAGGTTAGTTTATTTAATATGCTATGTAATACCAGGGTATCGGTTAGATGAGGTTAGTTTATTTAATAAGCTATGTAATACCAGGGTATCGGTTAGATGAGGTTAGTTTATTTAATAAGCTATGTAATACCAGGGTATCGGTTAGATGAGGTTAGTTTATTTAATATGCTATGTAATACCAGGGTATCGGTTAGATGAGGTTAATGTAATATGCTGTGTAATACCAGGATGTCAGTTAGATGAGGTTAGTTTATTTAATATGCTATGTAATACCAGGGTGTCGGTTAGATGAGGTTAATTTAATAAGCTACGTAATACCAGGGTGTCAGTTAGATGAGGTTAATTTAATAAGCTATGTAATACCAGGGTGTCAGTTAGATGAGGTTAATTTAATAAGCTATGTAATACCAGGGTATCGGTTAGATGAGGTTAGTTAATTTAATAAGCTATGTAATACCAGGGTGTCAGTTAGATGAGGTTAATTTAATAAGCTATGTAATACCAGGGTGTTGGTTAGATGAGGTTAGTTTATTTAATAAGCTATGTAATACCAGGGTATCGGTTAGATGAGGTTAGTTTATTTAATAAGCTATGTAATACCAGGGTGTCAGTTAGATGAGGTTAGTTTATTTAATAAGCTATGTAATACCAGGGTGTCAGTTAGATGAGGTTAGTTTATTTAATAAGCTATGTAATACCAGGGTATCGGTTAGATGAGGTTAGTTTATTTAATAAGCTATGTAATACCAGGGTGTCAGTTAGATGAGGTTAGTTTATTTAATAAGCTATGTAATACCAGGGTATCGGTTAGATGAGGTTAGTTTATTTAATAAGCTATGTAATACCAGGGTATCGGTTAGATGAGGTTAGTTTATTTAATAAGCTATGTAATACCAGGGTGTTGGTTAGATGAGGTTAGTTTATTTAATAAGCTATGTAATACCAGGGTGTCGGTTAGATGAGGTTAATTTAATAAGCTACGTAATACCAGGGTGTCAGTTAGATGAGGTTAATTTAATAAGCTATGTAATACCAGGGTGTCAGTTAGATGAGGTTAATTTAATAAGCTATGTAATACCAGGGTATCGGTTAGATGAGGTTAGTTTATTTAATAAGCTATGTAATACCAGGGTGTTGGTTAGATGAGGTTAGTTTATTTAATAAGCTATGTAATACCAGGGTGTCGGTTAGATGAGGTTAGTTTATTTAATAAGCTATGTAATACCAGGGTATCGGTTAGATGAGGTTAGTTTATTTAATAAGCTATGTAATACCAGGGTGTCGGTTAGATGAGGTTAGTTTATTTAATAAGCTATGTAATACCAGGGTGTCGGTTAGATGAGGTTAATTTAATATGCTATGTAATACCAGGGTATCGGTTAGATGAGGTTAATTTAATAAGCTATGTAATACCAGGGTGTCAGTTAGATGAGGTTAATTTAATAAGCTATGTAATACCAGGGTGTCGGTTAGATGAGGTACATTTATTTAATTGTAATAGCAGGGTGTCGGTTAGATGAGGTACGTTTATTTAATTGTAATACCAGGGTGTCGGTTAGATGAGGTACGTTTATTTAATTGTAATACCAGGGTGTCGGTTAGATGAGGTACGTTTATTTAATTGTAATACCAGCGTGTCAGTTAGCGCTGGGCGATATGGCCAAAAATCCATATCAAGCTAAATTCATTGAATTATCACGATAACAATACATTTAACGATACGCTTATAACATTTAATGTGTACCACAGTTATTTTTTTATTTTATTACCCTTAAAACTACTACAACTACTTTGAATGTTGTAGCAATCACTTGTCCCATAAACAATAACCCATATTAGCAAACTTATTTAATTTCATAATTCCCATTTCTCTAGTAGGACCCTATAGGTTATTTATGTAATGACCGATATCAGCAAAATGTTCACGATAAGTGGTCGGTGTCGATCATTTTCAGTTTATCGTCCCAGCTCTAGTGTCAGTATAGGATAACAACCTTGCTGTTCTAGGCCCATGACAAGAAATACAACCACTCCCTTTAGGAAAGGCTAAAAGGATTCCTCCTTATTTTTTAAAATGTATTTATTTAACCTTTATTTAACTAGACAAGTCAGTTAAGAACAAATTCTTATTTACAATGACGGCCTACCAAAAGGCCTCCTGCGGGGACAGGGGCTGGGATTAAAAATAAATAAAATATAAATATAGGATAAAACACACATTACGACAAAAGAGACAACACTACATAAAGAGAGACCTAAGACAACAACATAGCAAGGCAGTAACACGTGATAACACAGTAGCAACACAAAACATGGTACAAACATTATTGGGCACAGACAACAGCACAAAGGGCAAGAAGGTAGAGACAACAATACATCACGCAAAACAGCCACAACTGTCAGTAAGAGTGTCCATGATTGAGTCTTTGAATGAAGAGATTGAGATAAAACTGTTCAGTTTGATTGTTCGTTGCAGCTCGTTCCAGTCGCTAGCTGCAGCGAACTGATAAGAGGAGCGACCCAGGGATGTATGTGCTTTGGGGACCTTTAACAGAATGTGACTGGCAGAACGGGTGTTGTATGTGGATGATGAGGGCTGCAGTAGATATCTCAGATAGGGGGGAGTGAGGCCTAAGAGGGTTTTTATAAATAAGCATCAACCAGTGGGTCTTGCGACGGGTATACAGAGACGACCAGTTTACAGAGGAGTATAGAGTGCAGTGATGTGTTCTTTAAGGAGCATTGGTGGCAAATCTGATGGCCGAATGGTAAAGAACATCTATCCGCTCGAGAGCAGCCTTACCTGCCGATCTATAAATTACGTCTCCGTAATCTAGCATGGGGGAAATCAATATAAATATATGCCATTTAACAGATGCTTTTATCCAAAGCAATTTAGTCATGCGTGCATATATTTTACGTATGGGTGGTCCCGGGAATCGAAACCACTACCCTGGCATCACAAGCACCATGCTCTAAAAAGGATCACATATACTGTAGATTGTATAGATAGGATATTTTTGTTACCTAACTCTGTCCTTCTAGGCTACATTAGACCAGGTTAAGGTTACAGATAATCCAGGGAAAATCAGTTTATTTGTAAAATATTGCATACTGTAGGCCCCTAATGTGTTACTAGAGGTCCGATAATGAACCCAAGTCTGTGAATTGTGTCCAACTAGGCCTAGGCTACATCCAGGCCCCTTAGTTTCATCCAATCGCTCCTCATATCCGTAGGCTTCGTGGTATGTTTATAAAGTAGGCTAGCAGCCTTTTATTTCCTGGTTGAGCATGTTGTGGCGTGTCAGAATCAGGATTATCCCTTCCATTATGAACTCATGCAGTTGCCTGTCCAGAGACATTTAGCCTCATTCCTGTTTCATTCTGATTGATGGGTTGTTATTAAAGTTGCATTAATCAAATCAAATGTTATTTATCACATGCTTCGTAAACAACAGGTGTAGGACTAACAGCGAAATGCTTACTTACAGGTCCTTTTCCAACAATGCAGAGACAAAGATACTACTTATACTGTGTTTACCTCACAGCTTCATGGGAAATGCAGTTTTCTGAGCAGGTCTGGGTGGGGAGAACAGGGTTGAGGTAGAGAGGGGGCTCCTTTCTTGCTTGTAGTCAGTGAGTGGGATAGGAATAGGATTTTCTTGGGTTCACTGTCCTGCGTTTTGCGCTGGGGCTTTTTCAGGGGTGACTGCAAGCATACCAAACATCCAGATAGAAATGGATAGTGTAGAACAGACATTCTCTTGCATGAAGAAAATAGGAATAGGAAATCCCATCTGCTCTACATGATGTGCAAGGCTGTGAGCGATGCAGTCCACTGACTAGTCTCCTGCTCTGGACTGTGATCAAAGTGACAAGCTCCTGGCATCAGTCTGTCTGTTCTGTTCTGGGAGGAATGGAGGTAATACCGTCACGCTCAGCACTAAGGATTAACAGTCACAAGTTATACTCACCCCCACTCTCACTCACCCCCCCTCTCTCTCTCTCTCTCTCTCTCTCGTAGAATGTAAACTGTATTAGAACTCTAGGTGCCAACATGGCGAACCATTGGGATCCTAAATCTCAAACGGAGTTGGCCTAACTTTGCACTGGCCATGAGTAGGCTATTTCAGTATTTCGGACGCACATTGTTGAGACATCCTCTTGAGTGATGAAACGCACACACCTATTATCTGTCGTCTGGCTGCCTTTTGTTTTGTCGTCATGACAACCATGCTGAATGCAGTGAGGTGTGCAGAGTGTAGTCTGACTCAGCGTAAGCGGTATTGCTTATGCCCTTTTATAAATCACTGCTAGATCCCAGGGGGAAGACTGCACTCTTCTTTCTGTGGGTGTATCTCAATACAGTTGCCTTCCTCTCCTTGTCTCCTCTCCTCCATCACTACTAGTGTTCTTCAGTCCTGGTCTGGGACACCCACAGGGGATGCAGGCTTTTGTTTGTTTATTTCACATCAATGTAGATGAACGAGAGGAGATTAGAAGAAGATACTTCAGACTATTGAGATGCACCCCATGGCAAGTAAGGGGAGAAATGCCTGTGGTACACTGATATATGGTATAATTAAGCAATCAGGCTCGAGGGGGTGTGGTATATACCACGGCTAAAAGCTGTTCTTATGCAAAAACGCAATGTAGAGTGCCTGGATTCAACCCTTAGCCGTGGTTTATTGATCATATACCACAAACCCCCGAGGTGCCTTATTGCTATTATAAACTGGCTACCAACGTAATTAGAACAGTAAAAATATGTTTTGTCATACCCGTGATATACCACAGTTGTCAGCATTCAGGGCTCGAACCACCCAGTTTATAATGTGTGATATACACTGAGTGTACAAAACATTAAGAACACCTTCCTAATATTGGCTTGCACCTCAATTCTTCGGGGCATGGACTGTACAAGGTGTCGAAAGCGTTCCACAGGGATGCTGGACCATGTTGACTCCAATGCTTCCCAGAGTTGTGTCAAGTTGGCTAGATGTCCTTTGTGTGGTGGAATATTCTTGAAACACACAGGAAACTGTTGTGTGAAAAACCCAGCAGCGTTGCAGTTCTTGACACAAACCACTGTGCCTGGCACCTACTACCATACCCCGTTCAAAGGCACTTCAATCTGTTGTCTTGCCCATTCACCCTCTGAATGGCAAACATAGACAATCAGTCTCAATTGTCCCAAGGCTTAAAAATCCTTCTTTACCCTGTCTCCTCCCCTTCATCTATATTGATTTGAAGTGGATTTAAGAAGTGACCTCAATAAGGGATCATAGCTTACAGACTCTTGGCATTATCTCAACCAGCTTCATGAGGTAGTCACCTGGAATGCATTTCAATTAACACGTGTGCCTTGTTAAAAGCTAATTTGTGGAATTTCTTTCCTTCTTAATGCATTTGAGCCAATCAGTTGTGTTGTGACAAGGTAGGGGGGTATACAGAAGATAGCCCTATTTGGTAAAAGACCAAGTCCATATTATGGCAAGAACAGCTCAAATAAGCAAAGAGAAACGACAGTCCATCATTACTTTAAGACGTGAAGGTCAGTCAATTCGGAACATTTCAAGAACTTTGAAAGTTTCTTCAAGTGCAGTCGCAAAAACCAAGCACTATGATGAAACTGGCTTTCATGAGGACCGCCACAAGAAAGGAAGACGCAGAGTTACCTCTGCTGCAGAGGACAAGTTCATTAGAGTTAACTGCAACTCAGTTTGCAGCCCAAATAAATGCTTCAGAGTTCAAGTAGCAGACACATCTCAACATCAACTGTTCAGAGGAGACTGTGTGAATCAGGCCTTTATGGTTGAATTTCTGCAAAGAAACCACTACTAAAGGTAAACCAATAAGAGACTTGCTTGGGCCAAGAAACACGAGCAATGGAAATTAGACCAGTGGAAATCAGTCCTTTGGTCGGAGTCCAAATTTGAGATTTTTGGTTCCAACCGCTCTGTCTTTGTGAGATTCGGAGTAGGTGAACGGATGATCTCTGCATGTGTGGTTCCCACCATGAAGCATGGAGGAGGAGGTGTGATGGTGTGGGGATGCTTTTCTGGTGACACTTAACCAGCATGGCTACCACAGCATTCTGCAGCAATATGCCATTCCATCTGGTTTGCACTTAGTGGGACTATCATTTGTTTTTCAACAGGACAATGACCCAGCACACCTCCAGACTGTGTAAGGGATATTTGAACAAGAAGGAGAGTGATGGAGTGCTGCATTACAGGACCTGGCCTCCATAATCACCTGACCTCAACCCAATTGAGATGGTTTGGGATGAGCTGGACCGCAGTGGTATTTTGGGATTTCATTAGCATCCCCATTAGCTGTTGCAAAAGCAGCAGCTACTCTTCCTGGGGGCCACACAACTTGAAACATGACATAATACAGAACATTAATAGACAAGAACAGCAAGGACAGAACTACATTACAAAAATAAAGGCACAAGTAGCCTACATAACAATGCATACACAAACTATCTAGGTCAAATAGGGGCGAGCGGGTTTTCTGTTTATTTGAGCAATACGAGATGGAATGGAGTTCCATGCAATAATGGCTCTATATAATACTGTACGTTTTCTTGAATTTGTTCTGGATTTGGGGAAAGTGAAAAGACCCCTGGTGGCATGTCTGGTGGGGTAAGTGTGTGTCAGAGCTTGTGTAAATTGACTATGCAAACAATTTGGGATTTTCATAAACAAAGAGTAGAGGGCCTAGAGAGCTGCCCTGCGGTACACCACACTTTACATGTTTGACATTAGAGAAGCTTCCATTTAAAGAAAACCCTTGTTTTATATTAGATTGCCATATCGTGGATTTAGAACGGAGGCTGAAGGCTGAGCTGGGGTTCAACAACAGTTTATGGTCAATAATATCAAAGGCAGCACTGAAATCTAACAGTACATCTCCCACAATCTTCATATTATCATTTGTCAGTGCAGTATATGTTGAGTTTCTTTCTCTATAAGCATGCTGAAAGTCTGTTGTTAGTTTGTTTACAGCAAAATAGCAATGTATTTGGTCAAACACTATTTTTTCCAACAGTTTGCAGCAAGCTTATAGGTCTGCTGTTTGAACAAGTAAAGACCGCTTTACCACTCTTGGGTAGCGGAATTATTTTGGCTTCCCTCCAGGCCTGAGAACGAAGACTTTCCTCTAGGCTCAGATTAAAGATATGACAGATAGGAGTGGCTATAGAGTCCCCTACCATCCTCAGTAGCTTTCCATCTAAGTTGTCAATGCCATGAGGTTTGTCATTATTATATAACATTAATTTTTTCCACCTCTCCCACACTAACTTTACAAAATTCAAACTTGCAATGCTTTTCTTTCATTATTTGTTTTTTTTATGCATTAATATGATGGCTCACTGTTCATTGTTGGCATTTCCTGCCTAAGTTTGCCCACTTTGCCAATGAAGTAATGATTCAAAATAATTGGCAAAATTAAATGGTTTTGTGATGAATAAGCCATTTGATTAGATGAAAGATGGAGTTGAATTTGTCTTTCTGCCCATAAATTAATTTAAAGTTATTCCATCATTCTTTATATTTTTGATCTTCACTTCATAATGCAGTTTCTTCTTTTTGTTGAGTTTAGTCACATTTCTCAATTTGCAGTAAGTCAGCCAGTCAGATGTGCAGCCAGACTTATTAGCCACTCCTTTTGCCCCATCTCTTTCAACCATACAGTTTTTCAATTCCTCATCAACCCATGAAGCCTTAACAGTCAGTTTCTTAACAGGTGTGTGTTTATCAATAATTGGAAGAAGCAATTTCATAAATTCATCAAGTGCAGCGTCTGGATGCTACTCATTAATCACATCAGACCCAAAAATATTTTTAACATCATCCACATAAGTCACAGCTAAATCTCTTATACACAATTTTAGGCCAGCTGTTGGAACTTTGGCTTTCCTGGATATAGCCACTATATTGTGATCACTGCATTCAATGGGTACGGATACTTGTTCCTGTAGTGTTTGTAAACATGGAATAGCCTTCGTTTCTCAGAACAAGAATAGACTGATGAGTTTCAGAAGAAAGTTATTTGATTCTAGCCATTTTGAGCCTGTAATCGAACCCACAAATGCTGATGCTCCAGATACTCAACTAGTCTAAAGAAGGCCAGTTTTATTGCTTCTTTTAATCAGCTCAACAGTTTTCAGCTGTGCTAACATAATTGCAAAATGGTTTTCTAATGATCAATTAGCCTATTATTAAAATTATAAGCTTGGATTAGCAAACACAACGTTCCAGAGAAACACCGGAGTGCTGGTTGCTGATAATGGGCCTCTGTACGCCTATGTAGATATTCCATGAAATATCAGCCGTTTCCAGCTACAATAGTCATTTACAACATTAACAATGTCTACACTGTATTTCTGATCAATTTGATGTTATTTTAATGGACAAAAAAATTGATTTTCTTTCAAAACAGGGACATTTCTAAGTGACCCCAAACTTTTGAACGGTAGTGTGTGTATGTATGTATTCTCCCGAAGGATTCTCAGATCAAAACCGTGTCCTATCCTATCTGAGAAAATGAGAAGCATTTTTATTTATTTTATTTAACCTTTATTTAACCAGGTAGGCTAGTTGAGAACAAGTTCTCATTTGCAACTGCGACCTGGCCAAGATAAAGCATAGCAGTGTGAACAGACAACAACACAGAGTTACACATGGAGTAAACAATAAACAAGTCAATAACATAGTAGGAAAAAAAAGAAAAAAAGAGAATCTATATACAATGTGTGCAAAAGGCATGAGGAGGTAGGCAATAAATAGGCCATAGGAGCGAATAATTACAATTTAGCAGATTAACACTGGGGTGATAAATCATCAGATGATCATGTGCAAATAGAGATACTGGTGTGCAAAAGAGCAGAAAAGTAAATAAATGAAAACAGTATGGGGATGAGGTAGGTAAATTGGGTGGGCTATATACCGATGGACTATGTACAGCTGCAGCGATCGGTTAGCTGCTCAGATAGCAGATGTTTAGAGTTGTTGAGGGAGATAAGTCTCCAACTTCAGAGATTTTTGTAATTCGTTCCAGTCGCAGGCAGCAGAGAACTGGAAGGAAAGGCGGCCAAATGAGGTTTTGGCTTTAGGGATGATCAGTGAGATACACCTGCTGGAGCGCGTACTACGGGTGGGTGTTGCCATCGTGACCAGTGAACTGAGATAAGGCGGCGCTTTACCTAGCATAGCCTTGTAGATGACCTGGAGCCAGTGGGTCTGACGACGAACATGCAGCGAGGGCCAGCCGACTAGAGCATACAGGTCGCAGTGGTGGGTGGTATAAGGTGCTTTAGTAACAAAACGGATGGCACTGTGATAAACTGCATCCAGTTTGCCGAGTAGAGTATTGGAAGCTATTTTGTAGATGACATCGCCGAAGTCGAGGATCGGTAGGATAGTCAGTTTTACTAGGGTAAGTTTGGCGGCGTGAGTGAAGGAGGCTTTGTTGCGAAATAGAAAGCCGACTCTCGATTTGATTTTGGATTGGAGATGTTTGATATGAGTCTGGAAGGAGAGTTTGCAGTCTAGCCAGACACCTAGGTACTTATAGATGTCCACATATTCTAGGTCGGAACCATCCAGGGTGGTGATGCTATTCGGGCGTGCGGGTGCAGGCAGCGACCGGTTGAAAAGCATGCATTTGGTTTTACTAGCGTTTAAGAGCAGTTGGAGGCCATGGAAGGAGTGTTGTATGGCATTGAAGCTCGTTTGGAGGTTAGATAGCACAGTGTCCAAGGAAGGGCCAGAAGTATACAGAATGGTGTCGTCTGCGTAGAGGTGGATCAGGGAATCGCCCGCAGCAAGAGCAACATCATTGATATATACAGAGAAAAGAGTCGGCCTGAGAATTGAACCCTGTGGTACCCCCATAGAGACTGCCAGAGGACCGGACAACATGCCCTCCGATTTGACACACTGAACTCTGTCTGCGAAGTAGTTGGTGAACCAGGCAAGGCAGTCATTAGAAAAACCGAGGCTACTGAGTCTGCCGATAAGAATATGGTGATTGACAGAGTCGAAAGCCTTGGCCAGGTCGATGAAGACGGCTGCACAGTACTGTCTTTTATCGATGGCGGTTATGATATCGTTTAGTACCTTGAGCGTGGCTGAGGTGCACCCGTGACCGGCTCGGAAACCGGATTCCACAGCGGAAAAGGTACGGTGGGATTCGAGATGGTCAGTGATCTGTTTGTTGACTTGGCTTTCGAAGACCTTAGATAGGCAGGGCAGGATGGATATAGGTCTGTAACAGTTTGGGTCCAGGGTGTCTCCCCCTTTGAAGAGGGGGATGACCGCGGCAGCTTTCCAATCCTTGGGGATCTCAGATGATACGAAGGAGAGGTTGAACAGGCTGGAAATAGGGGGTGCGACAATGGCGGCGGACAGTTTCAGAAATAGAGGGTCCAGATTGTCAAGCCCAGCTGATTTGTATGGGTCCAGGTTTTGCAGCTCTTTCAGAACATCTGCTATCTGGATTTGGGTAAAGGAGAAGCTGGGGAGGCTTGGGCGAGTAGCAGCGGGGGGGGCGGAGCTGTTGGCCAGGGTTGGAGTAGCCAGGAGGAAGGCATGGCCAGCCGTTGAGAAATGCTTGTTGAAGTCTTCGATTATCACGGATTTATCGGTGGTGACCGTGTTACCTAGCCTCAGTGCAGTGGGCAGCTGGGAGGAGGTGCTCTTGTTCTCCATGGACTTTACAGTGTCCCAGAACTTTTTGGAGTTAGAGCTACAGGATGCAAATTTCTGCTTGAAAAAGCTGGCCTTTGCTTTCCTGACTGACTGCGTGTATTGGTTCCTGACTTCCCTGAACAGTTGCATATCGCGGGGACTATTCGATGCTATTGCAGTTCGCCACAGGATGTTTTTGTGCTGGTCGAGGGCAGTCAGGTCTGGAGTGAACCAAGGGGTATATATCTGTTCTTAGTTCTGCATTTTTTGAACAGAGCATGCTTGTCTAAGATAGTGAGGAAGTTACTTTTAAAGAATGACCAGGCATCCTCAACTGACGGGATGAGGTCAATATCCTTCCAGGATACCCGGGCCAGGTCGATTAGAAAGGCCTGCTCGCAGAAGTGTTTTAGGGAGCGTTTGACAGTGATGAGGGGTGGTCGTTTGACCGCGGACCCGTAGCGGATACAGTCAATGAGGCAGTGATCGCTGAGATCCTGATTGAAGACAGCAGAGGTGTATTTGGAGGGCAAGTTGGTCAGGATAATGTCTATTAGGGTGCCCATGTTTACGGATTTAGGGTTGTACCTGGTGGGTTCCTTGATGATTTGTGTGAGATTGAGGGCATCTAGCTTAGATTGTAGGACTGCCGGGGTGTTAAGCATATCCCAGTTTAGGGCACCTAACAGAACAAACTCTGAAGCTAGATGGGGGGCGATCAATTCACAGATGGTGTCCAGGGCACAGCTGGGAGCTGAGGGGGGTCGGTAGCAGGCGGCAACAGTGAGAGACTTATTTCTGGAGAGATTAATTTTTTAAATTAGAAGTTCGAACTGTTTGGGCATAGACCTGGAAAGTATGACAGAACTTTGCAGGCTATCTCTGCAGTAGATTGCAACTCCTCCCCCTTTGGCAGTTCTATCTTGACGGAAAGTGTTATAGTTGGGTATGGAAATCTCAGAATTTTTGGTGGCCTTCCTAAGCCAGGATTCAGACACGACAAGGACATCAGGGTTGGCAGAGTGTGCTAAAGCAGTGAGTAAAACAATCTTAGGGAGGAGGATTCTGATGTTGACATGCATGAAACCAAGGCTTTTTTGATCACAGAAGTCAACAAATGAGGGTGCCTGGGGACATGCAGGGCCTGGGTTTACCTCCACATCACCCGAGGAACAGAGGAGTAGTAGGATGAGGGTGCGGCTAAAGGCTATCAAAACTGGTCGCCTAGAGCGTTGGGGACAAGGAATAAAAGGAGCAGATTTATGGGCGTGGTAGAATATATTCAGGGCATAATGTGCAGACAGGGGTATGGTGGGGTGCGGGTACAGCGGAGGTAAGCCCAGGCACTGGGTGATGATAAGAGAGGTTGTATCTCTGGACATGCTGGTTATAATGGGTGAGGTCACCGCATGTGTGGGAGGTGGGACAAAGGAGATATCAGAGGTATTAGGAGTGGAACTACGGGCTCCATTGTGAACTGAAACAATGATAACTAACCCGAACAACAGTATACAAGGCATATTGATATTCGAGAGAGACATATAGTAAGGCATAAAGTAATCGCAGGTCTTGATTGGGAGAGCTAGCTAAAACAACAGGTGAGACAACAGCAGCTAGTCAGCTAACACAACAACAGCAGGTAAAATGGCGATGACTAGGCAGAGAGGGTCAGATTAACTACACACAGAGCCTGAGTTTGCGGCTGGGGCCGACAGATAAACACAAATAAACAGAATGGAGTACCGTGATTAATGGACAGTCCAGCAGGCATCAGCTATGTAGCCAAGTGATCATAGTGTCCAGGGGGGAGCAGTGGATGGAGCAGGGAAGCCGTCACCACGCTAGCACGCGGCGTTTAAAGTTAGTAGCCCGGGGGTGGTCTGCTCAGACGGAGGCCGGTTGAGGGCACAGCGGATGGAGTATTCGTCGGCAGACCAGACGTGGTGGTGTGGCGGGGCGCCGTGTTGACAGAGAATCCAAGCCAGATGGCGAAAGAGGTATTGTAGAATTTTGTTTGCTAACTGGTGCTAGCTTCGTGGCAGTGGCGTTAGGGGATAGCTTCGGTACTGGGTGCCACGGAGGGTGCAAGCTAGCTAGCTGCAAGCTGTGAGCTAGCTAGCTGCTAGCTAGCTGCAAGCTAGCTGTGAGGATCAGAAGTAGTGGCTCAGGGATTACGGCAGGAATCCGGCGTTGTTGTGGAGAGACAGTCCGATGCTGGTAGATTGGCGAGTAATATCCAGGCTAAGAACAGGGCTGGTGTCTGTGCAGAAGGTAAAGTGACTAAATAGCTTGTAGCTGGTTAGCTACTGGAGGTTCTTGAATGTGTTCCAAAGTTAAAAATAATAGCGATTCCGTATCACATTGGGTGAGGCAGGTTACCGGAAGGTATAATCGAATTAAAAATCGAAAAGAGATAGAAAAAAAATATATATATATACAAAAAATACGAAAAATACAAAAGTACACGGGAGGACGGACAAAACACGCCTACACTGCTACGCCATCTTGGATCTGTGATGCATCACATCACATCTTCCAATTCATTTTTTCTGAATTGGGACTTTTTAAATAAATGATCTGCCACTGATAGTTGTTTTTTTTAGCATGAAAAAACAGAGTTTCAATCGGACGGACGGTATAAATAAGCAATAAGGCCTGAGGGGGTGTGGTATATGGCCAATATACCTATGCATGACACAACACTGATACAGCCCTTAGCTGTGGTATATTGGCCATATATCACAAACCCCTGAGGTGCCTTATTGCTATTATAAACTTGTTACCAATGTAATTAGAGCAGTAAAAATACATGTTTTGTCGTGCCTGTGGTATACGGTCTGATATACCACGGCTGTCAGCCAATCAGCATTCAGGGCTCGAACCACCCAGTTGTGTAATTTATATGTTATCGATAGATAGGGTATAATGTGTATGTCCTGTGTGTGTTTTTAAGGCTGTCAGGAGAGGCCCAGCCACCATGCCGCTGTTCGGTAAATCCCACAAGAATCCCGCCGACATCGTCCGAACTCTGAAGGAGAACATGGCCATCCTGGTCAAACATGACAAGAAAACAGATAAGGTGTGACGCATCTTCATAACACGAATCCTCACTAAACAAATCCTTACAACACAAGTCCTTATAATAGTCCTCACCACACAAACCAGTACTTCCCTTAGAAAAGGCCCACAAGCAGGTGTTGTGTAACATTGCTGTTGGGGCCTCGGTGTACCTCTTCTATTTGATCCGATCAGTCAGTTGGTGTGGTTATTATTACGGTGTGCCTCTAGCTGACACTGGGCTGTGAAAGTAGCATCGCTGCCTGGCCGTTCCTTCATTGACACCCAGCTGTAAAGGCCCTCGCCACCACGGGACTGTTAGAGAGTTCTGTCCAGACAGAACTCGCAGTAACCTGGCTGTGTGCTGGAACTGCTTCAGCTCTAACCAGGCTGCTTCCACACACAGCCCGGCTATAGTGATCTCAATACAGTCCACTCCTGTCATATGCAATGCTGATATCCAGAGCAAGTCAATAATAATGTGTCTTATGATTGGGCCTGAGGCTGAGACATAAGTGTCTACAGAGATGTACCTCCGTAGGTAGTCAATTAAATGTCTCCCTCTAGTGGTCAACTCAAGTACAATACCATGGCAGTTTTTTTTAATTTTATAAACAGCATAACATTATTAGCAGCAATACTGTTAGAAGTACATATTGTGCCTCCCGGGTGGCGCAGTGGTCTAGGGTACTGCATCGCAGTGCTAGCTGCGCCAACAGAGTCTCTGGGTTCACGCCCAGGCTCTGTCGCGACCGGGAGGTCCGTGGGGCGACGCCCAATTGGACTAGCGTCGTCCGGGTTAGGGAGGGTTTGGCCGGTAGGGATATCCTTGTCTCATCGCGCTCCAGCGACTCCTGTGGCGGGCCGGGCGCAGTGCGCGCTAACCAAGGGGGCCAGGTGCACGGTGTTTCCTCCGACACATTGGTGCGGCTGGCTTCCGGGTTGGAGGCGCGCTGTGTTAAGAAGCAGTGCGGCTTGGTTGGGTTGTGCTTCGGAGGACGCGTGGCTTTCGACCTTCGTCTCTTCCGAGCCCGTACGGGAGTTGTAGCGATGAGACAAGATAGTAATTACTAGCGATTGGATACCACGAAAATTGGGGAGAAAAGGGGATTTTTTTTTTTTTTTTTTTAAGAAGTACATATTGTGCCTGTGTGTCTAACTGGTGTCCCTGTCCCAGGCATCAGAGGAGGTGTCTAAGTGTCTTGTGGCCATGAAGGAGATACTATATGGGACCGGTGACAAGGAGCCTCACACAGAGACGGTGGCCCAGTTGGCCCAGGAGCTCTACAACAGCGGCCTGCTCATCTCCCTGGTGGAAAACCTGCAGGTCATCGACTTTGAGGTGAGACTGAGCCAAAGCCGGACCATCAGGGTCATGTTCATTAGGCACCAATTCATTAGGCACCGTTTTTAAACGTTTTCCATTGCATGCCCCCAGGGGAAGAAGGACGTGTGTCAGATCTTCAACAACATCCTGCGGAGGCAGATCGGCACCCGCAGCCCCACCGTCGAGTACTTCTGCTCTCACCAAGAGGTGCTGTTTGTGCTGCAAAAAGGGTGAGTTTTTCTCTCACACACACACTCTCTCTCTTCATGTACCAAAGCTGACCAGAGCCATTGGTATGATACTCAGTGACGTCTGCGTGTGTCCCTCTTCCTGCAGGTATGAGACTCCTGGGTCGGCGCTGAACTGTGGCATCATGCTGAGGGAGTGTATCAGACACGAGCCACTGGCCAAGCTGGTTCTCCACTCAGAACACTTCCAGGACTTCTTCAATTACGTAGAGATGGAGACCTTCGACATCGCCTCAGACGCTTTCGCCACCTTCAAGGTCAAATTACACAAGATTTGAAAGCATCTTTGGGTCCTGGAAAAACCTTGTATTAAACCCATATTAATAAGACTAGGATGGGCCCGTGATGATATGCTAATCTTTACATTACTGTTGTATCTGTCCATGCCTATTTGTTTGAGAGTTGACAAAATGTATAGATCAGAAATGATTCGATGCAGCAGATGATATGCAATCTACAATGTTTGTTTTTGTGTGAATTAAAGTGAGCACGTTTCCTCCCCCATTCACAGGACCTGCTCACAAGACACAAGGTCCTGGTAGCTGAATATCTAGAACAGAATTATGATGCCGTAAGTGACATGTTCAACATTCTGCTGCCCTGGGAGCATTTACCTTTATCAGATGGACTTCATGGAAAGAAAATGTTTTTTGTTGTTACACCATCCACCCTCTGCCCTCTTGACAGAATTCATGAAGGAATGGGTGAATGCATTTACGACGTCACACACTCGTACTCTCATTGCCATTTACCAGATGAATACACTGAAGTGCGTGCCGATAAACAAAACATGTTGATTGATGACCCATACTCCACAATGAATGAGTGCATTTATAGCACCCTTAACACACTAGCCACACACTCCAGGCATCTGTGGTCACTGGCTTTCCCCGCTTGCATAAGACCACTGTGTCTGTTGGTTGTAGTGTGGGGCTCAGGGAAGACCCCAGGGGAGAGCAGACAGGCCGGCTGGAGGCTGCTCGGGTTACAGGCCAGACACTACCATACACTGGGCCGCACTAGGTTACAGAAGGCTGCTTTCATGCCAAAGGCCGCTGGAGGCCTATCTCTCACACACACACTGGCCCAAACAGCACACCTGATAAGGGCCCTTTCAGACCTGACTGAGAGATGTTAGAAAATATATCAACTTCAATAGACATTCCATCCCATTTAACTATCTGAAACACCAAGTTAATTCTATGAACATTTATTTCAAAAAAACAAATATTGTGAATTTATTTTGAGCCACTTCTGACTGTTGAGATGCAGCCACCCCTCAGCCTGTTCCTTTATATCTTTGCAGATCTTTGACCAGTATGAGAAGTTATTACACTCTGATAACTATGTGACAAAGAGACAGTCATTAAAGGTGTGTTCTATTATTCACATTTTACATGGATTATTTATAGACAAACTTTGCATGCTATTATGGTGTTGATTATCTCACTTCATAGTAAACATTTGCATACTCTGGTCTTTGTTTGTGTAGTTGTTGGGAGAGCTTCTGTTGGACAGGCATAACTTCACAGTGATGACCCGGTACATCAGCAAGCCTGAGAACCTGAAGCTGATGATGAACCTACTGAGGGACAAGAGCCCTAACATACAATTTGAGGCCTTCCACGTCTTCAAGGTACGACACAAAAGCCGTTCCCTGAGCCGTTCATATACAAAGTCTGGCAAACTGGCACCCATGTTGGCCTCAAACATTCCATGGCATTACCATTGGGTTCTTACTAGAATGTAATTGCCGATATCAATGTAATGTACAGTGCTGACAGGCTGACCCCTCCACCCAGGTGTTTGTGGCGAACCCCAACAAGACGCAGCCCATCATAGACATCCTGCTGAAGAACCAGCCCAAACTCATCGACTTCCTTAGCAACTTCCAGAAGGACCGCATGGACGACGAGCAATTCAACGACGAGAAGACCTACCTAATCAAACAGATCCGAGACCTAAAGAAACCCGCCTCTTAAAACCTTACCCCCATTCGTCCCCAAAACCCTTCCCCTTAGTTATGACCTTTACCCTAACCTTTACTTTTTATTGTCGACAAAAATACATTGACAATAATGATTCAATTTCTTAATATCAAAGACATTCTTTTTCTTGGTTCCTTAAACATTGCTGAGAATAGTTCTTAATCACAGATTTTTTTTCATTGTTTTTACTTTTAAATTAACCCTTTTATTATTAGTGTGTAGTGTTCCAAAACGGGAAGGGGATTTCCTCTCTTGGGGGGAACCAATGGTTAGAGACCTCTAGGTGATTGGCTGAGTGAGCTGTGGAGACCACTGGTCATCACTTTAATTGCACAAATATTTTTTGGAAAATGTTCTCTTCTTTTCATTGCCACTTGCAGGCACGAGCCATCTAGATAGTTCTGACTTCTAATACTCTCCTAATCTAACCACAGTACAACTGAAGTATCCAGAATCATAGAAGGAATTACTATTTCTCTATTAGAGGATCTAAATGGTATTCTCAAATGTTTCGTAAAACTCCTCTTCAGACTCCCTGCTAGTCTTACTCCTGTGGTTGTACTTCCACTATTTACACTTAAGTTATGTTTCAACGCTGTAGTAGGTCCTCTGACATGACAACTCTAAATGTGATCTTACAAGGAACATATTAGATGTCTGGTGATCAGCAGGGCCATTCTTTTACTGCTAACCTTCGTATAGAATATGACTTATCAATAGTTTTGATAATTGATTCTCCACAGATGGCTGGTAGCATTTTCTGTATCATTCAACGCTAAAGGATGTATTCCTTTTTGGTTTATTTTAAGCTGATGAAGTAGTTTCCTGTTCAACAGGATTCTATCATGATGATTAAAAAAAAGTTTGTCTTGTGTATAAAAGCTGGTTTTAACCCATAAGTGAGTGCCATTGCGGGTGACAGAAAAATCCTCTGATTTTTTTTTCTGTACGAAAGTGATTTCTTTTAACTTGTTTTCTTATTTGGAGGGGGATGGTTGGTGGAACACAGTAGGGGTACATAGAGGTGCCTTTGTTTTTCCTTTTTTTGTATTTTAAATACTTTTCTAGGCAGAGCTTAATTCTTATTTAGAAAAATATGGTCTGGTTGAACATATTAGTCGTGATTTAAGCAATGAACCTTGAACTCACTATATTTGAGTTGTGCAGTTGAAGGAATATTTTACTTTGAGAACTTGTTGCAGTTCATTGATCGCATCATAAAACTAGGAACGAGGAGGCCAGGACTATGATTGTCCAGGAAAGTTAACATACCAGTAAACTGGATAAGGTAGAAGCATCTTGCTCTTTTTTTATGTAGCTTGTTTTGGGGAAATCTAAATTAAAACTTAAGACAAATTGAGCCAATACATATTTTAATCGTGGTGTTTGAATTTGTAAGTTACGATCACATCTAAATTGAAAATATGAACTAATTAATATGGCTCTTCAATGTAATATTGAATAATAAATGTGATGGGCACCATGCCACGGACAAGTGATTGTTCTTTAAATTGCAATTGGTAGATTGGACTTGACACACACAAGGGATAGTAACCTCAATGCCCTTTTCGTTTTGGTGAAACTCAGTCATTCTAACCCTGTTCTATATCTGGTGCTAACATGCAATATTGATCTTGACCACATTTCTAGACCAGTGTAGACAATTAATTGTGAACAGTTCTTCCTGACCCTCTCGAGGTAGCCGGGGACAAATTGATTGGTTGGATGAAAGTTCAGTGGGCAGAGCTTAGAGTGACATGTCAGTGGGTGGAGTTTACAAGTAAAGACAAGTGTTTCAGGGAGGTGGAGTGCTTGTAGGAGGGTGTTAAACAGGTTGCGACAGATGGTGTTGCCAGTTTGAATCCCAATGCGGCTTTTGTTTTCCAACCTAAAATGTTTTAGTACATATCTGACATACTAAAACGACGAAAGGAATGAACAGCTTTATAAAATGTACAAGAACAATAATGATGCCCTCCCTCCCGCTGGTGCTGTGGACTAGGACCACAAGGTCACAGGTTCAAGTCTTGCCATGCCAATGACCTTTCTCAAAAGTGATATTTTGAACCCTAGTCCCTCCCTGTATTCAAATTATGAGATTCCCAATGTTAAGACATTGATCCCTTGAATCAATGATTTTAGAGGGACTATTTAAAATAGTTTGACAATCCAGATCTGTTTACACTTGTAAGATATCAAGATACAATTAGTCCTCGATGACCTCTGGAGGTAGGAAGAATCATCAATAATTGTAATATTCTACACAGGTCTAGAAATGGTCACAATCAGAATATGGACAATATCAAGACACAGGACCCATGTTAACACCAGGTATAAACGGGGCTTCGAATGGCATAAACTGTGACGTTGTTGGATTAAAATAAGAGACTTAAAAGATTCAGGCTGTATCAGTAGGAACTTACACCCAAGCCAAAACAGATTTACTTAACATACTGTACTAAAGTAATATTGACGCTTTTCAACCATGGGATTTCATTTAAAAAAAAATTTAATCACATTGATACTACTGTACCACAACACCAATAAAAGAAATGCATACATTGTTTTCCTGGTTTGTCATGTTTTTTTGCTGCTAGATGCTTATTGTTATCAGTTAAAAGCAGTTTGGCAAAACAGGATGAAACAATTCAAGGATGTAGGAGCCAACCATGTAACAAAAAAACAAAGCACAGTTGCATGGGTCTAGGAGTTATTATCCTTTGAGGCAAAGTGCAATATAGTGGCGGTAGCCTGCACTGGCTGGGATGTGACTTGGATTCTTCAAGTCTGGAAGAACTATAGTAAACTTAAAGCTACAATCAACAGTAGCCTTCATACAACTTTCATTGTAAACTCCTCAGACAAACAATTAGGAAACACACATTTACAGTTCACTTATACATACAAGCCTTGTAATAACTTTTTTTAAATATCTATACAGTCAGTCCTTTAAAATCACCTTGAGTTTACTCCTTGAAACTGTCCATTACAGGGGAGTATAAAGAGGCCTTTGAATTTCCAACATTGTTCAAATGCATCCTTCCTTACTTGAATCACTGATCAATATGCGATTGGATAAATGAAACGTTTCCAATGCCAACAAGAGCCTGGGGACCGTAGCCTGGTGAAACCAGACTGAAAGCTACAGGTACTATTGTTCAACAAACAGGAGAAAGGTCTGGATTTGTTGCTGACCGTAACCTCTTATTGGATTGAAGGGCCTGTTCAGGCTGTCTCCCATGCTTCCCCACACATCCATCTGTAATCATAACAAGACATGGTCAGAGGTGGGACACATCGCACAGTCAAATCAGAGACGGTTAGAAGTGCTGATCCGTCATCAGTATTGTGGTGATTAGGTGGCGGCATGCACATTACATTTGCGCGAATGGCAATATAAACTCAGCAAAAAAGAAAACGTCCTCCCACTGTCAACTGCGTTTATTTTCAGCAAACTTAACATGTGTAAATATTTGTATGAACATAAGATTCAACAACGGACATAGACTGAACAAGTTCCACAGACATGTGACTAACAAATGGAATAATGTGTCCCTGTTAGTGTCTTAACGACCGTTCCACAGGTGCATGTTCGTTAATTGAACAAGCATGGGAAACAGTCTTTAAACCCTTTACAATGAAGATCTGTGAAGTTATTTGGATTTTTACGAATTATCTTTGAAAGACAGGGTCCTGAAAAAGGGACGTTACTTTTTTTGCTGAGTTTATTAGAGAAGGAGGAGAAGACGTGACATCACTCTCTACAAATGTCATGCTAACTAATGGTACAGAGAAGGACAACTCACTGGCTAGATGAAGACCAGCATGTTCAGAGGCTCTCCTGGCCAGAGAGGACTTCTGCCACTGTGATGAAAACATGTAAACACACTAAGAAAATTGCATCTGTAGAAAGCACTATTATAAGTATACCTCAATAGCCTAACAAGGAAAACACAAGGATAGGTAAAAGCTGAATGGAAAACATCTACGAGGAATCCATCCAGTTTTTTTCCCTCATCAGTACAGATGCAGAAAATATGAGAGGAATAGACTATTGAGATGCTGCTACACCCATAGAAAAACTATTAATCCGTCAATCAATGTAGGTACTCACAATGAACTTCAGGACTCCTTGGAGGCCGTGGAATCTGAGGTAGGAGATGTCTCCCTTGTCTTTACCGCTGTCCAGGTCAGTGGTGTAGATCTGCTTGATCCCAGCTCCTCGGATCAGAGGGACACACTCATCACACGGACACTTAGTCACAAACAGCATGGTGTTCTCCTCCTCGCGTATCTCGTCACTCCTAGAAACGACAGTCAATCACATTTATTTACGTCATAAATCCTCATGCCCAGCTACTAATTCCTGCCCCCTGGTCCGATTTCTCGGATGTACCTCCTTGCTTCCTCTCTGCCATCTCCGCTGACCTGTAAGGACTGGACAGGTCAAGAGCAAATATACCCATGTACACATTCCCTGTATTTCCTTCATTTACAGATGTAGGATCTTAATTTGATCACCCTGTTGCAGAAAAACGTTCCCGCAATGCAAGAAATGTAAAATGTGTAGTGTATTTGAGGTTTAAAAAGGCTTCTGAAGTTTGCCAATTCCACTTTAAAAATGTCAATACCTTACGAAAAATGTATCAAAACCTACAAAAATGTCCATTAATTATAATCCACATAATTCACATTTCCTGTTGCTGCAATTAAGCTCCTACATCTGTTTCCTGTCCTCTCATATCAGTGGAGATGAAGGGTGGATATAAGGGGAGGAAGTCACTTAGGAGTATTGAGATGGAGCCCATGTCTTCCCTCTCCTCCTGACCTGAAGGTGAGTGCGTTTTGCTCAGCGTGGATGATGTAGCGGTACTTTCTCCTCTGGCGGTCCTGCTGTTTGTTGTCCATCTGGGGGTACTCTCCGTACTCTGAGCCCACTGGGTAGGCGTTGTACCCACAACCCACCAGGTACAGCCTCCCCGTGCCATCACAACCACCCTAAAACAGGTGAGCACAGAACACAGTGAATGCCAGTTTGACCTTATTCATTTTTCACATTGAAATCTTTGTTACCAGCCTTTCCACTTTATTTTTGTCATTATATTACAGAGGCAAAATACATAATATTCATGTATAGTTATGAGCTTAGAAAACACAATAATGGTTTACTCACTGATTTCCCTTCTGCCCAAATGACAGCACCAACCCCAACCTTAGGGTCCTCTGGAATATCAACAAACAAGTAACACTCAGACATGTTCATCTGTTTCAACCTTCAGACAGGTTGAACCACCCATCACAGTTTGTCCTGTTAGCCTTAAAACATGAACATATAATTAACCCTTTCAAAAAATAAAATGTTGATTTCTTGAGTGATCGGCTGACCAACCAATCAGAGAACTCCTTTTCATAGTAGCTGTCGCTAACCACTAATGAAACTAGAATGTCTTTTGGGATACTTTCTGTTCACCCGATACCCCCCCAGGGCAACACATCTCTCCAACAAACGTGCAGTCAACCATGGGACGTTATGTCATAACAATAGTCTCGTCATAACAATAGTCTTCTCTCCTGCATTTTTAAAATGTTTATTACTTGGAACTCCTTTATGTGATTCCCCACAAAATGTGGTGACATGTCACCTTTACAAAATGACTTCCTAGTTTGAATAGTAGTCTATATACTAGCCAGATTACTCAAACAGATATTTCCGATACCTGTTCTGTAGGCCAACAGTCTGGCCTGTACGATGCAGTGTCTGGCAATCTCCTGGGACACCCCCTGAGGCTGGGGCTGCTCCGAGGTTGCAGGCTGGGAGTCCTTCCTGTAGAAGCCATGCTGGAGAAGAGGAACACTAGCAGCTACTGAGGCCAGAACCCCAACCAGCTCCCTCATGTTCTGACGCAGGTTGGAGAAGTACGGCTCCATGCAGAAGTTCTCCAGACCTGTAGCAAGACAGTGTCAAATCCTCATCTGTTAAACATACTGTTTATATTAATTTAACAGAATCTACACAACAGATGGCGTGGCACGTGGCCTCTTGAGCAAAGGAGATCCTCAAACCTACCCATCTTGAGTTAGCCAATATAGCCCAAATACAGCTAGCCGGTGAACAAAAGCTAGCTAACAAGTATGGTTGAATGATTGTACTACTGACCTATTTTGGTGAGAATGTCACGGTGGCACTGTTCGTGTGGGATTAGGAACTCTTCTGAGAAAGTGTCCAGGTTCCGTCTCCTCTGCTTCCAGTAGAAGTCCCCAGCGTCCAATTCGGGGTCATCCCCCGACACCCTCTCCATGAAGTCACACCCCCTGGAGGTCTCCTCCACAAACTGCTGCAGGCCAGGGGCCACGGGCTGCACCACTACACTGATGTGGGGCCGGCTGTTAGACTTCAGCTTCTCGGACGCAATGGCGTCCAGCATGGCCTCCTGGGAAATGGAGTCCGTCCCATTAGGCCTGACCGCTAGCAGACTCATCTCAGGGTCACCAGGCCAGAAGGAGATGCGGCTCACCCCAGCTGGAGATGACAGACAAGAGACAAGACTTTACAAGTGATCTCTCTCTGTGTGTGTATATATATATATATATATATACTGCTCAAAAAAATAAAGGGAACACTTAAACAACACAATGTAACTCCAAGTCAATCACACTTCTGTAAAATCAAACTGTCCACTTAGGAAGCAACACTGATTGACAATAAATTTCACATGCTGTTGTGCAAATGGAATAGACAACAGGTGGAAATTATAGGCAGTTAGCAAGACACCCCCAATAAAGGAGTGGTTCTGCAGGTGGTGACCACAGACCACTTCTCAGTTCCTATGCTTCCTGGCTGATGTTTTGGTCACTTTTGAATGCTGGCGGTGCTTTCACTCTAGTGGTAGCATGAGACGGAGTCTACAACCCACACAAGTGGCTCAGGTAGTGCAGCTCATCCAGGATGGCACATCAATGCGAGCTGTGGCAAGAAGGTTTGCTGTGTCTGTCAGCGTAGTGTCCAGAGCATGGAGGCGCTACCAGGAGACAGGCCAGTACATCAGGAGACGTGGAGGAGGCCGTAGGAGGGCAACAACCCAGCAGCAGGACCGCTACCTCCGCCTTTGTGCAAGGAGGATCAGGAGGAGCACTGCCAGAGCCTTGCAAAATGACCTCCAGCAGGCCACAAATGTGCATGTGTCTGCTCAAACGGTCAGAAACAGACTCCATGAGGGTGGTATGAGGGCCCGACGTCCACAGGTGGGGGTTGTGCTTACAGCTCAACACCGTACAGGATGTTTGGCATTTGCCAGAGAACACCAAGATTGGCAAATTCACCACTGGCGCCCTGTGTTCTTCACAGATGAAAGCAGGTTCACACTGAGCACGTGACAGAGTCTGGAGACGCCGTGGAGAACGTTCTGCTGTCTGCAACATCCTCCAGCATGACCGGTTTGGCGGTGGGTCAGTCATGGTGTGGGGTGGCATTTCTTTGGGGGGCCGCACAGCCCTCCATGTGCTCGCCAGAGGTAGCCTGACTGCCATTAGGTACCGAGATGAGATCCTCAGACCCCTTGTGAGACCATATGCTGGTGCGGTGGCCCTAGGTTCCTCCTAATGCAAGACAATGCTAGACCTCATGTGGCTGGAGTGTGTCAGCAGTTCCTGCAAGAGGAAGGCATTGATGCTATGGACTGGCCCGCCCGTTCCCCAGACCTGAATCCAATTGAGCACATCTGGGACATCATGTCTCGCTCCATCCACCAAAGCCACGTTGCACCACAGACTGTCCAGGAGTTGGCGGATGCTTTAGTCAAGGTCTGGGAGGAGATCCCTCAGGAGACCATCCGCCACCTCATCAGGAGCATGCCCAGGCGTTGTAGGGAAGTCATACAGGCACGTGGAGGCCACACACACTACTGAGCCTCATTTTGACTTGTTTTAAGGACATTACATCAAAGTTGGATCAGCCTGTAGTGTGGTTTTCCACTTTAATTTTGAGTGTGACTCCAAATCCAGACCTCCATGGGTTGATAAATTTGATTTCCATTGATAATTTTTGTGTGATTTTGTTGTCAGCACATTCAACTATGTAAAGAAAAAAGTATTTAATAAGAATATTTCATTCATTCAGATCTAGGATGTGTTATTTTAGTGTTCCCTTTATTTTTTTGAGCAGTGTATATATACCTCCTCACCATTGATAAGCATCTTGAGACAGGTAGCGCAGGGTCTCCTAGAGAAGTAGAGGTCTGAGGCAGCCAGCCTGGGCCCGTGTCTGATCACAGCTACCTGCCCCACGTGGAGCTCTGGACCGGAGCAGTGGAGACCCACCACCCTCTGGTCCCGAACCACCACCAGGCCTGTACCCCGCGTCTGACACAGAGAAACAGACAGGAGATAAGGGAGAAAAGTGATGATACATATCATATAATTAATGATGCTCAATATGGTCATTTATTGCATGTTATCTATATAAATATAAAAAAATTGACACATACACCTGATAGGTGCAGTGAAATGTATTGTTTTACAGGGTCAGCCATAGTAGTACAGCACCCCTGGAGCAAATTAGGGTTAAGTGCCTTGCTCAAGGGCACAGCAACAGATTATTCACCTTGTTTGCTCAGGTATTCAAACTAGCGACCTTTCGGTTACTGGCCCAACGTTCTAACAGCAATATGTAATGGCCGCTACACAGTGCATTCGGAAAGTATTAAGACCCCTTGACTTTTTCCACATCACAGCCTTATTCTAAAATAGATTTTTAAATAAATGTTCTTCATCAATCTACCAAATACCCCATGATGACAAAGCAAAAGCAGGTTTTTAGAAATGTTTGCAAATGTATTAAAAATAAACTGAAATAACACATTTACATACGTTTTCAGACCTTTGTAGAAGCACCTTTGACAGCAATTACAGCCTCGGGTCTTCTTGGGTATGACGCTACAAGCTTGGCACACCTGTATTCGGGGAGTTTCTCACATTCTTCTCTGCAGATCCACTGTTCACCGTAGGGATGGTGCCAGGTTTCAACCAGACGTGATGCTTTGCATTCAGGCCAAAGAATTCAGTCTTGGTTTTATCAGACCAGAAAATCTTGTTTCTCATGGTCCGAGAGTCCTTTATTTACCTTTTGGCAAACTCCAAGTGGGCTGTCATGTGCCTTTTACTGAGGAGTGGCTTCCGCCTGGCCACTCTAACATAAAGGCCTGATTGATGAAGTGCTGATGAGATGGTTGTCCTTCTGGAAGGTTCTCCCATCTCCACAGAGGAACTCTGGAGCTCTGTCAGAGTGACCATCGGGTTCTTGGTCACCTCCCTGGCCAAGGCCGAGCGGCCAGCTCTAGGAAGAGTCTTGGTGATTCCAAACTTCTTCCATTTAAGAATGGGGCGGCAGGTTAGAGCGTTGGGACTAGTAACCGAAAGGTCGCAAGATCGAATCCAGCTGACAAGGTAAAAAATGTAATTCTGTCCCTGAAGAAGGCAGTTAACCCACTGTTCCTAGGCCGTCATTGAGAATAAGAATTTGCTCTTAACTGACTTGCCTAGTTAAATAAAGGTCAAAATATATATATATATTTTTTAAAGACTGATGGAGGCCACTGTGTTCTTGGGGACCTTCAATGCTGCAGAAATGTTTTGGTACCCTTCCACAGATCTGTGCCTCGACACAATCCTGTCTCTGAGCTCTATGGACAATTCCTTTGACCTCATGTCTTGGTTTTTGCTCTGACATGCACGGTCAACTGTGGGACCTTATATAGACAGGTGTGCTTTTCCAAATCATGTCCAATCAATTGAATTTACCACAGGTAGATTCCAATCAAGTTGTAGAAACATCTCATGGATGATTGATGGAAACAGGATGCACCTGAGCTCAATTTCAAGTCTCATAGCGAAGGGTCTGAATAGTTATGTAAATAAGGCATTTCTGTTTTTTTATTTTTAATACATTTGCAAAAATTCTTAGCCTGTTTTCACTTTGTTATTATGGGGTATTGTGTGTAGATTGGTGAGGCTGTAACATAACAAAATGTGGAAAAGGGGAAGGGGTCTAAATACATTGAGTGCACTGTAGGTCAAACTTACAAAGTCATTCTGGTTTATGTCTTCTGGTTCCTCCTTGGGGAAAAGTTCCATCCATAAACTCAGCAGGGTGAAGAGGTTAACCTTGGACAGCCTGGGTCCATGACCTAAAAACACACCATAGAAAAACAGGATTACAAACAGGGAAGGAAAGTGAGTTTTTGTCCACTGGATCTTTGCAGCTCCCAAGTGATAACACATTGAGCTCAAATAAATTATTTAGGTTTCTGCAAACATTGGGCAGACATTTGCTTCCTCTTCCCACTGCAACTCTGGAGCACTGACATAGAATGTGAAACTGTTGGCCAGTACATTTCTCTTCAAAACATGTATGTGACTCTGGCATTCCTAGGGGAGAACAACCAAACGGATGCTTGATCCAGCAACCCTACTATTACAGAGCAAGCCCAGCTTACCTGTCCGGTGCCATAACGCTCAAGTCCTCTTTGCAGAACCAGTCACGTTATCCTTGGAACGTCACTACACGAAACCGCTACCATTTAAGTTTCAACTTCAATGGGGTGACAGAATTGTAAAAAAAATAATAATAATAGGACTGGTTGTACTATAATGGTTTTGATATGATTAATTTCAGAAATTCTGACATAGATAAAGATGTAGTATATTTAATTAAACTGCTAATAATACTAGGTAAATTTCATATTCACAAATGGTCTAATTCAAAACCTAACTTTTTTCACTTTATAAATGAGTTAAAACAATATGGCACTACTTTAACTAAAATTAAAAACAAAAAGGCAATTCGAACTTGTATTATTCATGAATATGATTTGTTTGTTTAGGATTCCTGGCAATATAAATAGTTTTTTTGTATGCTTGTTTGCATGTGACTATTCCTCTTTTGTTTGTTGATATTTGTTAATATATATATATTTTTTTATATAATAAAAAAAAAAATCTTCAACGGGGTGACGTCAGACAGTTGGGGCTTCCCAATGATCCCGTTTGAACGTTTCTCGACAGTCACTAGGTAGGCTACAGACGTGTGGGTTTAAACTAATAAAAGCCTAGACGGTGACACAATTACGTCTTTATTTTTAATATGCCTCAAAGCTCATTATTCCGTGTGGAGTAGCAATATTATATCGAACAGTAAAATCATTCGCATCATTCTCTGTCAAGCTGTCAACTCGCCAGTAACTGACAGCGCAGTAGCCTCACCTTGTACTTTGGTGTCGGTTTGTGTGCTGGCTTCCCTTACATCGCGATATCCTTTACAGTTGCATGAAGCGGCACAGGTTGGTTTCAAATATTGGTTCGACTGTACAGTATCCGTCGTTGCCATTCAATCAATTGAATGTAAAATGTAGCGAACGTCTCCAGACAAGGCAAATACGTATGATGATTTGATGTTGTAGGTTTCTGAACAGCTAAGCTAGGCTTCTTCCTATATCTTCTGACGTGGAACAAATAGGCGGAGCTTGTCTTGCACCTAACCCCCAGAAATGTCAAACGCAGTGTTTGTTGTATATGTTCTGCATTCTTGGTTGCAATTAAAAAATAATTGTCAGATTACATCTGCATTCCATTAGTAGTATGTCATTTCATTCATGACGTGATAATCTTAAGCAATAAGGCCCGTGGAGGTACCACAGCTAGGGGCTGTTCTTAGGCACAACGAAATGCCTGGACACAGCCCTTAGCCGTGGTACATTGGCCATACATCACAACCCCCTGAGGTGCCTTATTGCTATTATAAACTGGTTACCAACGTAATTAGAGCAGTAAAAAGAAATGTTTAGTCATACCCGTGGTATAGGGTATGATATACCTCAGCTGTCAGCCAATCAGCATAGGGCTTGACCCACCCAGTTTATAATAAAGAATGATATTCATTAGGCTAGTGTCTCTAGGATTAGAGAATGTATGTGATGGCAGCATAAGGACATGTTTGTAATTATCTGTCATTGCTCATATGAATGTTCAAAACAAGAATATGTGAAGTCATTTCTAATGCATCATCCAGAAATGTATACAATAATGTAGTTTTGTTTATTTCAAAGTGGTTGCATCTCATGACTAGCAAGTCGATAAACATGTTGAGAATTGTGGCACCAATAGCAACTGTTTCCATCCTAAATAATTGTAAATATTTCAAAATAAATGTAATTGCAAAAATAAACATAAGCAACAAATTATTTCTGAAAAAATTATAATCTAAGAATACAATGCGTTGAATTTAAATCTCAGTACAAACACTCGCTTCAAAGTAAATTAGAATGTAGTAATGAACGTTAAACCATTAAAACAATATTCAAAGCAGCAGAATGATTGGAAATGCTTGGGTAATCTCAACCAAAGGAATGCAATAAGTAATAGTAAAAAATGTTGATATCTATTTTTGTAAGAATAAAAAAGTTCAAAGAGTAACAAGTTGTATATGGTCCAAATGTTTTGTTTTCTGTCTGGTAAAAGAACTGAAGAGTTGAAAACCAAGTTCCTGCTCATTGTTGCATTGCATCACCATGTTCATCTCAAGTCTCGAGAATTAACGTGCCTGAATGAATAAATGACAAGCTCTGCTCTACTTTGTCAGTACACAGCATATTAACAATTAATATTGAAACTGTCATTTCCTCAAAACATCCACATAAACCCTGTAAAATATATTTCTGGCCAGCTACATCCAACCCTTCAACAGTAGAGCAAAGTACACAGCTTTGATGCAAAAAAATAAAATAATAATAATCTGCAAATTGGGGGGTTGACTGCCATGACCTGCCACCAGACATTGTCAGGCATGTAACAGTGTCCATCTTAAGCTAGATCTATGGTCCTCCAATTAAACTGACGCTAACTGAGTAGTCTGATGCCATTTAGCAGGTTTGTAAACATGCAGTGACAGACAACGAACTCTGATGTCACTGTTTTGACTGGTAAAGGAACTTCCTCCCCACAGTGCCACCTGTCCGCGTGGAATATTAGGTGCATAGGCAGGGACTGGCTTTGGCTTCTTTGGCTGTGTAACTGGAGGTGAGCCATAGTCACCAGATGACCTCACCAGATGACCACTCCAGACATTGTCTCAATGGATGAATAATATGGCAATTTAGAGATCCGGTTCAAGCTAGCCGTTTCCATGTTCATACCATTTCCTTCTTTGTCCTTTCTACCATGGCCAAGTAGTGTCAAGCCAAACCAGTTCATGCTAGCCCTTTCCTCGTCCTTCCTTCGGGGCTGGTTAGTGGTCAGTCAGTTTTTGAAGGCCCCACAGCGGCTGGCTCTGCAGATGAACTCTTTGAGCATGTTGCCATCGATCTGCCAGAAGGCTGCAGTCTGGGTCACCTCTGTCAGGTGGTTCACACAGAACTTGAAGCAGAACTCCTCCAGGTCCTACAGGGAAGCGATCACATCCAGTCACAGTATGAACACGGGTACAGTATACAGCAGGTCAGCAACAAGCGGCCCGCGGGCCAAAACCGGCCCCCAAGTGATTTTTTGGGGCACCCTTAGTTTTGGGTCAGAAAAGACTGTAAAGTCACCAGGAATTCAGAAAAAAAATTTGTTTAACATAAGGTAATCAAGGTATTTTTATTATTTTCAAATAAAAATCTATTTTGGGGCTTAGTTTTATCCAATTTGTAGAGTACAACTTATTATAATTATGTTCCAGCACCCCGACCATCCGCTACGCATCAAAAATTGGCCCGCAGCTGAATCTAGTTCCCTACCTACTGGTATACAGTACCTAAATATGTATAAGATGGTATACGAGGTCATCTGACTAATATGTCCATAATGACATGGCTAACGTCTCTCGTAGAAGGCAGCCTCAAGAAGCTTGTGGTAACCAGTAAGAATCTGAGCGGTTAACCCTTAGTAGTGACACTGTCACAGTGTGTCTCACCTCAGCATCGTATCGCACGGCGGCAGAGAGCAGAGAGAAGGCGTTCTCCACGGTGATTCCTCTCTTAATGATGTGTTGACACAGACGTTTCAGACGGTTCTCACAGTAGGATGTGGCCAGGTCCAACAGGCCTGAAACAGAGACATAGTTCGTACACACAGCGGCTTTCCTATGGATGGACTTTAACTCAATAAAGTCATTTGTTTTGATTCTGGGGCCCCGTATGGATCCTAAACAGGATTCCTGCTTCAGTCCAACTCACCGATGGCGTCCTCTGGGGGCAGGTCTACGTTGTCAGTGTAGAGGAACTCCAAGAAGGAGCGGTAGACGGGGTAGGAGAACTGGTCGATCTCAATCACCTCTTTCATGTCCTCTGTCCAGTGGGACTGGAACATGGAGCGGAAGTGTTCACACCTGACAGAAACAATGATGGACACTTAAGTTGTCGTGTTATGTCTATAGACAGGTTTTATTGTACCTGGTTGGTCCTATTGGAAAGGCTAAAACTAGAAAAGCTACATTACTTAAAAGAAAATGTGTGCGCTTGCTTCAGCAGTTTAAAAATCTATATTTTTTAAAACAAAAATTCACATACCGGATCTTGAGCACAGCCTTGTGTACGTGGATGTATTTCCCGTCCACGCTGAACTTGAGGTCAGCCGTCTCAGGGCTGTCGAACTCTTTCCTCAGAGACTGGGCCACAGTCAGGAAGTCATCATGCTCTACGACAGAACACAACGCCTTAGCTGGGAATCATGGTGTGTGTGTGTGTGTGTGTGTGTGTGAGAGAGAGGGTTATCCTAGACTCTTGGTTAGGGGAACCTCCTACTTAGAGATCAGAAAAAAAAAAAAACCACATATTATAACCAAGTTACATACTGCACCTTTAAATAACATTTAATAAATGATTAAATTAACTCACCCATGGAGAGTAGCCTCCACATGACAGACGGCGTAGCGAAGCAGGTGAAGACGTCATCAGTGCAGGAGAAGTGTGTGAGGTGTGGCAACACGATGGATTGACCCCTACACTGGCCCCACATGTACACCTGGCCGCTCTGGGTCTTACAGGCAGATGTGTGTGTGGAGTGGCACGCCGCGATCTCCACTATCCTGCAGGGGGGGGGGGGGGGGGGTGTTACACACACACACCAACACTCACTCTACCAAGTAACGGTACTCTCCTGTGTCTTTTGACCGCTATAAGAAGTTCTGTGATTCTTGAGTGCATTGTTTCTCCCTACTCTGTCGCTCTGTGCCACGCCTCTTCCGTGTTTTCCCTTGTCCCTTTGCTGCCTATGGCGAACCTCTCTCCTTTAAGACGAAGACAGGAAACACAAAAAGAGAAGGAAGAATGACAGGACACTGCTGAAGTCGCTGGTGTTCCATGAATTTAACTAGATGGGATATACACTATATGTACTAAAGTATCTGGACACCCATTTCAGTATTTGGCCATTTCAGCCACACCTGTTGCTGACAGGTGTATAAAAATCGAGCACACAGCCACGCAATCTCCATAGACAAACATTGGCAGTAGAATGACCTTACTGAAGAGCTCCGTGACTTTCAACCTTGGCACTGTCATAGGACGCCACCTTTCCAACAAGTCAGTTCGTCAAATTTCTGCACTGCTAGAACTGCTCAAGTCAACTGTAAGTGCTGTTATTATTGTGAAGTGGAAACATCTAGGAGCAACAACGGCTCAGCCGCGAAGTGGTAGGCCACACAAGCTCACAGAACGGGACTGCCGAGTGCTGAAGCGTGTAGTGCGTAAAAATCATCTGTCCTCGGTTGCAACACTCACTACCGAGTTCCAAACTGCCACTGGAAGCAACATCAGCACAATAACTGTTCATCAGGAGCTTCATGAAATGGGTTTCCATGGCCGAACAGCCACACACAAGCCTAAGATCACCGTGCGCAATGCCAAGCGTCAGCTGGAGCGTCATTAGACTCTGGAGCAGCGGAAACGCGTTCTCTGGAGTGATGAATCACGCTTCACCATCTGGCAGTCAGGTGGACGAATCTGGGTTTGGCGGATGCCAGGTGAAAGCTACCTGCCCCAATGGATAGTGTCAACTGTAAAGTTTGGTGGAGGAGGAATAATGGTCTGGAGCTGTTTTTCATGGTTGGGGCTAGGCCCCTTAGTTCCAGTGATGGGAAATCTTAACACTACAGCATACAATGACATTCTAGACCATTCTGTGCTTCCAACTTTGAGGAAGGCCCTTTCCTGTTTCAGCATGACAATACCCCCAGGCACAAAGCGAGTTCCATACAGAAATGGCTTGTCAAGATCGGTGTGGAAGAACTTGACTGGCCTGCACAGAGCCCTGACCTCAACCCCATCGAACACCTTTGGGATGAATTGGAACGCAGACTGCGAGCCAGGCCTATTTGGCCAACATCAGTACCCGACCTCACTAATGCTTGTGGCTGAATGGAAGCAAGTCCCCGCATCAATGTTCCAACATTTAGTGGAAAGCCTTCCCAGAAGAGTGGAGGCTGTTATAGCAACAAAGGAGGGGACCAAGTCCATATTAATGCCCATGATTTTGGAATGAGATGTTTGATGAGGTGTCCACATACTTTTGGTCATGTAGTGTAGCTTATGTCAGAATTGAATTTTCGCAGCAGGTTAGGAAAATTAACGTAGCAGGTTAGTGTTAGCTAAAATATTATACTTTGACGTCAATTTGACAAACTGTATCCTGTCTAGCCATGACCGTATTCCATGGACACAGAAGGTTTCTGGTTTTATTGTGCCCTCTGTCTTGTAGCTTGATCTCAAGGCCAGCCTGAGGCTCATTCAAGAGTGTTATGACATGTTACACAACGTTCAGAGATAGAAATGAACATGACAAATGTCCACGATCTATTCCGAATTAAATCCCAATAACTGGTTTGCATGTTTTCAGTGAAAAGTTCATGCTTGTCAAGTGTCAAAACCATTTGTACCCCAGCCCACAACATAATGGCCCCTCTCTCCCCTCCATTCTAGTTTTGCTTCATTGTGACAGGGACAATGTAAACTCAGAGACAGATTATTCCAGATCTGGTGTGTGAGCCAATGTTTGGACTATGCAGTATTACCGTATGGACCCACACTGGATGGAATACAACAGAGAAGACGAAGAGAAAAGAGAACTAACCATGAGTCTTTGAAAGATGACAGTATCAACTGGGGCTTTTAGTGGGCGGTAGCAGCCACCAGAGTTACATCACAATCCTATGAGTGTGTTCTATCCCTTACCTCTCCTTCTCAGCCATGATGTGTACAGGACTGAGCTGGTTGCTCTTGTTGCCCGTACCCAGCTGTCCGTAAGTGTTAGCCCCCCAGGCATACAGCAGGCCCTCGTCTGTTAGAGCCAGGGAGTGGGCGTAGCCTGAGGCGATCTAGAAGACAAGTCCTGAAGAGTTTTACACAGTGGGAGTGGACAGCAACAAGGCTCTGGGCTCAGTTCTGTTTTGTATTAGTTTGAGTTGAAGTAGACATGAGTAGACGATTCAGACAGAGACATACAGGTGGTAGTAGTGTACACTACTGTCCAGTCTTACCTGTAGTACACAGAGACCCTGGAGGGCTGCCAGGCGACAGGGGGTCAGCTGGTTACCGTTGTTGCCCACTCCCAGCTGGCCATTCCCATTGTAGCCCCAGCCAAACACCTGCAACACACACAGGCCACAGTAGTCAGCAATATCTTCCTTTATGTATATGGTGCTATATAACATTTTGCTTTGACTTTCACTGGACCGGAGGGAACTATCCAATATAAACCCATCCTTCCCATGGGCTTGGTCTCTCACCTCCCCGTTGTCGAGCACGGCCATGGAGGAGGTCTGTCCACAGGCGATGCCCATCACCACTTTACCCTGCAGGCAGTTGGTCACCCTGCGGGGGGTTGGCTGGTTGGCTGTGGCACCTGAACCCACCTGGCCACAGTTGTTGTAACCCCACGCAAACACCTAGCAGATACAATCATATACACACCGACTGTCAACCCTATACACAATCACACCTTGTGACCAGTGATCCTAGGTAACCATGATATTAGGTAATGTTCTAACTATCCCTTTACAGTGCTGAGTAACATATTTCAACACATCCAAGATAGCCCTAAATATCTACTTTTTGAAATCATTAGTAATTTCTACATCAACTCTTCAATCGTGTGTGAGACCAGGCCAGTGGGCATGGGTTAGATACAACCAGCCTGGACACAGTGAACAGATCGTGTGTGAGACCAGGCCAGTGGGCCTGGGTTAGATGCAGCCCGCCTGGACACAGTGAACTGAGATAATACCTTCCTAACCTGCTGCTGGGACAAACATAAACCACTTAAAGAGACAGACAGCCAAGACAAGTGACCACTGATCAGCTCTGGTTAGAAAACTTGAACCTGACATGGTTCCATAGTGCACTCCACACACTGACAGGCTACACACGACCTCCACCAATACTCCACTCATGTTCATCAACAGTGTTTTTATTCTCTTAAACATTATGTACCTAGCAGTAGTACTGTAGCAGTAGCATTAAGACACAGGCTTATTTCAGGATTACAAGTGCATGTAAAAGGACTTTCCCTCTTCCCCTGTAAAAGTATTTCCTCTCTTCTATCCCCTCACCTCTCCATCGTGTGTCAGGGCCAGAGAGTGATGGGACCCACAGGCCACGTGTGTTATTTTCTTGTTCTGCAGGTTGGTTGAAACCAGGATGGGTAACACCCCCTGGTTGGTGGTCCCGTTGCCCAGCTGGCTGTATCCATTGTGCCCCCAGGCAAACAACTCTCCCCCTGAGAGACAAACGCACCAAAGTAACACAGAGCTATTTAAGTAAGCTGCACTATGACAATTATACTGTCTTTTGGTAAAGTTCTAGTAACGTGCCAACGTTGCCATTTGGTGGTGGTAAAAACAGGTAAGGCAATGGGCAGCATACCTTCTGTGGCCAGTAAGACGTGTGGTCCACTGCCATAGCTGAGACTGACCACCTTCTTGCCTCGGAGGAAGTCTAGTTTCTTAGGGACCATGGTGCTCTGACTGTCTCCTGTCCCCAGACAGTTACTGCAGTTCAGCCCAAACACAAACACCTACAGGGAGATCAGCGACAAAGATGAAGAGGAGAAGGCAGGGAGAGGATGCCATTACATGTAATTATATTTATTTAACCAAGAAACTCCACTCAGTAACCATTTCCACTGCTTTCCAGAGAGTTCTGCACTACATAAAAACTATAAAGTTATTCTATACAATCGAGACACCCCCAGTCTCACCTCATCTTCCTGGGTGATGTAGATAGCTTCGTTGGCTGAGGTTCCGAAGACACAGGCCTGCCTGATGCAGGAGACCTCCTGAGCCCCCAGCAGGGTGAAGAGGGGCCACTTCCCCACGTCCACCATGGCTGGGTACCTCACTCTGGCTCTCCGAGGTGGGGGGGTCGGGGTGAGGGCGGGGGGCACAGGGGAGGGAGAAGCAGGGGCTGTGAGGCCACCACTGTCCCCGCTAACACTGTTACAAGACAACCATCAAAGACAGACACGTACAAAACACTGTCTTAGTCTAAACCTCAGTGGTGAGGTACCCTGGTTTCAATGAAGGTATTCATAAATATGTTAATAATTGCTCAAAGCAGTAAATTAGACATGACTTCAGGACTTTATAATGCCATCTCTGGATGCTCACGATGATATCGACATGGTTTTAAATAGTATTGGGCCATACAGACAACATGCAGATGGAGATGGAATGGCTACTTTATTTGGCAAACGTTCCCATCCAGATCTTTTAACTGTCTCATACAGTTGGTTAAATAACTGGATGACCAGCTAGGTAGCTAACTACGTAAGTACTGCAGAGCCAACGCATCTCTGGCCAGGCACTCTGTTGACCATTGGGATTACAATCGTGAATCTCAGCCACAACAGATGCGGCATTTATTAGCCTCCTAGCTGGCTAACAGTAGTTAGCTTACCTTCTGCCAGGTAGCAAACTAGCTTGCGACATGGTAACGTTCACCTAACAGTGACTGGTCAAGCTAGCGATGCGCTACGTTGAAGGCTGCACCCATGGCAGTCTCCCTTTGCTGGCTATCTACAAAGCAAGCTAGCCTAGCACCTAGCTGGCTAGATTTAGCGCTGACTAATAGCTAGCAAATTGTAACGTTACTGTACCTAAAGCATCGCTCCATATCATCAAGAAAACTGAGGAGAAAAACAAGAAATACACATTTAACCTCTCGCCTATTAATAAACCTACCTCAAGTAAATATGATTTGAAAGCACGATTACCAGAATAAAGCTGTCACTTCGTTGTTGTCGTCGCTGATGTAAGGATGCCAAACGTACCAAGCAACAGTTGAGTTTAGCGATAGTTTTGCGCTCGAGCCCCAGTCCAAATCGTTGGTCCAGATGGACACACTGACGTCATGGGCTGAAAGAAGGTGCGCTTGGTTTAGGTCATCGGCGGACTCCGTGGGCAGAGTCCACGGTTGAGAAGATTTTAGGACACATACGCCTAGCCGGGGTGCCAGTCTATTGTTCTCTTGCCAACTCCTAACGCAAGAAATGGGAATTAAGAATAACAGTATAAAGCCCTCTGGTGTTTAAAAAAAAGAATTTAAAAAACATAGGCCCAATTGCGGTAATAATCACCCCACTGCTTTCACCAATCAAACCCTAGACCTGCGCAATGAGGGAGGATGCCTTTTGAGTATAGAGAAACTGAGAAAGCCTGTTGGTACGGCCTCTAAAAGAAGAATGTGAAAAGACTGGTTCTCATGTGACCATGTTTCTATTCTGAAACTCAAACTCAGTTTTATTCACGTTGAGTGAGTCTCTAGTCACTGGAGGGCAGCAGCAAGTGGGCACACCTGACGCTTTCACGCCTACTCCGACAAAAATACAAAAACTATTTAAAAATCGAGAAGAGCCACTGGTTGCACATATCACCGAATCTCCTTTTGTGGATGCAAATCAGTGACTACCGAGGAAGACCCAACATTGTTCAGAAGCAGAGGTGGGACTGCCGTACTTCCTCTTTACCTTCTACCTCAGACCCTGCTTTGCCTAGCCAAGTCTGTCTGTCATGGGGCTGCTTCTATCCAAGAGGGACATCAAGAGGACTCCCACGGTTGTTCTGATGGGCCTGGGCTCATCTGGGAAGTCCACCCTGCTCTTCAGGCTCAAGACAGGGTTGGTGATGGATACTTCCCCCACCGTGGGCTTCAACGTGGTGACCCTGGATCTGAACAAGAAAACGGCCTTGACCGTGTGGGATGTGGGCGGACAGGGGGAGATGAGGGCCAACTGGAGGTGAGTTGTTGGTTCTGTGCTATTCTATTTCTGTTTTAGCCCAGTACTACAAACACATCTCATTCCACTAATCATAATGCCTGTTATTAGACTGAACAAAAAATAAACAATTAACAATTTTACTTAGTCACAGTAAATCAGTCAATTGAATTAAATAGGCCCTAATCTATAGATTTCACATGACTAGGCAGGGCTGTGGGCCTGCGAGGGCATAGGCCCATCCACTGGGGAGCCAGGCCCAGCCAATCAGGGGGGAAAAAATACCTGCACAAAAGGGCTTTATTACAGTTTCAGCTACTGTCGGGGTGGCTGGTCTCAGACGATCCCGCAGGTGAAGCCGGATGTGGAGGTCCTGGGCTGGCAGGGTTATACGTGGTCTGCGGTTGTGAGGCCAGTTGGACGCAATTTCTCTTAAGTGACGTTGGAGGCAGTTTATGGTAGAGAAATGAACATTCAATACTCTGGAAACAGCTCTGGTGGACATTTATGCAGTTAGCATGCCAATTTCATGCTCCCTCAACTTGACATCTGTGGAATTTTGTGACAACTGCACATTTTAGTGGCCTTATTGTCCCCAGCACAAGGTGCACCTGTGTAATGATCATGCTGTTTAATCAGCTTCTTGATATGTCACACCTGTCAGCTGGATGGATTATCTTGGCAAAGAAGAAATGCTCACTAACAGGGATGTAAACAAATTTGTGCACGAGATGAGGCTTTTTGTGCGTATAGAAAATGTATGGGATCTTATATTTCAGCTCATGAAACATGGGACCAACACTACATGTTGAGTTTATATTTTTGTTCAGTGTAGTTTAATCAGGTGTGACAGTTAAAGTCTAGAACAAATGCACATTCTGTTTCCAGTCCCATGATCAGGTTAGTAGAGTACTGGAATAGAATAACCTTTTATCCTCAACTAATGACTTGCTAAAATTGCAATATCATTAGCTAGACACTACCCTAGTTCTATAATTGGCAGGTACTACCTGGAGGGCTGTAAGGCTATGGTGTTCGTGGTGGACAGTAGTGACCAGGCCAGTATAGGGGACGCTCAGAAGGCTCTGAAGAATGTCCTGTCCGACAACAACATGAAGGGAATACCTATGATGGTCTGGCTAACAAGAAGGACCTCCCCAACACCATGAACATCAGAGAGGTGTCCAACCAGCTGGAGCTGCCCAGCTACAAAGACCGAGCCTGGCAGATCCAGGCATGCAGCGGCCTGAAGGGAATGGGGCTCCAGCAAGCCTTCCTCTCTGTGGCCAAACTCATCAAGAAGAGCTGAGAGGAGACACGTCAGTGGAGATATCACTGTGTGAGAGACTCTTGACAAGTCGGAGATACTGACTATATAGTGCACTACCTTAAACTAGAACAATATTAAAGTATCTCAGAAGTAGTGCACTATAAAGGGAATAGGGTGCCATTTGAAATGCAGATTATAACGGAACAATGATTGTGGAAGAGCCAGGAATCTCAATCCAATTATGAACTAAGCGCAGGATCCATATTTGGGCATTTCAATTGTGCGATCAACATGGTTGAGATTTAACGCTTAACATCACAGCAGTTAAATGTGCCTGCTAAGGGAGACTGGAGAGTATTGTTACACTGTGGAGATGTGGGGAAAGATAGCTAGGGAAACTAATTTTTGTTTGCAGATCCATAACTTTATTTATATTAATGATAAACTAATAAAACATGCTAAACCTAATGTAAATGTCTGTCTGTTAAATGGCATTATTATTTGTGTGTAGCCAGGCTTTTCTGTGTAGTGGGTGTGCTAATGCCTATTATGTACATACAAAATAATGTCTATTTCTGCTTCTTCGGGGCTTGGTAGGAGAGGTGAAGTCGTTTGAGTGACAGCCATGATTGCCACAGCAGCAGTCCAGGCACCACCACCCACACCCCATTGAAGAAGACCAGGTAGATCCATAAGTAGAGCCAGTGGTCTGTGTTGAGGTTGGGGCTGCCTGCCAGCCAGTCTGGACAGAAGGTCATCCAGCCTCCGTACAACTCACACACACACAACGTGATCTGGACAAAGTGCCTGAAAACAAACATGGAGAACTATTCACCCGGGGGGCCAGATTGTGCAACAACAAGACAAGCTAAAAACACATGTTGACCGTTGAGATTAAAAACAAACAATGACAAGTTTACTTAGGCTGATAACCAACTTGCGCCCAGGCTATACTTTCCATGTACAGTGCATTAGGAAACTATTCAGACCCTTTGACTTTTTCCACATTTTGTTACGTTAAAGCCACATTCTAAAATTGATTAAATTGGGGGGGGGGTTCTCAGCAATCTACACACAATACCCAATAATGACAAAGCAAAAACAGGTTTGAAATTTTTGCAAATGTATTAACAATAACTGAAATATCACATTTACATAAGTATTCAGACACTATACTCAGTACTTTGAAGCACCTTTGGTATCGATTACAGCTTCGAGTCTTCTTGGATATGCTACAAGCTTGGCACATGTGTTTTTCTCCCATTCTTCTCTGCAGATCCTCTCAAGATCTGTCAGGGTGGATGGGGAGCGTCACTGCACAGCTATTTTCAGGACTCTCCAGAGATGTTCGATCGGGCTCAAGTCTGGGCTCTGGCTGGGCTTCAAGGAAATCCAGAGACTTGTCCCGAAGCCACTCCTGCGTTGTCTTGGCTGTGTGCTTAGGGTGGTTGTCCTGTTGCCCCAGTCTGAGGTCCTGAGCAGGTTTTCATCAAGGATCTCTCTGTACTTGGCTCCGTTCATCTTTCCCTCAATCCTGACTAGTCTCCCAGTCCCCGCCACTGTAAAACATACCCACAGCATGATGCTGCCACCATACCTCACCATAGGAATGGTGCCAGGTTTCCTCCAGACGTGACACTTGGCATTCAGGCCAAAGATGTCAATCTTGATTTCATCAGACCAGAGAATCTTGTTTCTCATGGTCTGATCGTCTTTAGGTGCCTTTTGGCATGTGTAACGGATGTGAAATGGCTAGCTAGTTAGTCGCGCCCGAGGTCGGGGCGAGGGGACGTACTAAAGTTACACATGCTCCAAGCGGGCTGCCATGTGCCATTTACTGAGGAGTGGCTTCCGTCTGGCCACTCTACCATAAAGGCCTGATTTGGAGGATTGCTGAAGAGATTGTTTTTCTTCTGGAAGGTTCTCCCATCTCCACAGAGGAACTCTTGAGCTCTGTCAGTGACAATCGGGTTCTTGGTCACCTCCCCGACCAAGGCCCTTCTCCCCTGAATGCTCAGTTTGGACGGGCGGCCAGCTCTAGGAAGAGTCTTAGTGGTTCCAAACTTCTTCCATTTAAGAATGATGGAGGCCACTGTGTTCTTGGCAACCTTCAACACTGCAGAAAATGTTTGGTACCTTTCCCCAGATCTGTCCCTTGACACAATCCTGTCTCGGAGCTCTTCGGACAATTCCTTTGACCTCATGGCTTGGTTTTTGCTCTGACATGCACTGCCAACTGTGGGACATAGACAGGTGTGTGCCTTTCCAAATCATGTCCAATATATTGAATTTACCACAAGTGGACTCCAATCAAGTTGTAGAAACATCAAGGATGATCAATGGAAATAGGACGCCCCCAGAGCTCAATTTCGAGTCTCATAGCAAAAAATCCTTACGTAAATAAGGTATCTTTTTATATTTAATAAATGTTTAAAAAAATGTTTGCCCCGTTTTCGCTTTGTCATTATGGGTATTGTTTGTAGATTGAGGGGGAAACAGTATTTAATCAATTTTAGAATAAGGCTGTAACAAAAGGGGTCTGAATACTTTCCAAATGCATCTATGTATATGGTAATAGGTCATTCAACACATCACATGCTGAAGACAGACGCTATAAAAATGTAAATTGTGACTTGCTATGGGATGTAAACACTTGTTTGTGTAATGGGACAATTCTGAATATAATAAGTGTTCTCCATAAAGAAATATGGTTCCAATATAGAAATTAATGGCATAAAGCATGAGAAAAGCCAGAGAATGAAGCATATTTAGTACCAGTGTTCCTACCTGTAGTGTTTGTCCTTGACAATGGCATAGACAAGCACCAGCGCCAGGAGGCCGTCCAGGACCACCGTCAGCAGCTCCAAGGAGACGATGGTGGGGTCAGAGTGGAGCCAGCGCTCATCTGCCTTTCCATACTCCTTCCCTACATGGACAGGATATCTGTTAGAGCAGTATCTCAATAGATTCCTGGGGGACCCCAGGGCCAGAGGGTGCACGTTTTTGTTCTACTCCAGCACTAACCGTGATTGATAGTCCATGCCTGTATATTATTCAGTTTAATGTGAGCATTTTAATACTATGTCCACTAGATGTCTCCCCACAACCAGGCTCCAAAGCCCATCTCAAACACACACCATTGTTAATTTAATTTATATTTTGCATGATAAAAAACATGTTCAATACACAGTACTATAAATTATTTTGTTTAATCCATTTTTTTTAAATGTATATATCTTTTTTACATTGCACAGGTAGCCTACTTACAAAGTTCAGCAAAAATATTGTCTGAAGTTGCCACGGTTCCAACAAGTGACATGTAAACAAAGGGTCCTTCCTGTATGAACAAACAGTAGAAGAGAGTCAAATAAGAGCTGCAAATTAACTTTCTATGTTGACAACGCCTTCTCACTCACGTCACACACTCACCAAGGTAATGTGAACAATTGCGTCGTAGAAAAGCCACACGAGCACCCATCTATCAGTGCCAGAGCATTTTCTTCCCCATATCTGCGCGAGGATGTATCCCACGGCGAATTGAGCGGCGCAGGCCAGCAGAGAATAAACCGTCACGGGAGTAAAGCGCGATTGGGCTTCTTTAAACGCCGCTGATACCATTTTCACAGAAAACTCGACTCAAACCATGCAAATTACTCTTTGAACTTGCAACTATTGTCTCGTCCATAAAGCTAGATAGAGGACTCATCTTTGTATCTGTGCCATTATAGCGTCTGCCTGCCCTGCCGATGCTTTCAATCTCAATTTTGAAGTAGTACATTTTTTTCATGATTGGCTGATCCGTCCTGATGACCCGGTTGGACATGACGCTAACAGAGTCCCCAGGCGGAATCATTCAATGAAGTTGTAAGTCCCACCCAGTTGACTTCATTACAATGGTGAAAGTCCTCAATGGCACTTCCCATCCTAATAAATATTTTGGGCCACTTAGAGGCCTCTATCATTCTCTATGGTCTTGTCCCAAATGGATTCCGTAGTCGTCTTCCCCCTGCCCCACAGTGTCACGCTGTGAGAAGTACATGATTGGCTGTCGGATAAATCTACACTTGTGGGCCCTCCTAAGAGAAAATTAAGGGGGAGCTGAAGTTGGTGAACCAGAGGCGAAGCGAATGTCGACTCCGCCCAAAATATGTCCGCGTGAAAATAAGCGTTAAGCAGACCAAGTGAGTTTTTGTATGGGGGAGGGGGGCAGCAATGAGTGTCGAATCTAGTGAAGATACAAGTTAATTGCTCATTTTATAGGTGAGGCTTATTTGATCAAATATAAGTTTCATAATACTTAAGTTAATAAGAGTGTACTTGTGTCCTGCACGTGACATTGCGACGATTGTTTAAAATCAGTTGTGCCAGTTCACACGGGTCTCTGCACTTTCATTGGCTAGAATGTTCTCGCCTGCCGCAAGCCTTTCGCCTTTGCGAAATTGTTAGAGCGGTCAGTCGACCATCTTGCCACGCCGAATGTAGATTAAGCCAGGAGTCAGGAATCAGGACCTCGGACAGCAGATTGGACAGCGATTGACAATAGTATAAATAAAGCATAGTATATTTGAATAGTCAAACTTTTTATATTGTTTGTATATCGTATTTTACAGTGGTGTAAAGTACTTAAGTAGTTTTGGGTATCTGCACTTCACTATTCATATTGACTACTTTTACTTCACTACATTCCAAAAGAAAATAATGTACTTTTTACTCCATACATTTATCCTGACACCCAAAAGTACCCATTACCTTTTGAATGCTTAGCAGGACAGAAAATTGTTAATTTCCCACACTTATCAAGTGAACAACTCTAGTCACCCCTAATGCTTATGATCTGACCGACTCACTAAATAAATGCTTCATTTCTAAATTGTCTGAGTATTGGAGTGTGCCCCTGGCTATCCGTAAATTTAAGAAAAAAAGAAAATGGTGCTGTCTGGTTTACATAATAAGGAATTTGAAATTATTTATACTTTTGATACTTAAGTACATTTAAAACCCATACTTTTAGACTTACTCAAGTATTATTTTACTGGGTGACTTTCACTTCACTTGAGTCATTTTCTATTAAGGTATCTTTACTTTTACTCAAGTGTGACAATTGGGTACTTCTTCCACCACTGGTATTTTACATTTGTGCGACTGTCCTTCTCTATCAGTTTTGTAGACCCCGGGAAGAGTAGCTGCTGCTTCTGCAAAAACGAAATGGGGATCCAAATAAACAGTGTGCATTTGCCATGGTTCTCAGTCTACCTAGTGCAATAAACATAGGTTACCAAAATTAAAAAACAAAAGGCAAAATGGATTTCAACTCATTTTCTTTAATATGCACAAGAGTTGAAAGGAACATTGTGAGCCACCTTAAAGAGATATGGATTCTAAAATGTATAAAAAGTAAGACAGAGGCCAAAATGCTATCTGTTGCTTTTTCGTCTTTAGTACATGTTTCGTTAGCAAGTAAAAATCTTGCCCAAAAGCATAAGCTTGTATCAGTTTCTGATACAAGACAAAAAATTCCATTCTTTAAAGTGGCTCTCATTCTATGTCTCTAGAATCTAGATCAATGACTGTACACCAGCTAGACTTTGTTCATCAGTTGTGAATGGCTAGTCCAAAAAGGCGTGGGCCGCTCCCCTGAAATAATCCCCATTCCTTCTCAGTAGTTAGCAGCCAAAACATAACTACATTAGTCCAAATGTAATTTTTGTTTTTTCCGGTCCTTTCACAAATAAATGCTTGAGGGAAATCAAGACAAAAGTCCAGTTCACAAGAGAATTTTCAATCAAGTCATCGATCACGTTACACGTTTAAAAACAAACTTCCCTGTTAATCTTTTAACAGTAAAAACATTACAGCCTCGCAAAGTGAACCGATCGATGGATGACTGGCAAAATGCAGCTGCTTTGTACAGACCGAACTTCAGACAGTTGGAAATACTCTTAAATTGTATAATTAGATGTAGCATATAGAACAACTGTATGGTCAATGGACCATTGCAATGCAACCATAGCTTTGACTTATTGAAGCAAACATTGCTTTCCACACACAGTAAGCAGAGGGAGGGGTGACTCTGAAGTGTGCATAAGACTGAATAGAAACTGCAGATGTGGAATCTACACAGATGAAATCAGTGTTACATTGTCTTTCTCTGTCCCTCTACCGATATATCTTTCCAAAATATTTTCTCAAATTCTTGAGTCATTAAATTCAATGTCCGACGATATGTCTCCCCTGCAAGAGGAGATGTGTCTTTTGGAAAAGCCCAGTTGAAGCCTGGTTTTTAAGGCTTATTCGTTGTTGAGGGGTTTCTCGTTCAGAGGATAGAACCTGGTAAGAGGGACTAATCCAAAACCCAGTTTAGAGGTTCTGAGGAGAGGTGCGTTTGGTTCCAGCTCAACTCCATTCCCCTTCCCCCTCCTCTCAACCCAAAAACCATTCCACCAGCAAGCCATCCATAGATCAATGCTACAAAGTCTTCCTTGTTATTCATTTCAGAATTTCCCTGTTGCATAATTTTAAATATATATTTTTTGTACTTTAAATCCATTGTTTTTCATGATGATTTCACAACTAAAAGGAAAAAGGGATAATATTATAGTGGTGGGTGGTTGTTGAATTCTGTTCAGTCCACTTGGGTATATGGCAACTGCTCACTTCTCTACCCTCTGAGAAGGGTTTTGAGAGCATTCATTCTCAGTGTTCTGTTCCAAAAAAACTGTAGTTCAATGAGGACTGAATAATTAACAGCCCTTTGATGAGGTCATCAATTAGAATGTTTAACAAAGGACGGCCTAGATGCTGTCCGTACTCCTCAAAAGAGTCAATTAACTCGGAGGTTGAGTGTCTTCAGTCGCTGTGCCCAACGTGCTCTGATCCCAGACCATGAGACCAGACTCCAGAGAAAGAGCACGCCTTTAAATGAGACCATTCCTCTTCTTTGCTGATATGATGATTGGTAGAACAAGATCATTGGTCCATGCACACAGATGACTTCAGTCTCTTCAGGGTGTATGTGTGTGTGAACATGTCTGCGTAAGAGGGGATAATAGCAACTTTTTGGCAACTGCAGGAATGACGGACAGTTTTCTCTTTCTGGAACATTTATAAGCATCGCTGTGAGATGCTTGAAAAGAGATGGATAACAATGATCCTTCCTTCAGTGCTTGAACTGTTGTTGTTAGTGAGTCAGTGATTGATGTTGGGAAGGAGGTGACTGGAGGGTTCAGAGCAGCTAGAGAGTTAGACCTACTAGGTGGACGATTGCCTTTAAAACTTGAACTCCTTTGCTTGCAGGTTGGTGGCGGGGTCAAAGTTGAAGGTTCCGCCCTGAGTGGCTTCGGGGATCAAGCTGGGATCCTCGTCAATCTAAAAAGAGAGAAGGAAAAGAAGAAATGGATCAGGGTGGTGCCATAGATGAACAAACACACAGAGTGGAGACGAGATTCATTGTCACTACAGAAAACATAGGTCAATTTTTCATTCGATTTTATATAGAATTATGTAGCAAGGCCTATAGCCGATTCCTCCATCTTACCCCATTGACAGAGGAAGTGGAGGAAAAAGGCCCTGCGTTTCTGTAGCACACATCCTACACCCAGCACAGCACTGTCAGGACAGCGCTGGGTTCTAACGGTGTGCAAACTGTAGGGCTTCTGTCAGAGCAGAGGTACTCACATCGTCTCCTGAGAAGTACTGGTCGATGATCTCGAAGGCTAGTTTGTAGATGTCCTCGTTTTCATGCTGCTGAAGGTTCTCGATCTTCTCTAGACCTGATGGGCAGAGAGAAATTAGCATGAAAGTCCATCACAGTGAATCAATCTAGAATGTGTGCTTCACAGTAGCAACACTACACTGTCATACAATGGCAACATGGTGAACTGACACACACACACTGACCTCCACACTCCTCTATGATCTCAGCGATGGTGCTGGCCTCGTCCCCGGCCATGATGAGGACGTTCTTGAGGCCGTCTAGGACCACCTGAACCACCTGGGAGTCCTTAACAGACAGCAGGCTGCAGAACGGAGGAACCACATTCTGCTGCACCAGGTACTCCACCTATAGGGTCGGGTAGAACATAGCAGATCAGCCTATCAGGGCCTTGCTTTGCCTACAGACAGGTGAACTTAACCAGCCAATCAGGACCATATAAAACACAACGCTGTATGGATTGGGTATTGATGGAAGCAGCCCTGGTAGAACATACCTGATCTTTTCTTCCACTTATTGTCAAGTTGCTGATGGCCCAGGCTGCCTCCTTCTGTGTGCCAAAGTCTCCCTGCAGACAAACACAGAGAGAGGTTGTCAGTGGTTAGGCTAGTGTTCCTTACAGATCTCCACAAGGACATTTGGGCTACATAATGCTTCGTAGGGCTACATAAGGGCTCAGTGACTCACCTTAGCCAGCTGGTGGATGATCATGGGCAGCAGGCCAGCGTCGATGACGGCCTGCACCTGCTGCTGGTTGCCTGCTGTGATGTTGGACAGGAACCACACCGCCTCCTAGTGGGCGGGAGGGATACACACACACACAGGAAGCCATTCAGCTGAGAGAAACCCACAGACACGCACACCATGGACCACATGAGTACGACTGAGACCGGTACACAGAGGTATAGATACTGTTGGAAATAAACGACACTGGGGTCCATCCCATTGCAACGCTACAGGACTTAGTTACAGCAAAACAAACATATGCCACCATAAGCATCTAAACGTGTGGCTGTTACCTTGTTGATCTTCTCCTTGGGGTGTGTGAGCAGGTTGGGGAAGTGCGAGAGGACGTCACAGTTGAGCACCACCTGCGTCTGCTCGTCTGTCCCCGTCACAATGTTCCCCACTGCCCTCAGAGCTGCAGTCTACAGGATATGACATCATAGGTGGTTAATGACGTCACACATTCCGTACAGTAAGTTCCAGGTATATTACCCTTCCCACAAGCCTAACCTCAACCATTAGAGGGAAAACTGGAAACTGACCTTAGATCAGGGTAGGGGCGACTTCATCCTACTTAGGGCTGAGGCGGGCATGAAATTTTGTCAGCCGGTGATTGTCAAGCAAATAAACTGTCATTCACACGGTAATTGACCTTTACTTAACATAAACACATTTAGCATCTCCTGGCTTCCACGCATAGCCTACAAGACACTGATGCAGACCTTTGGAACATCTAATAAATCCATGTAATATAGCCTACACCTTCACAATAAATCCACTATTTTAGACAGCTCTAAAGAAAATGTAGTCTATTTCAGAAGAACAGAATGGCATACTCCGAGTTGTCCTTATGTTAGGTCCTGACCTGGCTATGCCATATGGCTGTGGGCTACACTAGTTTAGCAGACTAGATTTACTTAGAATTCCATGGCATTATTTTATAGTATGAAGAACACAATTGAACATAACTAAATTAAATAAAGGATATTTTCTCCAAACAATTTAAGTTGTTTGCAAATGCGGCTATTCTGTGTTGAGCAATTTAAAAAAAAAACAGGTACTCCTATAGGTTTAATTTAGTTATGTATGCAACTTTAGTTGATACACCAACATTGGGAGATATGTTTTCATTTTTAATACATTCTAAGGCTGCATGATGCGACTAATGATGATTTGAAAAGTCGCATGAATGGCATGAGCTCTGTTTCTGGTGCAGGCTGCACACCATCAGTCTCTCATTCACAATTTGACAAGCACTTGATAATATTCTCAACAGGCCTCAAATTTCCCAGCGGCATCCCCCTGTGTGGCCGTAATCCCCTAAAAAAAATCTATGCCTTCTGCCGCCAAAGTGGCCGTTGTGCCCTTGGGCTGAATATAACAATTATAAATCCTTTCTCCCGGCTGCCGGGCTCCAAAGCACCTCCCCCCTCACGTGGTTCTCTCATATTTCAAGTCTTATTAATTAGCCAATGCCTGTCACGTGATCAGGTCCTTCTCAGCTAAGCAGAAGGCTACAAGTGAAGACAGACACATCGTGACGCAACTGCGCGCATCGCTCTTATGTTAGAACTGTCCACATTTACTTTTCATCAGCCAACAAGATGAGTAGGCCTAACGAACAGCAAAACCACTATCCTATGTCAATCTACTATCCCCCATAGTACAAAACTTTACCTATTCTGTTGGTCAGCGTGTCCTTCTGTGAAATAAATAATTATTCTCAACATACTCTGGGACCGTGGTGGAATGCGATAAAGCCCAAATTAATAAAACCACTCGCATCAAAAAAAAATTAAAAGCAATGTGGTTGATGCAACAGATCAGAGCATTTATCTTAAAATAAACTATTAGGCTATTTCATCACATAAGTGCAGCAAAGCGCACACGGCAGTAGGCTATAAGCATGAATGTTCCAAAATGCAATCAATTAGCAGGAAAACTGTTCTCAAAGTGAACGTAAATGTGATTCTGCATGTAATGCTTTAATATTAAAAAAGGTGCATTTCTATGGTGAAAATGTAATTCCTCAAACTTGAAACTCAAGCGCCACCTATGTATGCCAGTTAGACTACACCGGTTGTAAAGCAGATTCATGTGCTTCATTTTAAGAAGTTATTTGGCCACTTTAGTTGTGATACAAACCTTATCAAAACATATAGGCCCATGGGCTAGGCTACATGAGGTGATTGCAAAAAGTCGGGCAAAAAAAGCATGTGCTGTTTGTCTTACTGCACACGCTGGGCATCACTCACAATTGATAGGCTAATATTGTCACCCATCAGACTATTCTTGATTTAATGCTGTCTCGGAACAGGTGTAGGGGGAAAAAAATTATGCAATCTATGCACTTGTATAGCGAATGAAGGACGCTTTCCCCGTGGTTTATTTTCATGCCAGGCAGGTAGCCTATACTCCTGTTGTAAAGAGAAGCAATGTGCTTAATATTAGGAAAGTTGAGAAATAAATATAGTAGGCCTAGCCAATAGAAAGCTGATGGGATCCTCTTTTTAATAGAAGCCATCACTGTTTTCTCACGCAATTGCATAGCCTATTAAAATGTTGCGCAACATGAGCTCTCATGAAGTGTTTGATTAGATTTTCAAATACATTTGCACTGATTTCAGAGTTATTCAAGGGACAATAGAGTGCTGAGTACCAGGCAGTTAGCAAGTTTGGTAGGCTACTAATTACCAGCAGCAGCATCAGAGCTTGAGAAGCCTAGTTACCCTGACTAAACGGTCAAGTGGGACATGACTAATGACCATTGATGTGGCGGTAATACGGTCACCGTAACAGCCCTAATCCTACTTCCAATCAGGGGAAAGGAAGCAGACATACCTGAACTTTGACCTCTTGGTGGCTGAGCAGGGGGACGAGGAAGGGGACGACCCCCGAGTCGATGACCATCTGGATCTGTTCATTCCCTCCGTCTGTGAGATAGGACAAGGCCCACACTGTATCCACTAGGATCTGATCACAGAGAGAGAGGACGGCGTTAGAACCAGGGAATTTCCATAGGAAATGGCAAAGCAACTAGCTTTGCTGCTGTGATAGTAGGGTGATACTTACATTTATATCAGTGTGGTATATCAATACACAGAGAGCAGGTAGAATCTGGAAGAGGTAGAGAGGAGAGAGAGTCAGGCATAATGAGTGGAGGCGTAATAATGAGGCGACTCTATTGAGCAGATCAACAGACAGGACCCATGGTGTTTTCTGTTTCAGCAGGCAGACACTGCAGACCTCCAGAACCAGGCCAGACCACTTTCCCTAATCAAACCCCCCATCGTCTGATTGTCCTCAGAGCCAAACACATGGAACACAGCCAGAACTGTTGGGCAAAGGGTTCAGCTAAAATTTACGATACAAATGTCTATGTGAAGATCATAATTCAGTCAGATTGGCCTCCCGAGTGGCGCAGCAGTCTAAGGAACTGCATCGCAGTGCTTGAGATGTCACTACAGACCCGGGTTTGATTCCAGGCTGTGTCACAACCGGCCGTGACCAGGAGTCCCTGCCTTACAATTGGCCCAGTGTCGTCTGGGTTAGGGGAGGGACTGGCCGGGGGGGCTTTACTTGGATCATCGCGCTAAAGCGACTCGTTGCAGGCTGGGCGCCTGCAGGCTGACTTCGGTCGTCAGTTGGACGGTGTTTCCTCCAACACATTGGTGCAGCTGGCTTCCAGGTGAAGCGGGCAGGTGTTAAGAAGCGCGGTTTTGCGGGTCATGTTTCGGAGGACGCTTGACTCGACCTTCGCCTCTCTCGAGCCCGTTGCAGGGATGAGACAAGATGGATATCAAAGAAATTCAGTTAGATTGAATGACTGTGCTGGGTCTCACACCTCTGTCTGTCTTACCTCCTGTACTGTCTCCATGGGGGGTGGTGGGTCCTTGTTGCGGCAGAGGTTGACAATGACCCAGGTGACGTTGCGGAGGAAGGTTATGGGGATGGAGGGGTTAATAAACGACAGCAGGGGCTTGACCACACCCAGGGAGATTACGTAATCCCTGCACTGCGGCCCATCGCCTGCACGGGAAGAACACAGGTGTGTCATTGACTGGCATCGGCAGTGTGTGTATGCATGTGTGTGAGCCATCACTCACCGATGATGTTGCCTAGCGCCCACACGGCCTGTTCGCATACGTTCTGGTGAGGAGATTGTAGCAGCCGCAGGAATAGAGGCACAGCATCTGGACATGTAGAGAGAAAGGCAGACCCATATGTTAGACAACGTTGCAGACAACAGAGAGAGACCGAGACATCAGTTAGACAGAGGTAGAGAGAGACATCAGTTAGATGTAGAGAGAGAGACATAAATTAGAGGTAGAGAGAGATTAGTTAGACAAGAGGTAGAGTGAGGGTCTGGCAGACAAGAGACAGAGAGATGGGGAAGACAGTTGAGAGCAGGCGTTTCTATACCAGGAACCAGATGGATAGGTTGGCTCATATAGACAGGTCCATTATGTATGCCTGATGGGTCAGTTTGAAACTGGGCCACAGAAGAACGAGAAACTACTTACTAGATTTGACAACAGCTTGAGTCTGTTGTGACGTCCCTGATGCTATGTTGGTCAACGCCCAGGCAGCCTCAAACTGGAGAGAGGGACTGGGGAAGAGGAGAGAGTAAATGAGCCTAGCTATATGAAGAGACAAACAGAAGCTGTCCCCAGACAACAAAACACGACCAATAAGCCCATCAACAGCACATGACTACTGATCAACAATCCATATCAACCTGCATCACCACTAACCCCCACCTCTGTCTAATATAAATATATATATATACACACACACAAAAGTTTGGGGTCACTTAGAAATTCCCTTGTTTTTGAAAGAAAAGCTACATTTTTGTCCATTAAAATAACATCAAATTGATCAGAAATGAAGTGTAGACATTATTAATGTTGTAAATGATTATTGTAGCTGGAAACGGCAGATTTTTTATGGAATATCTACATAGGCCCATTATCAGCAACCATCACTCCTGTGTTCCAATGGCACCTTGTGTTAGCGCAAACTGCCTAGAAGGCCAGCATCCACGGAGTTGCCTCTTCACTGTTGACGTTGAAACTGGTGTTTTGCAGGTACTATTTAATGAAGCTGCCAGTTGAGGACTTGAGGCATCCGTTTCTCAAACTAGACACTAATGTACTTGTCCTCTTGCTCAGTTGTGCACTGGGGCCTCCCACTCCTTTCTATTCTGGTTAGAGGCAGTTTGCACTGTTCTGTGAAGTGAGTAGTACACAGTGTTGTACGAGATCTTCAGTTTCTTGGCAATTTCTCGCATGGAATAGCCTTCATTTCTCAGAACAAGAATAGACTGACGAGTTTCAGAAGAAAGTAATTTGTTTCTGGCCATTTTGAGCCTGTAATCAAACCCACAAATGCTGATGCTCCAGATACTCAACTAGTCTGAAGAAGGCCTGTTTTATTGCTTTTTTAATCAGCCCAACAGTTTTCAGCTGTGTTAACAATTACAAAAGGGTTTTTGAATGACCAATTAGCCTTTTAAAATGATAATCCAAGTTTAGCTAACACAACGTGCCATTGGAAGACAGGAGTGATGGTTGCTGATAATGAGTCTCTGTACGCCCATGTAGATATTCCATTAAAAATAAGCCGTTTCCAGCTACAATAGTCATTTACAACACTAACAATGTCTACACTGTATTTCTGATCAATTTGATGTTATTTGAAGGGACAAAAAATTTGCTTTCTTTCAAAACAAGGACATTTCTAAGTGACCCCAAACTTCTGAACGGTAGTGTGTGTATATCTATCTATCTCTCTCTCTGTCTCTCTCTGGCGTTGCCTCACGCTCCTGCCTCTATCACCCAACCTCCCCTACCCTCCCCTGTCTACAAAACACATAAATCCCCCACGTCTCCAGCAGCCCTGCGCCTGTCCAAGCCTGACACCCCACCCTGCACATTAAGCCCATCCATTTCCCCCCTCATCCCACCCCCATCCACCAGTCCCTGTCCAGGGGAGTCCCCCCTAATCGCTCCCCATCACTGAAGAGACAGAGCTGTCAGCTGTGGGGCAGCGCTAGAGCAGTAGAGCGGAACACACACTTTCTCTCCTATCCGTCTGTGTGTCTGCAGCCTGCTACAGTGTTCACATCAGCCCAGCCATGCGGAGGAGAGGGAGGGCACACCAGTAGCCCCAGAGCATGACAGAGAATGCAGAGAGACAATGGAGAGAGAGAATGGAGAGAGAGCAGTCTGACACATACGGGGCTAGTCTACCCACTCATTCACGCTCCGGTTTTCAGCCTTCTCTCCTTTCGCACTTCTCCGACTTTTGAACGGGGGCATCACACAGAATTACCACAGGGGCAATTTACCACCCTCATCTTTCAATTACTCTTCCAGGGCAAAGGTGCCCCATGACCCATACAGTCTCTCCCCCCCCCCCCCATAAAGCAGACTTACTTATCGTCCCTCTCCAGGCATTTGACCAGGATGGGTAGGATGCCGGACTTAATCAAGTCGTCGATGGGGGGGTTTCTGTCACTGGACAGGAGTTTTCTGGCTGCCTGCACGGCACTGAGCTGGATGAGTCCGTTGTCACTGACAGCATTCTGACAGGAAGGAGAGCGAAACACAAGATTAGCTCCAACAGTTCAAGATGTATGTACGGGATGGATCAACAACACTGACAGAATGCAGGCTTACCTGTAAGATGGCTTCCAATGTTACATTTTGCTGCAAAACAAAAAACTAGAGTTGTGAGATTTTCTGTAGCTACGCGTTTACATGTTGCAAGGTTAGAGCTAGGAAACATATTCCTGTCATTCCTGAACTTGAAGTCGTAGTGTGAGAGAGAATGAGGACTGACTCACCCCTTTGAAGTCAGAGTCTATGTCTGAGTCTTCCAGGCTCTCCTCCTGTGGAACGTTCCTCTTCTTCAGAAGGTGCTCATCTCGTTTGTTCTGGGGGAAAATAATATATATATACATTTTAAGTGTTGAATCCTAGAAGGAATATAGGAGTGAATGCTATTGGAAACATTCACCCACACAGTGAAGGAACAGATTCCCTGCTTGACTCCTACAGGTAAAGACTGCTCCCATAACCTCCCAGTGACGTTAGTGGCAGATAGCACGAGGGAGGAATGCATCCATCTCTGCACAGACGGTTCCCTTCTGCAGCACACATGCTGCTATATGAGAGAACTGCTGTGGCACTCATCCTACATTAGTGGTTTGCTCTTCTGTAAGGGTAGGACATGGCTTTTTAGCAGAAAAAAACAGAAGTTCTCTCACACTTCTCGTCAAATCATACAGGCCTGTATATATGTTTCTACAAAACTGCTGGTCAGCTCAGATTTCCTGAAACACTTCTGCAAGTCGCATTCAGAGGACACGTTGGGGCCTTAGAGCAAAAACCAAGGGCTCAGAGTAGAGCTGGGCGATATGGACAAAAATCCATACCGCAATAAATTGTCTGAATTGATGCAATAATGATAAGTTCAGAACATTGATGTGCACCACAGTTTAAAATGATCCTTTAAACTACTAGTATGATGCGTGTACATTCTCAAATCATCCATTTTAGCAAATGTATTTGATTTCAAACTTCTCTTTTCTCTAATATAGGCTTCTTATCGTAATGAACGATATCAGCTAAATGCCTGCAATAAGTGACCGGTATGGTTGGTGTCAATCATTTTTATTGTATCATCTCAGCTCTAGCTCAGAGTCATATTCCAGTGGAATGAAAGTCCCCCCCAGACGCTGATCTAAATTCAGTTTGGCACCATCCCCTCTAATAGTCATGGTTCTACCCAGAGAAGCTGCTATAGAGTCATACATCCAGAGGAATGGTCATGGTTCTACCCAGAGAAGCTGCTATAGAGTCATACATCCAGAGGAATGGTCATGGTTCTACCCAGAGAAGCTGCTATAGAGTCATACATCCAGAGGAATGGTCATGGTTCTACCCAGAAAAGCTGTTATAGAGTCATACGTTCAAGACAAGCCTGTGTGTTTGATGAACCTGCTTAATGGCCCCTGGCCAGAGCTCTGCGCTTCCGCAGGCCAGGAGAGGGAAACCCTCTCCAAGGCTGAGGGGTAAGACCAGTCCGGCCTCTCTGACAGGGTGGGAGAGCAAGAGAGGGATGACCTAAATACAGCCAAGGCATCCTGACTCTTCAACAACAACCTGAGCATAAGAGGGGGGGGTAGTTTCCTCACACATACCTATTTAGAAACAAAACGACCCAGCAGACAGAGCAGCCCATAAGGGGCAGGGGGTGGACCAGGCTGCTCTGTCTCCGCCTATTTGATAAAGAGACTGCAACATTTCCCATCAAAATAAAGATGAATTACTTATATAACCCTGCTTCCACCTAACATCCAAGTCCCAGAGAGACTTAACAGGCTGGAAAAAGGACCTGCATGTATCAATTAAAATGACAGTGCCTGTCTGTTGTGCCACGCATACCAAAATAAGAGGTACATGACAGACACGGCAGCCCTGGAATGGCATCTGTGGAGTGGGCCAGGACACAAACAGAGACCAGAGAGGTGTGGTAGGGTGGGAGAGGTGAAGGGTGAAACTCAAGAGGATAGTGTGGAGATCTAGCCTTTCAAATTTCAGTGTGGGAAGGAGCAGAAATAGGCTAATGGGTTAGTCCATTGGATGCGACTGAACTATAAACAGTCAATTGAGATGCTCGGCTCACCTTTCTCAGCTCCACTGTCACTTCATTGCGATGTCTTCGCATAGTCTGTAAGAGAGAGGAGAACAGTCAGAGAAGAGCCTAACTACTGGAGCATTAAAAAGACAGCCCATACACTCAAACAAACCCCATGCAGTGTTAGTCAATTGGAACTGGCTCCATTTTGTTTACAGACTGGGCTTTAGATTACAAGTGTACTGCTGCATGTTGGCAACAGGCGGTAGAGGATCATGTTAACTTGATTGCCAGTTGGGGCATCCTGGTTCATATTACTAACGCTGTGTAACCTCCCTCATGCAAGCAATGATTCTGTTTATGTTTATCCACCAACTCAAAGGTGTGACCCGCTGCTGCTGGCAAAACCCTGCCCTGACACCCGAACTCAAGGTCGCAGTAAAAATCTGATGTGGTTCCGTATGTGTTTGAAACGCTCCATCTATTGAAGACGGAACACAATGTTTTGTCAACACTGCCTTTTGTGGGAACTGTGTTTAGGGAGGATAGTGAATCAGCCATGAGAGAACGCCTGAGAGTGGCTCAGCTGGCCAGCTGGTAGGAGGTAGTCAGAGACCTCTGAAACTCAACAACGATCGATCAAATCTATGGAATTCCAGGCATTTCTCTGGGACACTCATTCCATGCTGGGACAAGAGGGTGACTTCCTGTGAGAGGGAAGACTGCCTCAGCTCCTGGACAACACACCAGAGGTCTTCAACCTTTCTTTACATTTGAATACTACTAATTCTGCATAGCCAATGTTGATTGTGGAGTATCCTGTTATATGTTGGGATTATTATTGTATTGTAACAACGTCATACACTGCAGTCACTGTGGCCCTCTGTGGTTCTGTAACCTACAGCTTTTAACATTCCTTGAAGTCTAAACACAGCCTAAATCTCATTGAAGATGCTGTGTGTGTGTGTGTCCTCTCTGATGCAGTAGAATTCAGCACCATAGGAGCAGGGTGAGTGTGTGTTGCCCTGGCCTGGGGCACTTCTATAGATCTGATAGGTTACTGTGCTTAAAGGATAGGGGCTGTATCTGGACAAGGCCTTTCGTCTCTGACAACAAGTGATCCATCTCGTATTCTTGGCTTAGCTGCTGCAAGCTCGTCAGCGGGGCTGGTGGGTCGTCAGACATGTGCAAGTCACACTGGCCTCAAAACAACCATGTCGCACTTGTTTCCTCTCCGCTCAATATAGCACATACCAGATGGACAGTAATCCATCATGCCCTCCATCCGAGATTACTGTGTTTCTAATACATAAGAATATGGGATAGTCAACATGTTATGTAGTCCCAAAAGTGGAAAATTTATGTTAAGGATGTGTGATCAATACAGATACAAGGGAAATGGCATGTCCCTTTGAATTAAATGTGTGGCCCTAATCATTGAGTATCGGGTTTTAATTTTACCTTTATTTAAGGAGGCAAGTCAGTTAAGAACAAATTCTTATTTACAAAGACTGCCTACCCAGGCCAAACCCGGACGACGCTGGGCCAATCGTGCACCGCCCTATGGGACTCCAAACACGGCAGGTTGTGATACAGCCTGGATTCGAAGCAGGGTCTGTCGTGACGCCTCTAGCACTGAGGTGCAGTGCCTTAGACCGCTGCATGTTGACAGTAGCATCATTAGCTTTAGTTCCAGATGTGCTATGGTGTTTATGGTGCAACTGCTCTAACTCACTGTTTGTTAAACACCCACCCTGCGGTCACTGGGATATTGAATTGCAAGCTGTTTATTCACATATGAGTTAGTTAGCTGGGTATATTATTATAAACTGATTAATAACGCTTAATCTCAGCTGTTGCAGCCGTGGAAGTTGAGTTGTGCTAGTTGTTTTGTAACAGTTAATGTGCATCATCCGCCCATTTTGACACATACAACTAGCTATAATTAGCTGGTTTGGTTAGCTGGTAAGTGTATCTAGCTCAGTTAAGTTACAGTGACTGACTTGCCAACTCGAAATATCAAATGTCATGCCTATGACCAACATCAAGATAGTTAGTTGTCTGGTGCCTTTTACCAATTATAACTATTACTTTCATTTAGTTTAGTTGATGCCAAAAGAGTTAATTTCCAAAAATATATGTTTCTCACAACCTAGCTAGCTGCTAGCACAGAGTTAGCAACTTTCCTGGCTAGCTAGCAGGCCTTCTTGCGAAAGCCGCGCCCGCTCCGCATGATAAACTTTAGCTAGTTAGTGAATGTGGATGATATATCATAACCAGCGACACATTATAGAAAAAGAAAACGTCAACAAGGACGGACAATGAATACTGCAGCAACCAAACCGAATTGAGAGCAAGGTAACCCCGAGTGTTCGCTAGCACTCGTTGCTAACGGCTAGTTAGCCAGCCAGCTAACGTTAGCCTAGCTAGATTCTCACCTCGACATCGCGCCCCTTGTTTTTGAAGCTCTTAATTCGGTGGTTATCCAAGTCGGCGTTTTCTGCCATTACTGTCTGTGTTCGGGATGTTTAGCTAGTCCTGCGCTTGAAGCTCCGGTGGGAAAAGAGAAAACGTACTGCTGTTTTGCCGAAGGGTGGCTGGCCAGACGTGATACACCGCGATGGGATAATCTCGTCAAGGAGGAGCCACGGAATCCTGTCAATTGGGGGAGGAGGACCTATGGCTAGTATGTGTGCATCCCCTGGTGTAACCGACTTCCTTGCAACATTGTTGCGCAATGTTACTAGTTGATACCCTTAAATTGCTGCAATATATCCAGTTGTTTTTTAGTCTCAAATGAAGATACTGTGTACATTATTACCAAACGACTTGCTAATCAACTATGCTATGGCTGGCTACTTTACACTGATTGCTTGCTGTTGTTGACAGATAGGTTTGATTTGAGCCCAAAGGGAGGACTTCATTATGAAGAATCACTGAAGATCAATGCTTCACACATTAAACAAAAAATGAATTGACTTTACTGTTAATCCACACAAATGTAGCTACACTAATATTTGAACAAAAAACAAAATCACTACTACATTTTGTTGTTTAGCATTGCTTTAATTTACTACCTACAACTAAATAAACATTATCATATTGAACTTGGGGAAACTACAGAAACATATTCTCACATATTACCCCTCCTGTTTTTTTTCAGATGAGTGCAGATTAAGTGCCACTCACTGTCATTTACTTTACTAAACAGACAGGAGGGTACTATGAATAAAAGAGACACAAAGCTAAAACATAAAAAACAATGCAACAAAAAAAGGATACTGCTAATCCCATGTTGAATGAATGTAGATGTAACTTTAGACCAATGTCTACTGTTTGGAGCCAAACCAACCACCTGGGTGGCCAACCTCACTACTCCATTTAGTAACTTTAGTACCACCTGAGGTTTCTGAGGGGAGGACAGCTCATAATTATGGCTGTAACCGAATGAATTGAATGGCATCAAACACATGGTAACCATGTGTTTGATTTATTTGATATTATTCCGCTCCAGCCATTACCAAGAGCCCGTCCTCCCCAATTAAGGTGCCTCCAACCTCCTGTGTTTTATTACTCAATTTTCTCCATTGGGGCTCAATGAGCAATCTCAATTTGTGGCTCATATTAGCCCCTGGTGGTAACATTCTGTACTGTCACCAGCCTCTCCAACTGAAGTTATGTGACTGCCCTCACCTAGCATGAGATTTGTTTTGTTTACAGTTGGTGTTGCCAGGATATGTTCACTGAATACCACTCCTCTCCTTAGACCCATTCTTGTCTGCAATGATTTAAACTGTCAGTCATCTAAACATGAGTGCCCAGGACTTAATATCATTCAATATTGGAGGTCAAAAATTCACCACTACTCTGTCAACTCTCAGAAGACACCAAGACTCAAGAATAGCTAGGATCCTGGATGGCAAAGACACAGATTTTAAAGTTATCAGTGGACAAGTTTTTGTAGATAGAGATTGGACTTTCTTTAAATACATCCTGGATTATATGAGGACAGGTCAAATCACCTTGCCAGCAGAATTCTCTGACTACAATGGCTTGGCTCAAGAAGCACAGTTCTATGGTTTGTATCCATTGGCACTTTGGGTTGAGAGGAACATCCATCGATCCAGAGTTGAGGTTCTAGAATTGCGCTTCTCTGTCCAGGAAACTCACGGATTCTTCCAAATATTCTGCTCCAACAACAAAACTCTGGAGGCTTTGGGGACAAGGATATCCATTTTTGTGACACATCCAAATCTGAATGGGAATTTCTCACACCTACCTCAGAACTCCAGCACACCTCATCCTGTACCGGTCCAGAGACCCTCTCACCACGACATGGTGTTCCAATGTGGGACTGACCAACTAGCCAGGGACGACTTCTCTGCCAGGTGAGGGGAAGTTACACTCACCTGTAGGCTATTATACCCATCTCAGTGTCTCCCATTGGCCAATTCCTCAAGGGCTCCATACTGTATGATGAGTTTATTAGTCACATGCACAGAGTTGCAGTTGTAATTGCAGGGTACAGTGAAATTCTTAAGCTCTGAGCTCCAACAGTGCAGGTCAAAAAGAGAAGTGAATGAAACAATACAAATAATAATTAAAATATACACATATTTACAACTGTAACACTAATACATGTCCATTGGGGGGTGGGGGCAGGGTAAATGTCCATTGGGGCAGGTAGAATGTCCCTGAGGGATTGTACATTGGAGGAGCCACAGAGGGGAAGTGAGAGGTCCGGGGGGCAGGAGGGGGACAGGGGGAGCAGGTAGCTGCCTAGTGTATAGGCACTCGACTGTGTAATGTTAGGGGAAACACTGGATCTGTAATAACTCTTGTATGTTTATTCAAAGCACTATATTATGCACAGTTTTTAAAGACCAAACTTGCATTGTTTTACTCTTACAGGTTTGTAACTATTGAGCCGGATGACAGAAAGCTTCTCAACAGCACCAACGTCCTGGGCCTGCTGGTAGACACCCTTCTGAAGGATGGGTTTCGCCTGATCGACACAAGGACAGTTTCCCAAGAGGAGAAGATTGAATACTACATGTTTGAAAGGAGCAGGGATACTGAGATCGTTGTACTGAGTGAAACCCCCAGGGCAGAACATCTCAGAAGAGAGGACACACAGAGCCTGCTTGGTGAAGGAAAGAAAAAGTGAACTCGGTGTCAGGGTGCATCTCAAAAGTCTAAAGTGGTTCCCTTTCCATGTCCAGTTCTGTAATATCAGTGGACTTCAGACTATTGAGATGGATCCATTCTCTGAGAGTCAGACTGGATTGACCAGCAGATGGCGACAAAGGATAATAATGTTGAGGGCCATAATGTCAATATGCTTCACCTCACCATTAGTCTCAATTTTATACAGTATATTTTATTCGACATCAATTTCCTATTTCCAAAAGTACAATTCTCTAAATTGAAATAGAATTGAGAATGTATTTGATCAAGAACACAAATAAAACATAAAAAATAAACTATTTGTTTAATTCAACCAGGTAGCTCATAGACTGATGTCGAACGGCAATGCTTTGCTTCAACAGCACCGTCAATACTGGAGGCTTCAGCAGTGGTGAACTCCAATATTTACGTGCTGCTACAGCAAGGCAGCCAGTCACAGAATGGCGGTCACAAGCCTCAGATGTCCAGGCTTCGCTCACGTTGTCACAGACATGCACATAACACCACAGCCATCTTTATTGTACCCAGTCTGAACTCTCAAGCCCTTGCCTTAGACACTTATCATAGGTCTGAGAGGATAGTATGGGTGTAAGCACAGGTTGGGCAACTCTGGTCCTGGAGGGCCACGGTGTATGCAGGCTTTTGCTCCAGCACACCTGATTTAATTGATTGTGGTCTTAAACCACAATTAGTTGAATCAGGTGTGTTAGAGCTGGGTTGTAACAAAAGCCTGCATACACCGTGGCACTCCAGGACTTAGCTTAGCAGGTGGAACTATTTGTGTATTGCTTTCACTCTTCCAATCCTTTTTTTCCATGTTTCTCCAGGCGTTACTGTAACAGCACAGTACAGCCTGTATTCCTGGATTACCCACAAACCATTCTGTGCTGCTTCAGCACTGCAAGGCCTGACACATCTACACTAACACATTCACACATACCCATCAGCTGGGTATGAAGGATGACTAGAGTTCTCCTCTATCTGAAACAAGACAAGAAAAGCCAATGAGGTTAGGATAGTATGGTCATGGAACAATAACAGCATGTGGCGTCCTCTGCCATGAAGTATGGGCCTTTATGGCACAAGTGGTAGTATGCACAGGGTCAGTTGTAACAGCTACATAAACCACTTAGAAAGCTGTTATTCAATGTGCTAATAATTGGTTAATGTCTCTACATACCTGAGACGTTTTAGGAGCACCAGTCAATCATTTTTTATTTTATTGACCAAAAAGTGTTTTGAGGCCTAACGTGAATAGTCTTGATGCCTCCATTTTTTATGACCAGTGGAACATTCCCCATGTATCTAATCATATATAATTTATCCGTAAGAATAGATCTTTTGATTAGTTGATGACAATAATTATTGTATTATTTTTTTCAAAAGACTCAGATTAGAATAAAATTAGTAATTGGTGGTCAAATGAAACATTTTATAATTTGGTATTTTATATGGTATTTAGACACATTCACATAATGATATAACATTTCACTTCTTTACATCAAGTTTCCTAGTACAACTAAGATAATACCTTTTTTTTTTAAGTACAGGTCATACTTTTGAATGCTGATAATTAGTTGTTGGACAATATGACATGCCCAAAAAATGTAATCAAAATATTTTTGACAACTTAGTGTATTTCCATCTAAATATCAGTTTCAAATCATAACATTTTTCAATTACCACTTATTTTTACAATTGAAGAGAACGTTACATTGAACCCTGCAGCATGTTACATTTACTTGTAACATTTCACTTCCGCCACTCTCGTTGAACTGTAAACGTCTGTGTGTCCTAGAAACTTAGTTACAGTGTGTAATGGTAGCTGAGACGTGTGTTGTTTGTATAAAAATATTATTAATCTAACTCAATCTTTTCAGAAATAAGTAAAAGGCAAAAAGTGTTAATTTAGCCTCGGTCTACCCTAAGCACCACTATTGATAATACAGAAATGAACAGTTGAGATTGACAAGCCCATGTATTGTTACATTATATAATATAATGTATATATTTTTAAATAATTTATATTTATTTCTATCACTTATTACATATTTTCTTAGGCTCTGGCAGTGATAAAACAGCAGTTGATGTGGAGAACTCCACCGCAACTGAAACGGAAGTCCCGCCTCTTATTGGTTACAGTTGATGATGTAACCCGTTTTTATTTTTTATTTTTTTAACCCGTTTTTAAATTGATCTAGTTGTTGATGCCTCAAAAGTTGTTTTTCTCCTGTGGCTGAGTCTACTGTCTGTTACACGAGGTCATTGTTATTGTAATTAGTCGACCCTCCACATCAAATACAAATAAGGAAGTGTACAGGCTATAGTATAATTGTAATTTATGAAATGTAATAATATTTTAAGGTAGGCTATTTCAAGCAATGTATTTATTGAGGAACACACACGGCGATCATAACAACAACTGCACACACCGACTTGATGAAAAAAAATGTGCAGACCGACTGAGTGAGAATAACGGTCACAACAACTGTCACACACTGACTTGACGAAAAAAATGTTTACAGACCGACTGAGTGAGAATAAATGAGTAGACATCGTACTACTTACCTGCGCGTATGACACCTGGAGACGGTAGCCTATAGCCAATGATCCCGTTCAGACTCTTCCCAATGTGCACAGGAAGCTGCGGATTGAAACAACATAATATTCCAGTGAGTTTAACCAGCCGGACATCACGCTTCAAGGAAGTTCTATTCTTTTGTTACTACTGTAGTAGCCTATTTATAAGCTACCCCATAGCGCTAGTTTTGCGAGGGAGGCGGGGCGAAGGCATTTTAAGAAAAAAGGGAGATCACTTGACCTCAGCCGACACAAGAGATAATACACACAAACCAATACATCAACGCATCCTCCATCGACTTTATATATAGACAGAGCGCAACCACCACCCCCCCATCTCTATAAAACCATAATCGGCGAGCCCTCTTCCAAAGACGTGCGCCTCGGGGAGAGAAGAAGTCACATTTCGAAGTTCGGTTAAGTGATGACTATAGTCTTCAGCAGTGGTTTAAAGTACTTAAGTAAAAACACTTGAAAGTACTACTTAAGTCGTTTTTTTCGGTATCTGTACTTTACTATTTATATTTATGGAACGTTTACTTTTACTTCACTACATTCCTTAAGATAATAATGTACTTTTAACTCCATACATTTTCCCTGACACCCAAAAGTATTCGTTACATTTTGACAAGAATGATCAAATTCACATAATTACCAAGAGAACATCCCTGGTCATCCCCTGCCTCTGATCTGGCGGACTCACTAAACACAAATGCGTTGCTTGTAAATTATGTCTGAGTGTTGGAGTGTGCCCCTGGCTATCCAATAAAAAAGGACGATTGTGCCGTCTGGTTTGCTAAATATAAGGAAGTCGAAATGATTTATACTTGTACTTTTACTTTTGATACTTAAGTACATTTGAGCAATTCCATTTACTTTGATACTTAAGTATATTTAACACCAAATACTTTTAGACTTTTACTCAAGTAATATTTTTCTGGGTGACTTTCACTTTTACTTGAGTCATTTTCTATTAAGGTTCTAATTGAGTACTTTTTCCACCGCTGGTCGACAGGAGCTGTCAGGCTTTTTCTTTAACTCTGTATTATGAACTATTTGGGGTGTAATTTTGCGTGGTTGGATAGGCCGAGGCCCTACAGTGGGGAATTGTATCTCGCGCGTCAACGCCAACGAACGCTGGCTGTACTGCATTGCAACGATGATGAAAATATTCCATTCGTTGATAATGTCGTTTTAAAGTTGCTTAATACAATGAAATAGCAGGTGAAAGTGTTGTTGGTGGAATTGCCTTAATCTTTTCAATTTTTACATTGTTGTCCACATCCTTCTCGTTCCGTGTAGCACACATTTTCAATATCATCACTTTGTTTCTCGTTTTCTGTGATCAAAATTGTAAGAGCAAAACTTAGTATTTTGAAGGTGCATGTGTTTAGTCGTAAATGATATACATTTTCACGCTTAGTTTATTAATTTATTTGAAAGAATTTATTTGAATGTTACATTTTGATGTCACACTACTATGTCACACTACATTTCTAGCTAGTTGTTAAATTAAAACATAATTTGTTTCATTACAGTTCAATTAATGTACACGCTATAGCTATAGGCTGAAAGTCTATTGGATAGGAATATACACGAAATAGAAACAATTCGTTTTCGAAAATATTTGCAGTCAGACACAGTAAGGCTACTCAACAAACGATCATCAACTCTGCTTGGAAGAATGTACACGCTATAGCTATAGGCTGAATGGAAGAGTATTTTCGCGTGCTCACTGAAATAAGTTAGCCCAGTCTGATTATCGAAAAGAAAAATGTGTTGGAAAACAAAACTCTGAATTTGTCGTCTTCATTTAAATAGCAATAAGCTAATATTTGGAATGCATTATATAGGTTATAGTCTATGAACCCTTTTAATCCTTGAAATAATGTATGTAATGTATCGGAGGCCTATGTAATGGAACATTGGTCTTACAAAGGTGTTTTTCATTTATCCAAATCTTCATTATAGGCCTATGGATAAAATACTGTAAAATATCATGCCTATTACTGAATCCCGCATTAATCTATGACACCTGCCGTCCGCGTGCGACCCGAAGACTGTATTCATGTTTAATACTTTATTTATTCTACATGGAACGAATTTGAAACATAAATTCATCCAGTTTTCTTACAATTCAGTCATTGTCTTATACTTTACTTGCAACTACAGCTGAGTAATTGGGCTACATTCTTACCAAAGTACAGTAACAACATGGCATACAGACAAACTGATGCATCACTTTCTCTGATGTGTCTATATCGACAAAAGGCATCAGAGATGACAGACATGTCTACTATTGCAACAGAAGACCCACAGTATCTGCAAAAGGCCAACCTCAGAAACAGTTGATGTCCCATAAGTGAAACAAAACATGACAGTGGATCCTATCAACAAACATAGCCTACATTCAATGGTGTTGAAATTTACCCAGTTTACAGGGACAACTAAAAGCCCATGTTTCAGTGGAAGTGGTAGAGTGGGGGATCCCCTGTATGAATAAAGTATATACTAAACAAAAATATAAACGCAACATGCAACAATTTCAAAGATTTTACTGAGTTACAGTTCATAGAAGGAAATCAGTCAATTTAATTAAATTCATTAGGCCCTAATCTATGGATTTCATGACTGGGCAGGGGCGCAGCCATGGGTGGGCCTGGGAGGGCATAGGCCCACCCACTGGGGAGCCAGGTCCACCCACTGGGGAGCCAGGCCCAGCCAATCAGAATGAGTTTTTCCTCACAAACAGACATAAATACTACTCAGCACCCCCATCCCCCTCCTCAGACAATCCCGCAAGTGAAGAAGCCGGATGTTGAGGTCCTGGGCTGGCGTGGTTACACGTGGTCAACGGTTGTGAGGCCGGTTGGATGTACTGTCAAATTCTCTAAAACAATGTTGGTAGAGAAATTAACATTAAATTCTCTAGCTACAGCTCTGGTGGACATTCTTGCAGTCAGCATGCCAATTGCACACTCCCTCAAATCTTGAGACATCAGTGGCATTGTGTTGTGTGACAAAACCGCACATTTTAGAGTTGCCTTTTATTATCCCCAGCACAAGGTGCACCTGTGTAATGATCATGCTGTTTAATCATCTTATTGATATGCCACACCTGTCAGGTTAATCGATTATCTTTAGTAAAGGAGAAATGCTCACTAATAGGATGTAAAAAAACTTTTTTGTTCTTATTTTTTCTTTTTTTTCTCCGTTTTTCTCCACAAATTCGTGGTATCCAGGGATCTTTAATTTCGGCTCATGAAAAATGGGACCAACACTTTACATGTTTTGTTTATATTTTTGTTCAGTATAGATTAGTTTATGAAAACTAAAGAAGATAATGAAGCTCATTTCTGTATAAGCAACTGATAAGGTAAAAATGGTGGACTAAAGTCCATGGAGACAAGACAACACAGGAGCAAAAGGTGTCCTATGTCCCCTGTGCACCTCTCAACCCCTCTCTCTGTCTATCTTTATCTCTCTCTGTCTATCTTTATCTTTCTTCATGTCCCATCAGGTTAAATGTTTGTCTGCATTTCTGAGCAATCATTCCACGTGTGCTTGCTTCCTGTCTATTTATAAAGGTCTAGTTGCTACCCTCTTCGATTACACTAGTCCCCATCCCTTTCCATACTGAGACCTATCCTCTAGCCATAGGCCCCTTCCCATTTAGTGATTTCAAATATGAAGGGGCTGGATAGGTTTAAGCAATAAAGTAAGGATTTTATTAGTCTTACAAATGGACTTGGGTAACTTCCACCATGTTGCTTACAACTATCCACTTCCCTCAGATCTACAAACACCATAGGGTGGAACTACAGATGTAGGATCTTAATTTGAGCCAGAAAATAATCCTGCAGCATCAGGACATTTGAATTATTATGTGGATTATAATTAATATACATTTTTGTAGGGGTTGATACATTCTTTGGAAGGGAAAATCAAGACCGCAATTTAACCGTGGAAATTACAAACTTCAGAATACATTTTAAACCTCAAATAAACCACAAGTTTTAAATCCCCCCCTGCGTTGCAGGAAAGTTCTCTTGCAACAGGCTGATCAATTTAAGATCCTACATCTGTAGGGAGAAAAGGTTCTAGAGTTTCTTTTAGGACTGGGCCTAACAGTATCCATGCAGTAGCAGTAGCCCAACCCGTCAATGCAACACAAAACAGGACACAGAATCCAGATCCAGGGTTGTGATCACCAGACACCACAGCATAAACAAATATGGCCGACAAACGCGATGTACAGAAATAAAGCCAGAACAAGTTGTCACCAGGTCTTAACTCTTTAAGTTTGGGGAATGTCCAGCAAGTGCAGTGTGGGGCTGTGAGAGGCGATATGGGGAATAACGTGTGTCTGTGTGTTGATACTGAGAACATCGTCAGGTTTTAAAAGTAGTCTCATATCGATGTAGTCCAAACCAAACCTTAATTTTAATTATGGTTATAAACCTGTAGTTAGTCTCTCAGGTATTCTGTTATGAGTACATTTTTATGGACCAATTAGGTTCGTTTTTTTAGTACTAGTTTTCTGTTACTTCATGTGGAAATGTACGTAAATAAAAACTCTATATAAAACACAAAGATCAGTGGCTTGGGGTCAACATCATCCTATTCCCATTCCTCCCTGTGTGGGAGTGGCTGGTTGATGCAGCAAGAGTGTTTCTCCCAAGCCGTTGGTAGGGAAAGACACACACACACACACACACACACACACACACACACACACACACACACACACACACACACACACACACACACACACACACACACACACACACACACACACACACACAGTACAGTGTCTGTAATGACAGCAGCTGCTCCCTGCCTGCATAACCAAGGTGCCGGAGCAAACGACAGCAAATGCCTGAAATTCTGACTTCTGGAATATTCCCTCGTTCAGCCAACGCTCCACCCAGTCGAAGTAATCTGACGCATGGCGCAAGTTTGGGCACGCGTTAATGGCATTAGTCGTGTGTGTGTATGTGTGTGTGTTAGTACATCAAAAACCTATGCAACCATACTGTATGTTGGCAGACATCCAAGAAGGATAACATGCCAGAGAGAGAGAGAGAGAGAGTATGTGAGAGAGAGAGAGAGAAAGAAAGAGAAAGAAAGCAAAAGAAAGACAGGGAGAGAGTGTGGTTGAGAATAATAAGAGAGATAAAAAGCTTTATTGAGAGTGTAAGAGACAGAAAGAGATAGAGGATCAGTCTAACATTCTATTAGCGTGTTCCATTAGCGCCCAGTCCACAGTGCCCCTCTGTCCCCCTATAACCCATGCTCCCTATTAGCATGGTGGTCCTACAGAGGAGAAAGCTGGTTATTCACAGAGCCAGGCCACAGACAACAGCAGCCGTCACACCAGAACAGGGCTCTGTATAAATAGAGGGGGGCCACTGGCCTCTGGAGGGGACCATTGCCCCCATCGCGTGACTCTGAACACAGTCCAGAGAGGCCCAACAGTCACAATCTGCCCTCAGGGGTGAACCCCAACTTGTATGAATTGAGGAGAAGTATGAATAGTGGCTTGCCTGGTTTCCTGAGAGTCTTTTCCGTTTCTGTTTGGGCTAACTCGTTGTTGAATGTAGAAGCAGTCAGGCAGCCTGGCTAGGTAAATGGCTACACCGAATATAGACACTTAAAAAGAAAGAAAGAGAGAGAAAACAAAGAGATAGAAAGAGAGACAGAAAATAGAGACTGATTGACAGAGGTAGTCTGTGTTGTCTTAAGAGAAATGGGCGCAGAGAGAGGAGAAAGAGAGAGATGAAAGCCTACCATCTCTCCTGGCTGCTGTCCAGACAATGATGTCATGTTTAATGACCTCACCATGCAGTGTCATCATCGCCCCCCTTGTGCACCACTTTAGGTGCACCACAGCCCAAAGTGTCTGTCTCTTAACCACCGACATTACTGTACTACCACATGTCTCCATTGCCCAACACCGTGTGTAAAGCCCACTAATCTTAATGGCTTCAATGGCATGGCCTATTAACTTGGTGTTAGCTAACTAGCTTGTTTACCCCAAGGCTAGGGAAAGGCAACCATGTGATCAGGGCAGCTTTGAAGTCATTCTATTACAATATCTCTGAAGAGCTACTAACACCATGGGTGAGTGAATCATTCACTGTACATGGAGGCGTAGGTGGACGCTCTCTCTCCACCTCTCTCTCTCTCTCTCTGACGCTGGCCCGATGTCTTCATCTTCAGGGAAAGCTAGTAACGCGCCGTGACAGTAGCTGTCTGAGAGGAACTACGGGAGGCCTTCCTTTTTATATTCTCCTAAAAAAAACGCATATTTTTTCTCGCTCTCTCTTTATGTCTGCAAGAGAACAAAGGGAGTCTTTATCCTGAGAGTCGGTTAGAGAGGCTGGGAACTCCAAATATAGAAATAGAACCAATAGAAGTGTACACAGTTCTAAAATCCACATGATTGTTAATTTAAGTGTTTAAAGTACTTTTTTAAATAGCAAATAAACCAAATTCATAGCAATATTATTATAGCCATATAGCCTACACCTCAACTAGAAAACAAACCATTTCCACAGTACAGCAGTCTGTTGATCTGTGTACCCAACCAGCCTGCTGCGGCTGGTTTCTAGTGGATGATGGAGTTGTAGTAGAAGTTAATTAAAGGACAGGCGTCATTCCCTCCCTCCTTCCCTCACACCGCTCAGTCCCGTGGGCGCCAGGGAAATAACAGGCCTCTTTCTCTCTCTTCACTGCTCTCAGAGCCCAGGGCCTCGTCTCAATCCCGAAAGTTGCTCCCTTTCCTCCTATGCCCTCTATTCTCCGTCACTTCCCTTCAAGTAAGTTAGCGATAGGTCCACCTAGCTGAGGCTATATTGCAATTCACCTATTTGGTTTAGCCAGATCTGTGACAAGAAGTGAACAAGGGCAGAGAGCAGAGTAGAGGGGGAATCTCTTTGGCATTAAAAGGCATACAGCCCTTGGTCGGCTCCATTGGTCAGTGCCCCAAAAAGTGGCAGACAGGCCACAAACTTCCCTAGACAGCCCCGCTTTCCAACCCTCCCCACCGCCCACCCCGCAACAAAAGAGCCAGCATCACCATATTCCTCTGGGATTGGGCGTGTCCAGAGAATGGAAAAACAACAGTTGAATCTGAGTGCTGTTAAACTCCACATTCACCCTGATTATAATCTCTGGCTTTGCTGTTTGTTTGTTTTCAAACCCACCAAGGTTTACATTAGGAGCTCTGAAGTGTGGAAAATGCCTGCCAAGACCAAGACAGAGCTAAAAGAATAACCCACCAAAACATCCCTGCACGGTTGATGACCTGTCTTCTTGAGATGCATGGTGAATCTATAATACTGCAGTATGCACTGTTTCATGCTTCATTCTGACTAACAGATCAACATGGTTTATTTAAGTGGAAAAGCAACTTTGAATTGATAACCATTCAAATGAATGTCAGGTGGAAAAACACACAGATGTAGTTTACTTTACAAAGTCCTCCTCCGGATTGTAAGCTCCCCTTTGGCAGGAGAAAGTCATGATGTCATCACAGGGTATTCCCTTCTTCACTCGACCAAATATAGGCAGGAAGAATGGCCTACTGTAGTTTTAGGAAAGAATGCAGGGTGATCCAGTGTGTGTCTGTGTGTGTGTGTGTGTGTGTGTGTGTGTGTGTGTGTGTGTGTGTGTGTGTGTGTGTGTGTGTGTGTGTGTGTGTGTGTGTGTGTGTGTGTGTGTGTGTGTGTGTGTGTGTGTGTGTGTATGTATGTGTGTGCATTCATAACGATGGGCCCGTGTCTAATGTCGCCTCAACATTCTGCCAAGGAATGAATGGAAAGCGTGAATGGAATGTCTGGTATTCTCTAAATCATCACAGAGGTATTTTCTCTCTCATACCTAAAGACTGGCTTGTTTTTCTGACCCCCAACCTTTACAGTAAATGTTTCGTAGAACTGGCTGTTGTTAGTAGAACTGGCTGTTGTTTGTGGAACTATTTCCATAATCTTTTATTTTGTTTCATGATGGATCAAAGGTATGTGACCTGTGACTTGTAGTACTGAACAACATCCTTATTTTGAAAGAACAGAACACATTTCCTTTGATATTTCCTTTGGAAAAACAGGCCAGCGTCAATTTGTGACTTACAACCAAAAAACTAAATGAATGCTGACATAAGCCCTCAGCACATTTCCAAAAGGCTTGGTGAGTTACAGTACATGGAGGTTTACATGTTTCCTTAGCTTATACTTATAAAAGTTCATATTCTGTTAACTCATACCCAAATAATGTTGTTGACTTTTCCTATACTCATATGTGGCCAAAGCATATATTGGAGAAAAAACACTTCAAAAACTCCACCTCAAAACTTGTATCTCAAACAGAACATTTAAAAAATGCTTGCTATTCCCTCATAGAACATGATGTCATATTGGCTCATTGGCTGAGCCGGCCAATCAGTGGTTTACTCACGTAAATATTTTTAACGACCGGTATACGCCCACACCATTCTGTTGTTGGGGTACGCCCACACCATTCAAACACATAAAATCTTTAAACATACTTCATTACAATTGTTTGAAAGGAAAACGATTTCACTCATATTGTAGTTCATTTTAGGTCGTATTGCATAGAAATCTGGAAACACTGAACAGTTACTGAGAGAACATCATCAAAGATGGGCCTTGTTAGATGAACTATCTCACGCTACATTTTACAAACTGCCTCGGTAATTATTGTTTTCAACAAACTCTTCCATGTCTCTTCTTACATAAACTGTTCTCAACCGCAATTAAGACTTGCAGCAAACATATCCAAAAAGCCTCTGAGGAGAGCGGCAGGGAGGAAATTAGAAACCTAGAATACGACACTGTTAGCAAACAGCCACATATAAAATAAAATCAGTTAGTCTTCTGGGCCTCTTGGAAGTCATGTTACCGGTTAAGTCTCACGTCACCTAAGAGCAACAGGTCACAATACCCTGTCTGTATATCAGTGGTATGTGTGTTGTGTTGTGTGTGTGTGTGTGTGTGTGTGCGCGCATGTGTGTATGAGTGGTTATTGGGGTCTCAGTGAGTCACACTAACCCGCAATGTCTAATGAGACATGACCCACACATCCTGCCGTTCATTCCGACTGTCAACGTTTGGGTCGCAGTCTGGGGTCTTTAAGCCTGTATTTCTCCATTCATTCCTCAACCTCGGAATTCATTACTGACTGTCTTACGTTCCTGACCGCAAGAACGTAAGACAGTCAAACAGGAATACAATCACCTCAGCATTCTGATGAGGTCATTCCCAACAATTAACTGCTCCTGGTGTGATGGCACAGAGCCACAAAGCATCCCAGGAATGTCATCACCCAAATATACTGAACAAAAATGTAAACACAACATGTAACAATTTCAAAGATTTTACTGAGTTACAGTTCATATGAGGAAATCAGTCAATTGAAAAAACAATGTTTTGACCCTAATCTATGGATTTCACTTGACTGGGAATACAGATAGGCATCTGTTGGTCATAGATACCTTAAATAAATGGTCCTCAGGATCTGGTCACAAGAGGCACCTGTGTAATGATCATGCTGTTTAATCAGCTTCTTGATATGCCACACCTGTCAGGTGGATGGATTCTCTTGGCAAAGTTTGAGAGAAAGAAGCTTTTGTGCACATGGAACATTTCTGGGATCTTTTATTTCAGCTCATGAAACATGGGACCAACAATTTACATGCTGCGTTTATATTTTTGTTCAGTATATATATGGTACAATTAAGCGTGGTTAGTTAGCACTGTTGTCTAAATTAGTTTAACTGACCCCTCCCTGGTGTATATACTGTGAATGTCTGAATGAGCATCCTTTGTGACAAATGCACTGGGAGAGAAATTACATTCAGTCTGTGGCAGACAAAGAGAAGGGAGAATGTTTATCTGCTAATATAAGATAGTAGTGTTGGTATGATGTCCCAAGCTGGGCTTCATACACATTGACTCAGGTTGACCTAAAAACCATGTGTTTGTGTGTGCGTGCGTGTGCGTGCATGTGTGTGTGTGTGCATTTGAAGGTTCTTTTGAGGTCTGAGGTTTTAATGGGAATGCCCCTGTAATTCACCCTGATCCCCAGAGTCTGAAATGATTCATGAGTCTAAAAACAGCTAATGAGATAAATACCGTCTATCAGTCTGCCTCAGTTTATCCTTCCCACTGCACTCTACAGAACAGGGTGACATCATCACGTCTCAGACTGAGAGAACTGACATTGATTATCTCCCTGGATTGTTGCTCTTTTATTCCCCAGTCATACATTTCATTGGTTCCTTTTACAACAGTTCAACATGGTTTTCAAATCAATATGGGTGTTTTGAAGCAATGCTTATCAAAACAGAAGATGAGCCATGAGTGTATATTATAGAACTACTGGGATGAATACTGGACCTATATTGTCATAGCATTTATTACACTCATTCTATAGGATGATATCATCGCTTTGCAGACTGACTGAGTGAAAAGAAAATGTATCATCTCACTGACTTTTGTTAATCTGCTGAATGAGACAATGAGCCCCTCAGGGTGATTGGTATAGACAAGGTTATCAATCACTCTGATTGGAAAATTGGATCGTGTGACAGGCATTGTAGTGCAGAGAGTGAGTTTTCCGACTGGTGGACCGGAGTCTACTGGTGGACCGGGTCTGGTCTCCTGTGTCACAGATGTCTTTGGGGTCAGCATAGAAACCAATTATGTTGTAAGGTCACAAAAAAAATCATGATTGCAACAAAGGTTCATGATTGCAGCGACCTTAAGCAACCGTTGCTGGATTGTTAAACACAGAGATACACATTGAGGCTTCTTGTCACGTATTCATCCGTTGACATGGAAATCTCTTGTAAGCGTATAACGTTGTCATGACAACACAGATACTAGGCTCAGTATCGGTTGGTAAAGATAGTGTTGAGAGAGCTGAGAGGTCAGAAGTGAAGTGACGAGTGACTGTCTCATCATCTCGTCCCCAGTGGTGTGTTTTGTCTGTTGTGCAGTAGTAGACTAAACAAAGACTGAGACCAGTGAGTCCCTAGAGACCTGGGCTGGGAGTTCGTTCAAGACAGGGATCTGTTCTTGCAGTTGCTTTGGGAAAACAAAGTGCTATAAGAGTCATAAAGTTTTGCTTGGCTAGCAATGGTAGTGTACTCGACTAAAAATAAGGAACTACTACTGTTAATACACTACAACAAACGGAAAACCCCCTCAGTGAAACTTGACTCACTGATTCCCTTGTAGTCTATTCTAAATCCTCATCTAAATGAACCGTCTCTAGCTGTTTCATGTCCATTAGATGTTTCCCCTCAACAGGGTCAAAGTCCTAAGCGATATAAGCATAAGCGACATAAGCGGTTGCTTAGGGCCCCCGGGGTCTCCACTTACTATTGAATATACTAAGAATACTAGAATACAGCAGGTGCAATTTTGAAATGTAGTTGTGCATCAGCAGTTTTTCTCTTGCTACTGTATGTCAGTCACTCCATTAGCCATGTCAGCTAACAATGATTTGAATGGTATCTAAACTTGTAGTAAGTCATGGCCGAATACCGACCGGGGACACAGGGCACTTGCCTATGGGCCCTGACCTCCAGGAGGCCCCATTAATTTTGTTAGTCATTCTCACTCAGATATCATGTTAGCATGGCATAAGTCATTAAAGAAATTGTGGAATTGCAGGAAATTTGCTTTAAAACTGCAACCATTTCTTTCCACTCCATGGCAAATGGGTAGAATTGCATGAAATTTGTTATAAAAATGCTAAGTTTTCTCTACATCCCATGGCAAATGGGTAGAATTGCATGAAATTTGTTATAAAAATGCTAAGTTTTCTCTACATCCCATGGCAAATGGGTAGAATTGCATGAAATTTGTCATAAAAATGCAATGTTTTCTCTCCGCCCCATGGCAAATGGGTAGAATTGCATGTAATCTGTTATAAAACTGCAACATTTTCTCTACACCTATGGCAAAATGGGTAGAATTGCAAGAAATTAAATCTAAAACTTACCAAATCTCGCTTAGGGCCCACAAAAGGCTAGAGCCGGCCCTGCCCCTCAATAAGTGAAGGTGAGACTGACAGACTGATGGCGTCAGGGTGTTCTGTATCTGTATGAGGTCATTATGAAGCCTGGAGGTGGTTTGGGTTTTATGGATTTCTGCCCTGTCATGCTCCCTCCACTTCCATCTGACATGATCAAGATCTAATGAGAATGAATGTGATTCCTCCATTTGACATAATCCAGATCTAATGAGAATGAATGTGATTCCTTCCATATGACACGATCAAGACCTAATGAGAAGGAATGTGATTCCTTCCATTTGACATAATCCAGATCTAATGAGAATGAATGTGATTCCTTCCATCTGACATAATCCAGATCTAATGAGAATGAATGTGATTCCTTCCTAAAAGCGTACACTGACTCTGTACTAGCCTTACTACCCTCCAGCTAAAGATAGGGAGAGAGATGAGAGAGAGAGATGGAAAGAGAGAGCTAGATGAGAGAGAGAGATGGAAAGAGAGAGATGGCGAGAGAGAGAGAGAGAGAGAGAGAGAGCAAGAGAGAGAGATGGAAAGAGAGAGATGGCGAGAGAGAGAGAGAGAGAGAGATGGAGAGAGAGCGAGTGAGAGAGATGAGAAGAGAGAGAGATGGAAAGAGATGGAGAGATAGATAGAGGGAGAGAGATGAAGAGATGGAGCCCTTTGAATTGAATTGAGAGACAGCCCAATTCCGATATTTTTTGCACTAATTGGTCTTTTGACCAATCAAGCCAGATATTTTCACATCAGCTCTTTTTCAGAGCTGATCTGATTAGTCAAAAGACCAATTAGTGAGAATTGAATTGGGTACCTTTGTGAACGGCGCCTTAGAGGAGTGATGGAGGAAGGGGAGAGAGGCCTGAGGGGTTGGGGTGTGCGGCTGATCAAATGACCATCTCTGGGTTATAAATCAAATCCTTATTAAGTCTCTCGGGAGGGTACACAAGAAGCAGGCACGTCATTTCTTGGACTGCTTCTGTGGGGTAAAAAGCAGATCCCAATCAGTCACATATTCACACATGCCAAAGTCACCCTGCAAGAATGACATCATGGACGAAAACCCACTAGTCAATTCAGTCCCCCACCTACGCATACATTTATACACACACACACACACACACACACACACACACACACACACACACACACACACACACACACACACACACACACACACACACACACACACACACACACACACACACACAGCGATACGCTCTGTGTGCAGCAACCATGGCAACCAACATCTAAGCCATGACATCACCCTTCCCACCCCAGGAGAGGAGAAGGTGACTCGTGACTTGTCCGTCAGTCGGTGACTCTCTTCCCGGGGATTTCATTCAGCTAGACGTAGAAACTCGATAACGGTACCGAGACTGCCAGGACGTTTCAACAACCCTCTATGTGGTTTACAGGGATAACACTAAACTACCAAAACAGACCATGTTACAGGTCCAATCAGCTGTCAGGGCCTACCTAGACCCATATCAGACCAGGGGGGGAAATTCCCTCTGACCACCACCTACCGCCCACTGTCTAGCACCTCCACAGTCCTATGCTGTTGTGGGACTGATTCTTGAACCGACAGTTTTCCCACAATCGTGAGTCACTGCATGGCTCTCCCGCTATCACACAGGTGCTGTCTGGAACCATTCAAATGGACATAGACACAGTATACACACATCACATCACTCCATACAGGTGCAGGGTTTAGAGAATATCATTTGAAAAGAAAGGATACTTTTTGTAATACTTCCAGAGTTGCAGTAAAGATTGGATCAGAGTTTAGAAGGCTGTCATTACCTATTAGTCAAATACATAGTGTACATAAAGACAACACACGTACACAGAACATTAATGTCATTTAGCGGACGCTCTTAATAACCAGAGCGATTTACAGGAGCAATTAGGGTTAAGTGCCTTGCTCAAGGACACATTGTTCACCCTGTTGATGGCTCGGGGATTCCAACCAGCAATCTGTTGGTTACTGGCCCAACGCTCTTAACCACTAGGCTACCTGCCAGGCTACATTGTCTTCAATTAGCCACAACTGGTGATAAGTGAAATTCAGATTACAGACGATGACTCAATGGATTAATTAATTATTTAATTAATCATCTTGCACTTTATCTAGAACTCCTAGGAAACAATGGAGACATGCTAGAGTGGAACGAGTGGGATGGGGGTCCATACATCCTGGGACAACTTCTAAAGCCAGACTGCAGACTGCTCCAGACACCCACGCACCACATGGTGGGCCCTGACCCGAGCCCTGACTCAGCCGTCTAGGACCGTCTGAGACCCTGAGAACAGGATGTGTCACAAGCTTAGAGTTCTGTATGTGCCCGTGTAATGGAGTCCACCCGTGAACGGCCGACCCGGTATTAGAACTCGCGTTCACAACTATATTTGATAGGGCTGTCGACTAACTTGCTTCAATGCAGTATCTATCTACAGTAGGAGTATGTAGTACTATAAAAAAAAATGTCTAACTATAAAACATTTTACAACTTGTAGCCTTTTAAGAACCACTATTTCTTAAGAGCAGTGCTCTTCAATCCTGGTCCTGGGATCCACAAAGTCTAAACAAGGGCTATAGGGCTTGATATATAGTAAATTAGTTGAATCAGGTGCTTTAGTGCTGGGCTAGCACAAACTACTGAGATAATGGATTTGAACTACTTCCTTGATAAATAGCGCCATCTGGTGACAACAGCTTGGATCCACCCTGTAGTGTGCTGGCATGCCCATGCTTCTCATCCATCCACATAGCCGTTTTAGTCACGCCTTGTATAAAAGGTCAGATCTAAACATATATCCACGAAAATGTGAAGCAACAACTTCATACAACGATTCAATCAATGTTTATTACCCAATGAAACATAATTATACTTTGGAAAGGCCAACCCACCATGGGCAGGTCTACAGTACACAACTGTTGGGAACTGGAATTCCTGGTAGGTTTTTCAAATTGACAGAAACTTCAGGCCTTTAAGGAGGATTTGTATAAAACACTTTGCATAACACACATTTTTGTCCCAGTATCATTTCTTCTGACATTCCTTTTTACAAAGTAGGCCTACATAGTTGCACCTCCAATAATTTGAAATAAAATAAATTATTTAAAAAGTACATTCAAGTGAACAATAGGCTATCAACCCTGAGATTAGGTAAAGTGAGATATTAGCTATTCAGATTTCAGGGAAGCTCAGATATATCTCTTCAAGCGTGCATGATGTCTGAATGGCCACGGGATGGTTCATGTTGATGAGAGAAGACACCAGACTGTCCACCATGGCTTTTAAACAGTCCTGCAGATCTCTAAGGTCCCGGTCCTTCTGACAGTCAGAGTCCCTCATTGCCATGCGCATACAGATGTTCCTCAGCTCTATGCTTTCCTAGGTGGAGAGAGTAGAGCCACAGATAGAACAATGAGCCAGATATTTCACCGGAAGTATATATGTGAAGTATCAGGTTAGCATTTCCACTCACTACCAAATATGGTGATGAGAGGAAACCCAGTGGCCGGCAGTGGGAGAAGATGGAGCGAGATGGATTTTGGCTGATGAAACCAAATCTCCATACAGTTTTAAGGTAAATCAAGAAATCTGTTATAAATTGAATTTTTTTAATGTCTATTTACATCTAGATGTTTGGTGCAGTATTTCTCTAGTGAAATAATGTGCATGAAAACTAGTCGGACTAGACTGATGGGCTCTTGCCACAGATGATTTGTTTACATCGCAGTTTAGGATAACTAATGTGGACTAATCCACATAAATATTTGATAACTAATAAAGTAAGAGAAGCAATGTTTCCTCAAAATGTTTTTGCCACTGAACAAATTTCAACTTCCAGCTCGAGTTTACTGTGAACACTGAGGCTGTACCCGCTTTAAGTTACAGTTTCAGACAGTGGTCAAGTAAGCTACTGTGGCTATTTGATCATAATATAGGCCTACCAGTGTCGCCTACCATCAAAAACAACTGAGAAAATGCATTCCATAACATTTTAACTTGGAAATGGCTGTTCTATCATTCAGCCTACAGTAGCAGCCAATGTGTTGTGTTCAATGTAGGCCTACATTCCATGAGACCTTTGAAAAAATAAATCTGGGTTTGACATTAACCTGTTTATCAACTTGTCCTTTAGACAAGGAGGTGACTGAAAATGTTCTTGTTGTTTGATGCAAGAAACCACTTTACAAAATAAAATGCATTATTATTAACATACCATTATTACAGAATCGGCTCTAGATTTGCTTTCAAATATGTCTAGAAATGTACTTGTTTTGTGCTCTTGTAGGAAGCAATCACTCCATTGCTGACTACAAATGATCTATAACTGGTCTTAGTTTTTGGTTAGGCATAAGGTTAGCAATGTGGTTATGGTTAGGTTCAAAATCCCATTTTAAGAAGAGAAATTGTAGAAATATGAAGCCTTAGGACTTTGTGGCTGTGGTAACTAGTGACGACCGTTAAGAAACTCTGGTAAGAGCCAACAAGGAATGTTGTTTGTATACTCTTTGTTCTTTCTATATTTGACATTTTGAATTGCTTTACAATACAAAAAATAAAGGTTAGGATAATTAACGGTTAAAGTTAGGAAAAGGGTTAGGCTTAGCTACAATGCTGTTGTCCCGACATAAAATAACAGCCACAGACCAACGGCTAGCATCAATTGGTGTAACTTGATATCAAGAAAACGCCCCTAATTGTGGTCTGCAATTATACCCTTCACGAAAAAAAAGACCAAAACGTCACAAGAACGTCGTCATAATATATCCGTGAACTGTTTCGACTGGGAAGCGTATGGTAAGCTTTTACGTCTAGCCAACATGAGTCAGTCATATTAAATTCAGTGTTTCTTTTTAACATATACAAAATATTTTGATATCCATACCATAGAATATTGTTTTCTCATTCATAATCATTTTTATTCTAATCTCTAGCCTATCAACCAAATAGAAAGATATCAAACATTTTTGACAAATTATGCAAACCAGCAGATGCACACCATCACTCACCAAGAAATTAGAATTTCATATAAGGGATAAAACACTCACTTTAGGACGCAGAAATGTCCTCAGATCCTGAAACGAACATTGACTGATTTCTTCCTCGACTGTGAGTATTTGGGTTAGAATATCGATTAGCTGCGTAATGACACTTTCACGCGCCTTTTCTGCTATTGTGTGGGCCGCTGCTGACGAGTCTTGGATGGTTGTCACTTGTTTTTCTAGTCCAAGTTTAGTGGGCCTACTAATCGCTGTTTGGTGGGAGCGCACATTCTGTAGCAACTTCAGTGCTTCTGTTTGGTGCTCCATGGGATTGTACTGCAACGTTGCTGTCTCCATTTGGGCCCCTCTCTGTGTCGCTGCCTGTAGCGCTGTAGCGCTGTAGCACTCCGGAGCACCTAGGTGCGCTTAAGTCACAAGAGTCTCCACCTCTCCCACTCACGCGTCAATTGTTGCGCTATCGCTGGTATTTGTGGTAATTAAATGTTAATGACAGCCACTTTCCCAACATACACACACATACATAGACACACACACACACACACACACCACATGACCCCTTTTCTCAACTGTTATCTGTTTACTTTAGTCAGCGAAAAGGGCCACAGGGAGTTGGAAAATGAGGAACCAGACCTAAACTAAACATGTCTAAGAACATCCCAACTGTACAAGGTTTAGACTGTATAAGATCACACATCAACACCTCCTTATGCAGATTACAGTTACTGTGTACTCATGATTAGCATCTGGAAAGGCTGAGAGGAGAGAAAGGAGACTTTCCTTGCTGTTGTCTAGCAGACTCCAAACTATAAAAAATGTATGTAACCTTTATTTAACTAGGCAAGCCAGTTAAGAACAAATTCTTATTTACAATGACGGCCTACCTCGGCCAAACCCGGACGACGCTGGGCCAAATGTGCGCCGCCCTATGGGATTCCCAATCACGGCCGGATGTGATACAGCTTGGAATTGAACCAGGGACTGTAGTGACCCCACTTGGATTGAGATGCAGTGCCTTAGACCGCTGCGCCACTCGGGAGCCCAAAACTACAGCATCTCTATTCAATAGATCTGTCTCTCTGCTTTCTTTCTGCTATCGAATACAAGCCTGGGGGGCTTGTATTAGCTATGGCAGAGTTCTGGTGTTGACAGCAGCTGCACATGGAGCTTGTCTTTTCTATAATGGCTGCTACCTTTCCTCATCTCTTATTTCATTTACACTCATTTGAAGGCCCAGGAAAGTGCTAATGAGGAAAAGGCAATGATGCACCGACAGGGTGTCCCCACCCCATGGCAACCCCAGGTGTCCCCCAGCAGGCGGCAGTCACGACAACAACACAGAGCTCACCCCGGAGTCTCCCACAGATTGAATCAACCTGTTTATAATATCTAAACATCCTCATGTTAATGACAAAAAATTTGAGATATCGATTTATCACTTTTTGTCTACAGTATTTATAAAACTGGGCACACAATGGTTGAATCAACGTTGTTTCCACGTCATTTCAATGAAATTACGTTGAACCAGCATTAAATAGACATTGAATTGACATCTGTGCCCAGTGGGTTAGCAAGCATGTGTAGAAACATTGTTGATTCTTTGAAAACTGTCAGAACTAGCATGCCTTTGTGTAGTTCAACATTTCATTTCCTAAATGGTCTCAGATTTTCAAATGATGTGCTTCCAAATGGAGTCCAACTCCACATACTTAGAGCAGTCGGCAGAATCGTGAGTTCACGTCGTTGAGATGGCCCTTTTGAAAAGGTGTAGTGTCTCCCAGAAAAGGTGTGTCTTCCTTGGTGAGGTCACTGCAAGAAGAAGCAGATGCCGTGGTTTGGCCAGTCGTTTCTTCCTTTCTCACATTGTCTGGTTCTTCTGTGTCTAAATGGGACAAGAAAGACTCCTTTATCTGGCTGTATCATATGAAACTGAGTCTTTCATATCTTCTGATATGTAATGAAGGCTGTATAACTTGTCCAATAATAAACACATTTTGTTGTTTAATAACCTTTTTTTTCTCCCTACTAGCTAGCAATTCGAACAAACCCAAATTGCCTAACCTCTCTCGCTCTCTCCCGCCCCCTGCTGGTTGTCTCTGTACACGCAGGGCTCTCCTGTCCCTCTGGCCATGATGGTGTCCTCAGACACACACAGGTTCTGCAGCAGGAAGTAGGTAGTCATCAGGCCTTTCCCCTTCACCTGGATCTCTCCTCTTTCCAGGATGTCAAAGCCCTTATCTTCCAGTGCACTGCAGATAGGTATAGTTAGAGAGAATCAGAATCATAAGAACTAAGTTCTTCGGCCAACTTTATTGGCAAATCTGAATGGGAGCCATGTTGGCACTACCTGTATGTGAAGGGGCTGAGGTGTATGTGGTCAGGCACTCCGTGACTCTCCATGCGGGAGGCAGTGTTGACCGTATCTCCAAACAGGCAGTATCGAGGCATCTTGTCCCCTACCACACCAGCCAGCACTGGACCTGTGTGCAGACCCACCCGAATCTGGTACACGCACACCACACACACAGACACACACACACCGTCACTTTAAATCACAATTCCATAGCTTCATTAAAGAACAGCTCATTTTGGACTATAAAGTCACCTGGATGGGTTGCCCAGTGATAGGGTTGGTCACCTCCCGAGCAGCGATACGCATACCCAGGGCAAAGTTGGCCACCCGCTCTGCATGGCTGTCAGCTGGAATGGGAACCCCACCCACCACCATGTAGGCGTCTCCAATAGTCTCCACCTGGAAGAGCCGAGGCGTTCATAGCACTCGTTGAAAGGTTGGCTGCATCTCAATAGTTGAAAGAATTTTCCTTCCCTCATCTCCTCTCCTTCATTCAACCTTTCATTTACCCCTTCATGTACCTCGCTCTTTCTCTCTGTATACCTTGTACACGTCATGGACGCTGGTAAGGCGGTCGAACTTGGAGTACATGGAGTTGAGCATGTTGACGATCTGGATGGGCTCGCAGGCAGCACAGATATTGGTGAAGGTGACCACATCACTGAACAGGATGGTGCACACCTGGAACTCACCTGAAATAGAGGGAGAAAGGTGAAGCAGAGATGTTTGTAATGGCCATACTTTTCATTACACAGGTCTTCTAGCTCATTTGAAGAGTAGAACAAAATAAAAGGCAGCAGATATGCTGGCCCTGTCTGGAGGACCAGGTAGATATGGAATTAGCCAGACATTGCCATCGTACCTGCTTCCACCCTCTTGCCCTCCTTCAGCTGGTTGGCTACGTGGCGAGGCAACATGGCGTAGAGCAGAGTCTCCGTCTTCTTCTTCTCCGTCTCGAGGTGGCGTGAGAGGATCCTCAGCTCCTCCTATGAAATTACAACATGATAGACAAAGAGGATGAGAAAACAGTGAGATGAGAAACGGACAAAGAAGGAGAGATGTATGTGCCTTTTTGCGCTCCAGCTGATTGGACAGCTCCATCTCGGCCAGACGCTGTTGGTTAAGCAGAATGAGGTCCCGGGTGGTGTCGTGCTGGGCGATGTCGGAGATGTGCAGACCCCTCTCCTCCAACTCCTGCAGGCTGCGCAGCTTCGGGGAGCACAGGTACACCATACAGCCCAGAGACTCCATCCACACCATCTGACCTGGGTACAGGGGCGTTATTCAGTCATACCATGGACACAATGCAGAGCCAACCTGCACAATCAGACATCGGATCAGAGAAGGGGAGTTTGACTGAACCTCTGAGTTTGAGCATGGACTGATGCTGAGAGGCCAGTGGCACCATCTCCCGTCTGGTCTTCAGGACAAACTGGCTGTTAATGAACTTCCTGATGCTCTCGATGTTGAAGGTCACCTGCGGATGGACAATGCTGAAGTACTCATCCAGACGGATGTCCATCGTCTGCAGCCCAGGGACAAACTTCTGGATGTTAATCCCAGTCTGCTTCACCTTGAGCTGGGCACACATAGAGAAGAGTACTGGTAACAATGTACCAATAGGACTAATAACTGCTTAATTATCGTTTTGCATAAACTTAGAAAGATACAAGTTGCCTTACCTGTTTATCAAAGACAATGTGGAAAGGGAAGGCATTGCAGAATGCTTGTTCCTCCATCCACAGCTTATCTGGGTAGCAGGGTGTGAATGACTTCAGAAGGTTGTCTGGGGGGGGGGCAGAAGAATCATTCTCATATCAACATGAAAGCGTCCAGCAAACTTTGCTTTTGGAGTGAACACTTCAAGTAAAGAAAGAGCCCAACCTTTACCAAACATGACAATGCTCCTAACCATGTCCCAGCGTGATCTTTTCCCAGCAGGGCAGTGGGGCAGACTGGCACACCTGGCTCTCATCCTCTCCAATGCCTCTGCCTGATGCTGTTACCAGACCAGAGGAATACACCAGAGATCTCACACTGAACCCCTAGAGGCCACAGTGTCTGCTGGGTGTAGACTACTTTGCTCTTATTTTTTAACCCTCTAGACATAATTCTATTTTCATTCCATTATAAAACATGTAATAGTTAAACACTGCTACTTGACTCTTGTTTTGAATCATGACAAATTTAAATAAAAAAATAAACTTCTCACCCTCCTATCAATCTCCTCATCCTCCTTGGTTACCTCCTTCTCTCTTTGGGGCCGGAAATCCCTCTTTGACCCTCTGCTCCTCTGAGAGACCAGGAAGACCACATGCTCTTTCTTCCCTGTGCGCTCGTCTTCCTCTGATTGGTTAAGGATGGTCATGCTCACTTCGCTGTCAAAGAAGTCTTTGGCCACCGCCTCAATGATGCCTGCACAGAGAGAAAAGAGATAACCTCCTTAGATTAAAGGTACATTTTAGGTATGGATGATTACCGTACCTGGCACAATGTGATATAGGCCTTTCCTGTCCGAGTAGTAATGAAGCAACATCCTCCCATCATCGTTCTTCTCCACACGGAACGAGGGAGCGTTCATCTCCTGGAAGAAGGATATTTATTGCATACATCATCTTTTTTAAAATCTGGGCTCTAATGGATTGAAATACGTAGTAGATGATCCATTGTAGAGGCCGTAAAGAGAAGGTCACCTGGTAGGAGAGAGCCAGGTAGCTGTGAAGGGCATCCAGGTTCTCAATGAACTCCACCAGGTTCCCCCCTAGCGTACGCAACATGGTGTCGTACCCCGCCATCTTACAGAAGCTGAAGAAGTACTCCCCGAAAAGCTTCAGCACCACCTCAGAAGACATGTCTGTGGCCACAACACCACCACATCATCATCATTGTCATCACTATATCATCACCAAATGTCAAACTAAATGGTGCCTATCTCTCCCCTTAGTTTGGGACTGTAGACTGTCCCGTAATTCTAACCCTGACACCGTGTCATGTCCACAGGCTCTGAGGTGACCCCTCGGGTACAGGACACCTGGGCCACACTTGGGTCACCTGTGCCACACCTGGAGGGCCTCAGCAGGGACGTTGTTAACACCTGACCTCACCTGGAGGGCCTCAGCAGGGACGTTGTTAACACCTGGCCTTACACACCCCCTCCCCCGAGGAGGTAGACACTCCTAACCACTGATATAAGGGTATCAAAAACACTGACCTGTGTTTCTGGTTCAAGATTAAACACCGTTATAGAATTGTAAAGAACGTAGAGACTGGTACTTACCCAGCATAGTACATGCCTCCTGCACCAGACGCAGAGTTATGACATCATCGTATATCTCATAAGTCATAAACGTGTCCTGGACCTCTGCCAGGGTCCTGAAGAGATAGAGAGAATTGGCATACTCATGTCCTGAATCGTTTCAAATTTACATCAACAGTTACTTAGTACACAAAATACCAGACCTCAGTTTCTCCCATGTTTCTTCACCAAATTTCTCAATTACCAGAGATTTCAGACAGGTGTTTATGAATCCGTACTGCGAACACAAACAGTGAAGAAGAAGAGAGCGATATGAGATATCATAGTTGTCTAAAGCAAAACTAGAATGACTTGATGTTAAAATCAACAAACAGACATCTTGGTACTCACCATCTCTCTGGTATCGCTCTGTCCTCGTCCTCCTGGTTTGTACTCTCTATGTACAGAACCCCTAACTCCTCTCTCTCTCACTCTCTCACACACACACACACACACACACACACACACACACACACACACACACACACACACACACACACACACACACACACACACACACACACACACACACACACACACACACACACACACACACACACACACACACACACACACACACACACACACACACACACACACACACACACACACACACACACACACACACACACACACGCACACGATGGAATTACTCTGCCACCATATGGTGAGAATTAGACATTGCATGGCATCCAGTCCCATCTTCTTGTTGCATGAATCCTGTCTTCAATTCTTCCAATTATTTTATTATTCTCAATGTGTATTCTTTCTCTTGGTAGATGATAAAATCAGTGGAGGCTGCTGAGGGGAGGACGGCTCATAATAATGTCTGGAACGGAGTGAATGGAATGACATCAAACACATGGAAACCACACGTTTGATGTATTTGATACCATTCTGCCTATTCCGCTCCAGCCATTACCACGAGCCTGTCTTCCCCAAGTAAGGTGGCACCAACCTCCTGTGGATACAATATACACTGAGTGTACAAAATATTACATAAAATGATAAAGTGAATCCAGGTGAAAGCCATGTTCTTTTATTGATGTCATCTGTTAAATCCACTTCAATCAGTGTAGATGAAGGGGAGGAGACAAGTTAAAGAAGGGGTTTTAAGCCTGGAGATAATTGAGACATGGATTGTGTATGTGTGTGCCATTTAGAGGGTGAATGGGCAAGACAAAAGATTTAAGTGCCTTTGAACGGGAGATGGTAGTAGATGCCAGGCACACCGGTTTGTGTCAAGAACTGCAATGCTGCTGGGTTTTTCACACTCAACAGTTTACCATCAGTATCAAGAATGGTCCACTACCAGAAGGACATCCAGCCAACTTAACCCAACTGTGGGAAGTATGAAGTCAACATGGGCCAGCATCCATGTAGAACGCTTTCGACACCTTGTAGAGTCCATACCCCGACCAAATTGAGGCTGTTCTAAAGGCAAAAGGGGGTGCAACTCAATAGTAGGAAGGTGTTCCTAATTGTTTTGTAGGTCTGTATATCAGTAGTATAGAACACACAGTTGCCTGAACTTGTATTGGTTGGAAGTCCTTGTCCATGGTCCTGAAATAGTGTCCAGGTCAATGTTGCAGGCTGCATGTGAGATTAAGGGTTAACAGCCTCATAGGAATATGGTGTATTTTAAGTAAATAACGCATTTCAGTCCTTGGATGCAAAAGGAAGCTATTTTATTTTTCTAATATATTATTACTTGACATAGTCTGCAAAAACCATAAACAGTTGTAAAGTTTAGATGTCTGTCTTTTCCGAGTGTTTTCATGACTGAACACATAGATTAGGCCCTGCATTTTGTAGTGGCAATATAAACTACACTGTTGTGTTCTGAATCCCAACGCTTTCAAAGAAACAATTATGATTGCGCTGCCTATGCTTTCCCACGAGCTATAAATGCTGTTGTTCCGGCAATAACATTTTACAAGTGTCACAACACATCACGTGTAACACAAGACAAGACAAGACAAGACACTAAATTGTAAAAACTAATACTTCCTGGTATGCTTTCTATATGGCTCCCTAAAATAAAGTGTAAACTGACGCAAAGTTACTTTGATCATTGCTGTAAAAGGTGGATTTGCTCAGGATCAAAGTAACGTTCATGTTCAGTTTCCAGACCCCTCAAGGAGGGTCAAATATCAAGATGATTTGGAATCAAACAAACATTGATTTGGAGTGAACCAACACGTGAACTACTTTTTTTTAACTAACTTAAAATTGTTCTGACATTACGTCACAGCAATTTTTATTTTACAATGATCATAACAGTTGGCAGTATTTTCTGTTAATCTTTAATTCAATGTACTTTTCCAAAAGAAATCCCCTCCATCAGTAAAGTGCTTATGCGCGGTGTGTATCCAGAGACAGTAGAGAAATCATTCCCAGACCATCTCTGGTGTAACTTCAGGAAGAGAATAATCAATAGCCTACAGCTGAATCAAGTGCAGCATTGCCAAAGGAGAAGCAGGTAAGACCTTGAACGTTTATTTCTTTAAATACTGAGTTTTTACAATCGACAACAAATCCCAGCCATTCTCAACGCTTTTTGTGTTATATGGGTTTTGTAATCAGCGTGAGTCATTTGACATGGAGAGCAATGAAACGACAATGGTGTAACTGATAAGGTAGAGGTACTAAAACACAGCGAAAATACAGTTTAGAGCATGGAGGCTTTTCAGTTGTAATTCGAGTAACACTTCAACTACAGCGGAACATACAGTATAAACTCATACTATATTTACTGTCTTGTTCTACACAGGGATGTTGTGTGAAAGCGCACTCTGGGGCATGGATCACCATGAAGACTTGGCAAGAGAACTCACTCCTCCTCACGCGTCCCTATCAGAGCCAACATCAGACCGGGGTAGTTTCTACCCTCATCTCTCCGAATGCGCCAACATCGAGGTTGATGGCAGTGAAAATATGGAAAACCATACAAGGAAAGAGGCGGTGAAACAGAGATCGGCTCATCAAGAAAAGGGACTGGTCCCAGGAGACCAATTAGTGAGGAATATGGCATCACCCCATTCTACAGAGCGGTTTGGACCAACAGGAAGAGGGAAGTCATCAGGAGCCGGACGGACACTGGTACCCTGTCAGACTTCATCTCCAAGTCTCTCACAGAGTCGCACTAAAAACTATGTAGTGTAAAGCCCGCCTCTTCATTCTCCATGGACATATTTAACAGTGGCTTATGGAACAATGTTATTTATTTTGTATGTCATTTCACTATCCTTCATAACCTGTGCTTTTTCGCTGACACGGTCGCCAGTTGTACGGTGTTTCCTCCGACACAATGGTGTGGCTGGCTTTCGGCGAGCAGTGTGTCAAGTAGCAGTGTGGCTTGTCAGGGTCTTGTTTCGGAGGACGCATGACTTTCGACCTTCGCCTCTCTGGAGTCGGTACGGGAGTTGTAGCGATGCGACAAGACTGTAACTACCAATTGGATATCACGAACATGTGGAGAAAAAGGGGTAAAAAGTACAAACAAAAATTATAATAACCTGTGCTTGATATCCTGTTCAACCCTTCCTGTGAATTAAATAGCCCTATAGGCCTATTGCTTATTGCATGTGTTTGATTGAAGGATGTTCATTTATTGACTAAATGTGCAGTGTTTATACATTGTTCTTTCAACTATTTATTATTGATGGAGACGAAGCCAGCCTTAATATTCACCATCACTGGAACACTGTAACAGGATGGCATGGAATGAATCCTGTACTCTATTCTGTGTTGATGTTATTAACAAATAGGGATAGAATAGGCCTGCACTTGTTTCTTATCATTATTCCTTTCCATTCAATCTAGGTTCATTCCAGATAGTGAAGATATCTATTTAGGTCTATGAAGATATCTATCTAGGTCTATGAAGATATCTATCTAGGTCTATGAAGATATCTATCTAGGTCTATGAAGATATCTATCTAGGTCTATGAAGATATCTATCTAGGTCTATGAAGATATCTATCTAGGTCTATGAAGATATCTATCTAGGTCTATGAAATATCTATCTAGGTCTATGAAATATCTATCTAGGTCTATGAAGATATCTATCTAGGTCTATGACGATATCTATCTAGGTCTATGAAATATCTATCTAGGTCTATGAAGATATCTATCTAGGTCTATGAAATATCTATCTAGGTCTATGAAAATACTGTAGATGTTAGTTACCATAACTGCCCTCAGATCCAGGTTCATAAGGAAGCACTTACGAGAGTAAAATTTAGTTGTACATTTATGTTCAGTAATTTTTCTTAGAAACAGAACACCATATTTTGCTAAAATTCTCCCTGTTTTATTTCATTTGAAAGTAGCTGTTGTCACTCCACCAGAAAACAAGTCTAGACTATTCAATGATTACTACCATTCATATGGGCACAACATACAGTGCCTTCAGAAACTATTCATAGCCCTTGACTTATTTCACATTTTGTTGTATTTGTATTTATTAGGAATCCCCATTAGCTGCTGTACTTTAAAGGGCCAGCCCTGCGGCTCTGTTCTGAGCCAACTGTCATTTTCCCAAGTCCCTCTTTGTGGCACCTGGCCACACTACTGAACAGTAGTCTAGGTGCAACAAAACTAGGGCCTGTGGGACCTGCCTTGTTGATAGTGTTGTTAAGAAGGCTTTATTATGGACAGACTTCTCCCTATTTTAGCTACTGTTGTAAACTGTTTTGATCATGACAGTTTACAATCCAGGGTTACTCCAAGCAGTTTAGTCACCTCAACTTGCTCAATTTCCACATTATTCATTACAAGACGTAGTTGAGGTTTAGGGTTTAGTGAATGATTTGTCCCAAATACAATGCTTTTAGTTTTAGAAATATTTAGGACTAGCTTATTCCTTGCTACCCATTCCGAAACTAACTGCAGCTCTTTGTTAAGTGTTGCAGTCATTTCAGTTTCTGTAGTAGCTGACGTGTATAGTGTTGAGTCATCCGCATACATAGACACACTGGCCTTACTCAAAGCCAGTGGCATGTTGTTAGTAAAGATTGAAAAAAGCAAGGGGCCTAAACAGCTACCCTGGGGAATTCATGATTCTACCTGGATTATGCTTGAGAGGCTTCCATTAAAGAACACCCTCTGTGTTCTGTTAGACAAGTAACTCTTTATCCACATTATAGCAGGGGGTGTAAAGCCATGACACATACGCTTTTCCAGCAGACTCAAAAGCTGCACTGAAGTCTAACAAGGCAGCCTCCACAATCATTTTATCATCAATTTCTCTCAGCCAATCATCAGTCATTTGTGTAAGCGCTGTGCTTGTTGAGTGTCCTTCCCTATAAGTGTGCTGAAAGTCTGTTGTCAAAGTCTGTTGCCTGAATTCAAAATGTATTACATATTTTTTTTAAACCTCACCCTTCTACACACAATACCCCATAATGACAAAGTGAAAACATGTTTTTAGAAATTCTTGCAAATGTGTTGAAATTTAAGTACAGAAATATCTAATTAATTTAAGTATTCACACCCTTGAGTCACCTTTGGCAGTGATTACAGCTGTGAGTCTTTCTGGGTAAGTGTCTAATAGCTTTGCACACCTGGATTGTACAGTATTTGCCCATTTTTTTTTATTTTATTCTTCAAGCTCTGTCAAGTTGGTTGTTGATCATTGTTAGACAGCCATTTTCAAGTCTTGCCATAGATTTTCAAGCCGATTTTAAGTCAAAACTGTAATTAGGCCACTTAGGAACATTCAATGTCATCTTGGTAAGCAACTCCAGCGTATATTTGGCCTTGTGTTTTAGGTTACCCATAAAACCATGCTTGGAAATATGAAGATAATACTAAGTGATGTGTTGTGTTGGATTTGCCCAAACATAACACTTTGTATTCAAGACATAAAGTTAATGTATTTGCCACATTTTTTGCGGTTTTACTTTTTTGCCTTATTGCAAACAGGATGCATGTTTTGGAATATTTTTATTCTGTAATGGCTTCCATCTTTTCATTCTGTCATTTAGGTTAGTAGTGTAGAGTAACTACAATGTTGTTGATCCATTCTCAGATTTCTCCTATCAGAGCCATTAAACTCTGTAACTATTTTAATGTCACCATTAGCCTCATGGTCAGATCCCTGAGAGATTTCTTTCCTCTCTGGCAACTGAGTTAGAAAGGAGGCCTGTATATTTGCAGTGACTGGATGTATTGATACAGCATCCAAAGTGTAATTAATAACTTCACCATGCTCAAAGGGATATTCAATGTCTGCTTTTTAAAAGTTTTACCCATCTACCAATAGGTCAAATCAAATCCAATCAAGCTTTATTTATACAGCACATTTCAGACATGGAATGCAACACTATGTGCTTTACAGGAAAAATAATGACACCCAACTGAACAACCAAAAAGAACCCTAAGGAAAAGCAAAGCTAAAAATATATATTTTTAAATATGTCCACAGTTTTGTCCACCCCCCCCATGTCTGACATGTATTGGGGTGCACAACCGTGGATTGATTTAAAAACCAATGGAAGAATCTTAAAATGTATTCTAAAACTCACAGGCAGCCAGTGCAGAGACCTTAAAACCGGTGTAATGTGTTCTCTCCGTCTGGTCTTTGTCAGTACCCATGCTGTAGCATTCTGTAATGTTTTGCAGTTGATCAATGGCTTTTTTGGGTAGACCAGACAGGAGAGCATTACAGTAGTCAAGCCTGCTTGTAATAAAAGCATGGATGAATCTCTTTGTATCAGCCTAAGAGAGAAATGGACGCACCTTGGCAATGTTCCTCAGATGGTAAAAATGAATTTTGGTCACATTCCAAATGTGTGATTAGAAATTTATTTCAGAATCTAAAATAACACCTAGGTTTTTTACCTGGTGTTTTATCTTTATTGCCCATGAATTAAAATGTACGGCTAGATTCTCTCTTTGTGCTTTGGCTCCAACAATAAGTACCTTGATCTTATGATGATTTAGCTGGAGGAAGTTGTGAGCCATCCAAGTATTTAAATCACTAATACAGTCTAATAATTTATCCTTGGAGCTAAAATCCTTTGGTGACACACAAATGTAAAGTTGTGTATCGTCTGCGTAGCAGTGGAAATGGTTGCCCTTAATTTGCTATTAAAGTTATAAACTAAATAATCACAAGAGGTGGTGGAGAATTGTTCATACACTCAAAAAAATCTGCAGTAATGTAAGATAGCATTTCTTAATAATGCGTTCAGTGCTATGGGCAACAAGGTAGCAAGAAATAGAAAGTGGTGATCAGATAAAGCAACACCAACAATGGAGGATATGTCAATAGAAAGCCCCTTGGTAATAACCAGGTCCAGAGAATGGCCGCGGTTATGGGTGGGCCCAGTAACATGTTGGATAAAGTCCATAGAGCTTAAAAGATTAATACGTTGAATGGCCTTGGAGTCAGTCTCTTTGTCAACATGAATATTAAAATCGCCCAACACAATGATTTTATCATAGTTCTCAAGACCAATAGACAATAGTTCAGATAAATCAATAAAGAAAGTGGGCAGTGCTTTGGTGGCCTATTGAGTCTTATGGCCAGCACTGGTGGCTGACATTTAAACAGTATAGCATGATGCGCAAAAAAACCAAAGTCGCCAAACGAAAAGTCCTTACAGCTGAGAGCATTACTGAAAATAGAGGCTGTCCCCCTCCACTTTTCCCTTTTCTGATAGAGCATGAAAAGCTGTAGTCCGGGGGGAGACTTCAATAAGAGCAGCACTACAGTCTGATGACAGCCATGTTTCAGTGAGTAACATGCAATAAGCTTTGCGCTCAGTAATTAGGTAATTCACAAGAAAGGTTTTACTTGTGATTGCTCTAACATTTAAAAGCGCCATATTCAATGCCATCTGCCTCGAGGTGACCAATGGAATAAAAACCAAATGATTATCATTACAACCACGTTTTATCAGAATGGTAGGAGATAACAGTTTGAATAAACTCACTAGAAGGCGGAGTTAAAGGAACATCAATTAGGTTACTCACAATAACCATAGTGCCTTTTCTGCAGGAGTTGATATGATTTCCAAGTCCTCTGTTGCTTATTCTGACAGGGAGAACTGGAGCACTACCAAAACTGTTTGCGATGTTACTGGGAAAAAAGAGACATTCCTGTCATTGCAAAGTTTCTTCATGTACTCATTCAGGGCAAAGAGTAAACTGAAACGTTCTGAAACCCTTCAGTAGCACGGGAGGGGGCCAGAGAATTAATCTCTTCCCTGTGCTAGCGAGGGTGTTTAAAAATGTTTGTAGTCCTCACTCAGTTCCTCAGATCGCTTAAAACAAAGGTCGTTAAAACCTACGTGAGTGACGATGGTGTCAATATGGGAGTAGTTGGCCAGAACCGTGGGCAGGAGGGAGTTGATGTCATGGACACAGGCTCCTGGGTGACAGTGGACCTTGGTCGGTCCACAGATCTTCACTGATAGATGAAAAGTGGCCAGGTGCCCTTCTTTGCGAGGCATTGGAAAACTTCCCTGGTCTTTGTGGTTGAATCTGTGTTTAGAATTCAATGCTTGACTGAGGGACCTAACAGATAATTGTATGTTTTATTTAACTAGGCAAGTCAGTTAAGAACAAATTCTTATTTACAATGATGGCCTATACCGGCCAAACCCGGACGACGCAGGGCCAATTGTGCACCGCCCTATGGGACTCCCAATCACGGCCGGTTGTGATACAGCTTGGATTCGAACCAGGGTGTATGTAGTGACGCCTCTAGCACTGAGATGCAGTGTCTTAAAAATCATGTTAAACAATATTATTACACACAGAGTAAGTCCATCCAAGTTATTATGTGACTTGTTAAGCACATTTTTACTCCTGAAATTATTTAGGCTTGCCATAACAAATATGTTGAATACTTATTGACTCAAGACATTTCAGCTTTTAAATTGTATTAATTTGTAAAAATGTCTAAAAACATAATTCCACGTGGACATTATTGGGTATTGTGTGTATGCCAGTGACACAAAATCTCAATTTAATACATTTTAAATTCAAGCTGTAACACAACAAAATTTGGGAAAAGTCAAGGAGTGTGGATACTTTCTGAAGGCACCTTTTTGACAAACTAAATGTGAAGTGAACTATCACTTTAATTGTAAAACGTTACCTTAATGGGCTTGTTCGACAGTGGCGCTGACAGTGCAGGCGACGACCGACTGACTGATCTACAAAGAACTTTACATCGTAAATAACTGCTCATTATTATTTGTAGATCAGTCAGTAAGTCACAATTTACCCATGATACATGACGGTTTTGATCCTCTCGAACAAGGCCTCCGTCAGCTGCACTTACCACGGACTGGCTGGGAAAACTGTGCTAGACTACAGTAGAGGGGGGTTGATGGTGACGCAGGAAAAACACCCAAGTGCAGACAAAAAAATAAGCAAGGAAGAGAGATCATATTAGCAGATCTGGATGCATGCATGAAAATATTATGTAACACACTTTGACACTTAGCGAAACCCAGAATAGAAAGATTCATAGACAGGACAAGTCAACTCAAGGAAGTTGCATCAAATTTTGGGGTAAGTAACATTGGGTAGCTAGCAACAATGGTGCTAACTGGCTAGTATAGCTAGATAACGACATATCTGAGTAATCATTAACAATGAAACGTTATAGCTGTCTAGCTACAAGGTGTAACGTTACACATATGCTTTTCATTGGATAAAGAGAGAGTAATAGCAAGCAAGGTGCCTGACATCGACAGAATGAATGCTGAAATGCCGGTTTGTTTCTGTATGTAACGTTGGCTAGTTAAGTTAGCTATTATTTTTGTCTGTGGCAAAATGGCTGACGTTTACCATACCAACCTGTTAATTGTTTGGATTTTGAAATATAACGGTTTCCACATAACTAGTTCAAGGTCAGTCTCAACCAGACAAGATGTTGGCTAACTTCTTGGACTAGTGGTGTTGACAGATATGGGCTGGTGTTTGATCAACAACCTATCAATGCACACAGACTGTTGATTGTTGTGGCCCTGGCGACGGCAGCGCCATTAGCTAACGTTAACTAGCTAGCACGTTAGCGCTACTACCGATGTTGAATAAGGAGAAGGCCCTTGCAATGCTTGTCAGTATCTAGCTAGCTAACGTTACGGGCCTTGTCTAACGTTATGCATTAGTTATCGTCCAGACTCCTGTTGCATTAAGTTATTTTTCACATCAATGAACCGTGTTCCAGGCAGTGTTTGCAGGCTGGTTATTTTCGCATTGTTTGAAATATTTGGCTAATGCTACGCAATCTAGCAAGTGTAGTTAGATAGTTGCTGGCTCGTTAGCGGTCTCTCATATCTAGAATACATCATACAATGTGACAGTGACACTTATTTTGAGATCGAGTTGTTTGCTGTAACTAAATCAAGTTTTCCTTATACTGCTTTCCCCAAATAACTTGATTTAATTAGTTAGCTGCACAATGTTACTCAATGACGTGTCCTCACAGAAAGAGGTTCTGGTGAGGATAGCGGATCGTGACAAGAATGATTAGTAAGCCTAGGACCAAGTACATTTTTATTCACACACATCATGCAAGCAACCTTGTCATTTGTCGTTACATAATGTTTTCCTTTGTGCCAAGCTCCTTGTAAACCAACGGCTGTCACAAGAAATGTCCAAATGTCTTGACATGTCTGTCTGCATCAAACTGTCTCCAAAACGGAAACTGAAGGTGTAGCCAAGGGTAGTCTTGACAACCCGACCCTAGTTGCCTCTGCCTAGTGTCGGTTTTTGAGACTAGCCAAGGTGGGGGCTGGCATTGGATCTATTGACAAAGATTAGATTTGAGTTATTTGCAAGCAAGGCATTGTCAATATAAGTCATTGTTTCCGATTTTTAGGCCTGGTAATATGCTTACTTTGTGCATTTCCGGATACAAATGACTTCATTCCACCTGAAAGGTTTGCGTTTCCTCAGTTTTGACCTAGCTATGCTCACTTCAAGTTTTACTCAAGTCAGCAAAACTAAGCCTTGACCATGATGACCTGAATACTTGTCGCATACTAGCTGTGTATACACACTGCCATGGCAGCTGTGCCAGCTGTAATTACTATATTTTCAGCAAGCTGAAAACCAGTGTTTCTCAACCCCCCCAGAAGTTTTCACATTTTAGTTTTAATCCTAAACTTGCACCACTGATTCAGTTATTCAACTAATCATCAAGCCTTGACTAATTAAATCAGGTGTGCCAGTTTATGGTTAGAACACAAATGTGGAACGTCTGGGGGTGCTGAGGAGAGGGTTGGGGAAACCCTGGGTTTATGGCCCGGTCAGGTGCTTTCTCAAGACTCAAGGTTTCTTTTCATCTGATTGGTTCCTCAACCGTTCTTGCTCCTTGGGTCAGTGATTACTATTGGCTTGTTAACTTCCATTCACACTGTGGCTGTCAGCTGTAGCCGACTCCTGCCGGCTTGCCTGATGATGCTTGAGGTAGAAGTCGGCCCAAACCACAGATCTAGGATCAGATTCCCCTTCCCTAATACTAACCTCTTCCATTAGATGGAAGCGGATACATCTGAAGACGGGAAACTGAAGACGGCCAATAATAAACCTGTAAACTGAGCCCAGAGGATCGTAACTCAGCTGGAGACTGTCTTAATGTGTCTCAAGACTTCCAGTGTCTCACAACTAGACACACAGACCTTTCCTACCCAGAAACCCTAATCTTAATGTTACCTCATAGGCACTTGAGTGGATTGAAGGAGCCTCAGGCCCTAAACCTGTTGTTAGGCTATCTCTTCCATCCTGACTCATACTGATTTAAGATGTTTTGCTATGTCACTCTGCTGTTGTGTAAGGTCAATATTCTACACAGACTCACTTATGTTATAGTTCAGTGTTTCCCAACTCCAGTCCTCCAGTACCCCCTAACATCACACATTTTTCTTATAGGCCTGGACAAAAAACCCTGATTCCACTCATTGAGGGCTTGATGATTAGTTGACAAGTTGAATCAGGTGTGCTTGTCTGGGGCTCCAACAAAAATGTGTGTTGTTGGGGCTAATGGAGGACTGGAGTTGGGAAACACTGTTACAGTACTGGGACACGTTGTTGGACTACCGCAACTTTGTCAGTGGCACTGACAGCCAAGCATAGATGGCCTGATTTCAATCCAATATGATATTATTAATAATTTTGGGCAATTACTATTAATAGGCCAGTGTGGCGTATGGTTGATAGACAGCACAGCTAAACTGGAAATAGGAGAGGTGATGGCATTGGGGGAGGGGGGGGGGGTTCTGTCTGTCGGTATTGGGGCTAGAGTGTGTCTGTAATAATTCCACCCCGTTGTCAAGCATGCGTATTAGCATTTTAATGTCTAGACCCAGATAGTGGCAGAGCGAGAGTCATTTGAATTGGTCTTGCTTAGTTGAAGACTCCTGTCTTGCAAACATACTGTGGAATCATGGCCTTTGGATGCACCTGTGTTGTTTCTAAGCTATTTTTACACCTCAACAGTGGTCTGAAGTTGACCATGTGATGTTCACTAGATTGTACACAGATTAGCTGAATTGCACATGCCTCAGTCCCAAATGCATGGGAAAAATGGGGCAGCAACCATTCCATTCTAAATCTCTCTCCCCCTGTCTCTGTCCCACAGGTTCTGCGATGGTCTCTGCAACCCTCCCTGAGCCTCAGCAGCCGGAGCGTTCCCTCTCAGCCGGCCTCTGGTTCTCCTTCCCTACCCAGGCAGTGATTCCCCCCCAGGCCAGGGCCTCCTAAAGCGGACAAGACTGCCAAGATCTGCCCCGTGTCGATCATGACGGTCACCACCCGTGGCTCCCCCGTGGGGGGCAATGATAGCCAGGGCCAGGCACCCGCTGATTCTCAGAGCCAGCCCCCACCCACACAGGTCCAGGTGAGTGTGGCGGTGACGTGTGTCTATCTGTGGATAGTTTCCCAATTATCAGTGAACAAGGTTACCCGCATATCAACTGTATGTCTGCGTGAAGTTGACTGACTAATATGGAGCGATCTGCCATATGCTTTAGTACTTACTGACTTAGGCCCATCGCCCCATGAGGAGCATAGGACAGTAGTAGGAGTTCATCTTTAGTATGAAACGGCATGAGTCATGTTGAGGCCACAGCTGGCTGCTCTCCAATGAGAGAAGCTCTTTGTCATTTAAAAGTGTTTCTGAGCTGTGGACAGGATCACTGATGTAAGTCTAATTACTGTCACATAATTGAATAAGCTTTATTTATAATCTGATGTTTTTTTAAATGAATTTAGTCCCTCATGCTCTATGAATTGTGTTTGTTTGACTTTGTGCTTCCTGTGAAGTTCCAAGGCTAATTACCTACCTTCCTCACTGTGTGTGTGTTCCCGACTAGCGTTCATCTCTTTTAATCAGCGTCTGTAGTATGCTTGGTATTAATGTGTGTGCGCGTTGCAGACGGTGTCCCCGTTGCAGACTGTGTCCCCCAACCCGTCGTCCACGGAGCCGTCTCCTGTTAGCCCACCGGCGGCGGAGGAGGAGCAGGGCCAAGGAGACTCTGCCCCTGCTCTGGAGGAGGAGGAGCCTGCCTTCCCTCACACTGACCTGGCCAAGCTGGATGACATGATCAACAGGCCCCGATGGGTAGTCCCAGTCCTGCCAAAGGGGGAATTAGAAGTTCTACTTGAAGCTGCTATAGACTTATGTAAAAAAGGTGTGTCCATCATCGTATACAATATACATCCGTATAGGACAACATCTTTTTAATTTGTCTTCTATTGATCTCTCTTTGTTTTCTGCCTTTAATCGTTGCCTCTTTCTGCAGGGCTTGATGTGAAGTGTGAGGCGTGCCAGAGGTTTTTCAGGGACGGCCTGACCATCTCCTTCACTAAGATCCTCACAGACGAGGCTGTCAGCGGGTGGAAGTTTGAGATCCATGTAAGGGCCTCGTGTGTATATGTGTGTGTGTGTGTGCGTGCGCACACTAGCACTTCCTGTTTGAACTACAGCTGATTGTCCTTCCCTCCACAGAGGTGTATCATCACCAACACACACCGGCTGGTGGAGCTGTGTGTGACCAAGCTTCCTCAGGATTGGTTCCCCTTACTGGAGCTACTGGCCACAGCCACCAACCCCCACTGCAAGTTCCACATCTACAACGGCACGCGGCCCTCTGAGACCATCCCCGCCGGGGCCACACTGGCCGATGACGAGCTCTTCGCCCGCCCACCCGACCCTCGCTCACCCAAGGTAGGCCCCAACTCACCCTCGCTCACTCAGGATTCCTCGCTTGATACAGTATATCCAAGTTTTCAACATGAGTAAATCTGTCGTCATTGATTAGCCATTCATTGTTCTCTCTCCATCTCTCCCTCTCAGGGCTGGTTGGTGGACCTGATTAATAAGTTTGGCACACTGAACGGGTTTCAGACTCTTCACGACCGCTTCATGAGCGGACAGGCACTCAACGTACAGATCATCGCTGCCCTCATCAAGTATGTTAAATTCAGATGGACCAATGTAAGGGACGTGTGCGTGTCTTAACCCGTGTATGTCTTCCCTCCAGGCCGTTCGGCCAGTGCTATGAGTTCCTGACCTTGCACACAGTGAAGAAGTACTTCCTGCCAGTGATCGAGATGGTTCCTCAGTTCCTGGAGAACCTGACGGACGAGGAGCTGAAGAAGGAGGCCAAGAACGAGGCCAAGAACGATGCCCTGTCCATGATCATCAAGTCCCTGAAGAACCTGGCCTCCAGGGTGCCCGGTCAGGAGGAGACCGTCAAGAACTTGGAGATATTTAGGTTGAAAATGATCCTTAGGTGAGATTCCTTCAGCTGTTGTCTTTTTAGGTTGTTATTGTATAGAATTAAAACTGTCACATTGGGGTTTGAGCACCTCGTATGACGAGTGTTTTGGCCAGTCAGCTGCTGTTTTATTATTAAGGGAAAACTCCACCCAAAAAACGATGTTTTGATATTTCTTTCATTAGTCCATTGTTGACATAATCCCAAACTTGATTGCTGACATGCAAAACATTTTTCAAGATGTATAACTTTCAAAATACAGCTGGTATTTTTCTGACATGCAAAACATTTTGGGACTGTAAACAATGGACTAATGAAACAAATACCAAAAGATAGCTTTTGGGTGGAATTTTCCTTTTCCATAAGATGGTTATGCTTTTAATTTGTTGATTGGTCCCCAGGTTATTGCAGATTTCCTCATTCAACGGCAAGATGAACGCTCTGAATGAGGTCAACAAGGTCATCTCCAGCGTGTCCTACTACACGCATCGGCATGGCAACCCCGAGGAGGAGGAGTGGCTGACGGCAGAACGCATGGCGGTGAGTCACCACAGTTACTCCTTATGAATGATAATGGACTGGATTTGTATAGAGCTTTTAAATTGCTCATCAGAGTTTAATAGTCAATTCCTGTCAGTGGAATTGGACATGGAATTTCTCCACAGGAATGCTAATTTATTTGTATTTATTTCACCTTTATTTAGCCAGGTAGGCAAGTTGAGGACAAGTTCTCATTTATAACTGCTATGCCTGACGTTTGTCTTTCTCTCCCTCCACTCTCAGGAGTGGATCCAGCAGAACCACATCCTCTCCATCGTGCTGAGGGACAGCCTCCACCAGCCTCAGTACGTAGAGAAACTAGAGAAGATACTCCGCTTCGTCATCAAGGAGAAAGCCCTCACCATGCAGGACCTGGACAACATCTGGGCAGCGCAGGTACTGAGTTAAACGTGTCATGGGAAAATGGGTCTAAGCAATATGGGGATGGCTCCATCTTGAATTTTAATATACTTCCTATTCATTGAACCTATACAGTTTATTCTCATTTGTGAAAAATATATATTTTGCAAGAGAGACCTTTTCCTTTATAAAAAGGAAGGGGTTGTTTTTAGAACCATGCCTAAGTGTCTTCTGTGTCTGTTTCTATGTCAGGCTGGTAAGCACGAAGCCATAGTGAAGAATGTCCATGACCTTCTGGCCAAACTGGCCTGGGACTTCTCTCCAGAGCAGCTCGACCATCTCTTTGATTGCTTCAAGGAGAGTTGGACGAATGCGAGTAAGAAGCAGCGTGAGAAGCTGCTGGAGCTGATCCGTCGTCTGGCGGAGGACGATAAGGATGGAGTGATGGCCCACAAGGTGCTCAACCTGCTGTGGAACCTGGCTCACAGTGACGACGTCCCCGTGGACATCATGGACCAGGCCCTCAGTGCACACATCAAGATACTGGACTACAGCTGCTCTCAGGTAAAACTACTGTTACTGCTACTGGGTTTGTATTCATTAGGCACCAAATGGAAGAAAACAGACTGAAGCTGGGACGTTCTACCTGAACTTGTCAAATGAGAATCTCTTGTTTTTTGTTTTCTGTTGCAAAATGTTTTGCTACGATGGTCCCTAATGACTAGGACCCTGCTCTGTGCTTCTGTGTGTTCCAACAGGACAGAGACACCCAGAAGATCCAGTGGATAGACCGCTTCATCGAGGAGCTGCGCACCAACGACAAGTGGGTCATACCAGCCCTGAAGCAGATCAGAGAGATCTGCAGCCTGTTTGGGGAAGCTCCTCAGAACCTCAGGTAACAAAAGACCCTCTCCACCTCCCTGTCTCTCTCCCTTTCTCTCTCGTCTCATCTCTTTTTCCCATTGAGTCAAAGCTTGTGATGAAATATTACATTTCTCTCCTTCCATTTCCTCTCCCTTCCCCATACAGTCAGACCCAGAGGAGTCCTCATGTGTTCTATCGTCATGACCTGATCAACCAGCTGCAGCACAACCATGCCCTGGTCACTCTGGTGGCTGAGAACTTGTCTGCCTACATGGAGACCATGAGACCGTTCTCCAAAGCTGAACACGCAGACTTTGACCCTCAGACGGTCAGAGTGGGCAGTCGCTACAGTCATGTTCAGGAGGTCCAGGAGAGGCTCAACTTCCTGAGGTAAGGCAGGCAGCTGCCTCCAGGCATCTCAGGATGAAAACAATGACTCTTGACTGCTTTTCTGGGCGGCGAGGCATTTCTCATTCTGTGGGAATGAAAGTGGTCATTCTGAGTCCTCTGTTAGTGTCTAATTGCTTTGAACCATCTTGTTCTCCAGGTTCCTGTTGAAGGACGGACAGTTGTGGCTATGTGCTCCTCAGGCCAAGCAGATCTGGAGGTGTCTGGCTGAGAGCGCCGTCTTTCTGTGTGACCGGGAGGCGTGCTTCAAATGGTACGTACACATTTGTTTAGACCAGTCTTTGATGTATATTAAATATGATTTCCCTTTTGAATTATTCCAGGTTAGTTCAACTCAAATGTTATTGGTAGCACTTCACTTAAAGCCTGCTGGGATCATACTTTATCATTTGTTATAAACAAGTATGAGCCTTTATAATGTCTTTATACTGTCTTTTCCAACTCTAGGTACTCTAAGCTAATGGGAGATGAGCCAGACCTGGACCCGGACATCAACAAGGACTTCTTTGAGAACAATGTTCTGCAACTGGACCCGTCCCTGCTCACGGAGAACGGCATGAAGTGCTTCGAGAGGTTCTTCAAGGCCGTCAACTGCCGCGAGGGCAAATTGGTGGCCAAACGCAGGGCCTACATGATGGATGACCTGGAGCTCATAGGACTGGACTACCTGTGGAGGGTGAGTGTTAAAAAGCTTATCAATGTTATAAAGCTTTCTGAACATACTGTAAAACCTGGAGCTCATAGGACTGGACTACCTTGGGAGGCATTCGAGTTATAACAGCGATAAGAGGAGTTTTAAGCTTTTATAGACAACAATCTGGTTCCTGGATTAACCCCGGAGGGGGAGAGTGCACAAAACAGCTTTGCATTGTTCTACCAGGTGGTGATCCAGGGTACTGATGACATCGCCAGCCGAGCCATCGACCTGCTGAAGGAGATCTACACCAACCTGGGGCCCAAGCTGCAGGTCAACCAGGTGGAGATCCACGAGGACTTCATCCAGTTGTGTTTTGACCGTCTGAAGGCGTCATACGACACGCTGTGTGTCCTGGACGGGGACAAGGACAGCATCAACTGTGCCCGGCAGGAGGCCATCCGCATGGTTCGCGTGCTCACCGTGCTCAAGGAGTACATCAACGAGTGTGACAGCGACTACCACGAGGAGAGGTCCATACTGCCCATGTCCAGGTAGGAGAGAGGCTCACACACACACACGGACTCACACCAACACACACTTGTGAAAGCGAGGTCTAACTTAGTTTGTCAGTCTCAGCGCCAATATTTTGACTGACCAATCCCTCTCTTTCTTTCTCCCCTTTCTCTCGCTCAGGGCGTTCCGGGGGAAGCACATCACGTTGATTGTGCGTTTCCCTAACCAGGGTCGTCAGGTGGATGACATGGACATCTGGTCTCACACCAATGACACCATCGGCTCGGTGCGCCGCGGCATCCTCACACGCATCAAGGCCAACGCCACGCACACCAAGATAGAGCTCTTCATTGGCGGGGAGGTCGTCGACCCGGCGGATGACAGGAAGCTGATTGGACAGCTGAACCTCAAGGACAAAGCAGTGAGCTAGTCATTTCGTAATCAATGGCCCATGCTCTGGTTTTCAATTGGGGCTTAGTTCCGATGTGTTTAAATACAATTTGACTCCGTCCTGGAATCACTAATCCACTAGGATTAGATGATGAAAGCACAGTGTATCTGTTAGCGTTTGGTTCAAATCGGTATATTGTGTGTGTGTAGTTGATCACAGCCAAGCTGACCCAGGTGAGTGCCACCGTGCCCTCCAGTCCTGACAGCTCCTCAGACTCCTCCACTGGCTCGCCCAGTAACCACGGCAACCACTTCAGCGAAGGGCCCAACCCAGAGGTGGAGGGCTGCCTGCCTGGAGTGGTAAGTCACACACACACCTTTCCTCATCTGACAAATGTCAAATGTGTCGTCTTCTCCTGAGTAACGTCTTCCTCTCTGTAGATCATGTCTCTCCACCTGCGCTACATCTCGTTCCTGTGGCAGGTCGCAGACCTGGGCTGTACCCTCAACATGCCTCTGCTGCGAGACGGAGCCAGACTCCTCATGAAGCTTATGCCTCCAGGTACACTGTCTTTCTGGCTCACGCTCTCATTCTTTCTCATTATGGCTTGCTGTCCTTCTGTGGCTCCGAAACAGCATCTCTCATCCTTCCTCTGCGTCTCTCTCTCTTACTGTGGTTTGAAATGATTTGTCCTGACTTACTAATGTTCTGGTTGAGCTGTGTGTAGACAACGGTACCGTGGAGAACCTGCGCGCTATCTGTCTGGATCATGCCAAGCTGGGAGAGAACAGCCTGAGCCCCACACTGGACTCCCGCTTCTTTGCCCCCTCGCCCTCACAAGTCCTCTACCTCACTGAGGTTGGTTACACACACCACTGTGTATGTGGTGGTTTACGTGATCGATTCATTACCCCTTACCCTCTTCACATCCTCCTGCCACGTTTCATTGATTGGATTGATTCCACAGGTGGTGTATGCGTTGCTGATGCCGGCCAGCGGCACCCTCGGCGAGGACGCCAGCGACTTCCAGTACAACTTCCTGAAGAGCGGCGGCCTCCCGCTCGTACTGAGCATGCTCACCAGGAACAACTTCCTGCCGTCGGCCGACATGGAGACGCGACGGGGGGCGTACCTCAATGCCCTGAAGATCGCCAAGCTACTGCTGACCGCCGTGGGGTTCGGACACGTCAAAGCTGTGGCCGAGGCCTGCCAGCCCGTAGTGGAGGGGACCAGCCCCGCGTCACCGGTAAATAACGCTTTCTTATTGCCGTTATATTACCTCTGTAAATACGGGGAAAACCTTGTATTACTACAGCTTAGATGAGTGCAGAACAGTGAGGGTAGCAGGACCCTTGTTACCAGACCCCGAATGGACAGACCATGATCACCCCAAACATACCTTCACTGTGTATTTGAATGAGCTTGAATATGACTGGTGTTCTTAATCCACTGTCTTTTGTTTTTGTTCCTCTCCAGATCAACCAGGCGACCCACGACCAGGCCCTGGTCCTCCAGAGTGCTCTACAGAATATCCCCAACCCCGCCTCTGAGTGCATGCTCCGCAACGTGGCCATACGACTGGCCCAACAGATCTCTGACGAGGTGAGACAGCGTTATCTATTGAGACGAGTGCTTACACATGCGTTCAACCGGGTAACAACGGCTAGTCTAAAAGAGTAAGACCGTAAACGTCTGCTCACTTTTTTTGGCAGTCACTGCCCCCGAACTCCCAGAACTTCTTCCAAGCATCCAAGTACATCCCAGACCTCTGTGTGATCCGGGCGGTGCAGAAGATCGTGTGGGCTTCAGGCTGTGGCACGGTACAGCTGGTCTTCAGCTCTAATGAAGAGATCAGTCAGATCTATGAGAAGGTAAAACCCTTTCTAAACTGAGATGGTGTGTGCTTGGTTCTTAAGGTGTGTATTGCAGACTTCTAGGGGTTTGTATGGAGAGTTTCTGTGTCTTCTATAAACTCACAGCGGTGTGTGTTCATCACCTCTACAGACGAATGCGGGTAAGGAGCCGGACGGGGAGGATGAGATGGTGTGCTGTGAGGCGCTGGAGATCATGACCCTGTGTTTTGCCCTGCTGCCCACCGCTCTGGACACACTCAGTAAGGAGAAGGCCTGGCAGACTTACATCATAGACCTGCTACTGCACTGCCACAGCAAGTATGTCTGCATCTGGCTGTTAATCTATGTCTGTGTTGTGGATCCGTTCATTCAGGGCATTTCCTGGACACAGACTAATCCTGGACTGAAAAGCATTTTCAATGGATTCTCCATTGAGTTTAGTATAGGACTAGGATTAATCTGTGTCGGGAAAACCGCCCCTTGGTGTTCGAACTTAATCTCACAAAAACAAGCCAATATGAAACTGTCATCAGACGATGTTAAAAGCACCTTTTGACAGTGAAATGAACCTGTTGTCATCTTCCTGTCTGTCTCCAGGTCAGTTCGTCAGATGGCTCAGGAGCAGTTCTTCCTCATGGCCACTAGGTGCTGTATGGGACACAGACCCCTCCTCTTCTTCATTACCCTCCTCTTCACCGTCTTAGGGGTGAGTATCCTTCCTTCCATCTCTTCACTCTCCCCTACTGACACAATAGTCATTCTTCGGCCTCTGGGTAGAAGTTGCCCTTAAGGCCAGACCTCGGATCAGCTTACCATCTCTCAATCCCAGCCTTCATCATTAGAGGAGGAAATGTAACACACTGAAACTCTTCACCCCACTCCATTGGGACCCCTTGTTGTTGTAACCCGTGTCCTTCCTCGCTCCTCCAGAGCACGGCGAAGGAGAGGGCGAAGCACGCAGGGGACTACTTTACGCTGCTGAGGCACCTGCTGAACTACGCCTACAACAGCAACATCAACCTGCCCAACGCTGAGGCGCTGCTCAACAACGAGATCGACTGGCTCAAGAAGATCAGGGTATTGGACAAGAAGTCTTTTCATTGTTAGAAAATGAAATGAAGTTTAATATGGTGTAGTTTAGAGAAGACCTAAGATGGGCTTTCATATCTCTCATAAATATTACCTCTAAATGGCAGTTTGGTGTTTTTACCATTAGGATGAAGTGAAGCGGACAGGAGAGACGGGGGTGGAGGAGACCATTCTAGAAGGTCACCTGGGGGTCACCAAGGAGCTGCTGGCCTTCCAGACACCAGAGAAGAAGTACTACATTGGCTGTGAGAAGGGTGGGGCCAACCTCATAAAGGTGGGTCATTGTGTTGTTTATGAAATCCAATATGGTTGCCAAATAGTCCACTCAATATAGTCACAGGACAAGCCACCATAGGATGATGCTTTGTCCATTCTGCTAATTCACCCCATTCTTTCTCCAGGAGTTGATAGATGACTTCATCTTCCCGGCATCTAACGTGTACCTGCAGTACGTGAAGAGTGGGGAGTTCCCTACGGAGCAGGCCATCCCTGTCTGTAGCAGCCCCGCCTCCATCAATGCCGGCTTCGAGTTGCTGGTGGCTCTGCCGGTCGGCTGTGTCCGGAACCTCAAGCAGATCGTTGATACACTCACTGACATGTACTACCTAGGTACACCAACTATACACTCATAGATATGTACTACCTAGGTACACCAACAATACACTCATAGATATGTACTACATAGTCACTTAATCTGAAATTCCTAATTTATTATTTATTTCACATATTCCTCTATCTATACTGGTAAATTGTACCTCTCCCCAATGAATTATAAATGTTTTTCTGATGGTCATTGTTGTGTTGATCATATATGTGGAATGGATAAACGTTGAACAACTCTCTCTCCCTGTCTCTCAGGTTGTGAGGCTCTGACAGAGTGGGAATACCTGCCCCCAGTGGGCCCGCGGCCCACCAAAGGCTTTGTGGGGTTGAAGAACGCGGGGGCCACCTGCTACATGAACTCGGTCATCCAGCAGCTCTACATGATCCCGCCCATCCGTAACGGCGTCCTGGCCGTGGAGGGCACCGGCACCGACGTGGACGATGAACTGTCCGGGGACGAGAAGCAGGAGAGCGAGGTGACCGGACTGACTGGGAATCAATCGAAACTGTATTCACTCTTCAGATTGAATAATTGCAAAATGACTCTCTTAAAGCTACAATCTGAGATGCTTTTTATGGCAGCCCCACCACTTGGTATAGAGCTAAGGGACTAGGGAAATGAAATCCCTCTGAAGTTCATATTACCGAGTGTTTACGGATGTTGTGTAGAAGAACCAAGATGTACAATTTGAACTTAAATAATCCATCCGGTGTATTGTTACTTTCCCTCCTCAGACTAATGCCGACGGAACGGCGCGGGACGAGGTGTTCGCCTACCAACAACAGTTTGACGACAAGCCCTCGCTGAGTAAGTCGGAGGACAGGAAGGAGTACAACATCGGGGTGTTACGCCACCTGCAGGTCATCTTTGGTCACCTGGCCTCCTCCCGACTGCAGTACTACGTACCCCGAGGCTTCTGGAAACAGTTCAGGTGAGCTAACGATAGCAGGCTGAGGTAAAACAATGAAATGTCAAGGAATGTAGTGGTATACAGATTACAAGCTGTTTATTTTGAAACCAATTTCACACAAACGGTCTTGGAAGACAGAGCTATCTCGATCGTTCTCTCTCCTGTAGGTTATGGGGTGAGCCGGTGAATCTGCGAGAGCAGCACGATGCCCTGGAGTTCTTCAACTCTTTAGTGGACAGTCTGGATGAGGCTCTGAAGGCCATGGGCCACGCCTCCATGCTCAGCAAGGTGCTGGGAGGCTCCTTTGCCGACCAGAAAATCTGCCGTGACTGTCCACACAGGTGAGGGATTTTCATCCACTTACTAACACTGGTGGCACCAAATGAACGACTACTCATCCTCCATATTTTTATTATGAGAATATTCTAAAACCTGCATAAAGAAAATATGTGCTTTTTCCCACCTGTGTGGTATTTCCACCAAAGGACTTGTTTTGGAAAAAATCAGTGCGTGATGGCGTAGTGCACACAAAATGTACTTTTTCGCATAACTTCTCGTGTATCGAATAAAAATCTGAAGTGCAATGTGTTTCCATTGGATTTTCCACTAGACCAGTTTTGTCACAAAAACTGTTGTGTTAAGTAGACAATGTGCCTACTCTGGTCTTGATATGTGTGCTCTAGCTAACAGCTCTGAGTCAGTGTGGGTCGGCTAGTCTACATGATGACATTATTATGGAGAAGCGAGAGACATTTTTTTATTTGTAAAATGGCAGTCAAGCATTTATCATCTTGTCACCAGAATAAGACCCATGATATTTATTGGAAAGGAGCGTCAAGCTCATCACCTTTAGTCTGTAGCCTAATAAACTGCATGGTTTCCTGAACCGTAGTGGGAGGACCCCACACCGTGTCATCGCATGACTCCAAGTTTACTTCCATATGATGATTATTATATAAATGTTTCCACCGCCATTTCTCGCATAATACATTTTTAACAAAGATCCCACCATGTTGAACGAACAAATGATCTGTGTCGCCATTTATAAAATAGTACTGGAACTAGCTGTCGTGATCAAAAATGTTTTTTTTAAAGTGTGTGTATATACGGTATGACTACTCTCAGAAATGTGGATGGAAACGTGGTTAGTGACACAAAATGGCACCACAATGTTCTCAGTTATCACAGGCATGAAACATAATAAGTGAAACTGTTCCACCATCTTGTTCCCAGGTATGAGTGTGAGGAGTCATTCACCACGTTGAACGTGGACATCAGGAACCACCAGAACCTGCTGGACTCTATGGAGCAGTACGTCAAAGGAGACCTGCTGGAGGGAGCCAACGCATACCACTGTGAGAAGTGTAACAAGAAGGTACCTCACTCTTCTCCTGTCCTTCATCATTCCTGTTGAGTACTCAGTCCTTTGTTTTCATACTTTAGGATGACATTTCTTATTGTTCTGTTTTATCCACTACAGGTGGACACAGTGAAGCGTCTGCTGATAAAGAAGCTTCCTCCAGTGCTGGCCATCCAGCTAAAGAGGTTTGACTACGACTGGGAGAGGGAGTGTGCCATCAAGTTCAACGACTACTTTGAGTTCCCCAGGGAGCTGGACATGGAGCCCTACACTGTGGCCGGGGTGGCCAAGCTGGAGGGAGACGACGGCAACCCGGAGAGCCAGGTAGATTACTTTTATATCAAATTTGATTTGTGTATTAGAGCTCTATAAATGTTTCACAAAGTTCTAAACAGAAACCATGGCCTGAACCCCGAAAGAGTAAACAGAAGCATCATTGGCAAGGAAACTCATCATTAGTCCAAACATTGTCTCTAGTCAGTCACTCCTCCCTCCTTCTTTCCCTCTCAGATGATCATGCAGAACGAACCATCGGAACCCGACCCACCAGGCTGCAGTTCTAAGTACCGCCTGGTGGGGGTGCTGGTGCATTCGGGCCAGGCCAGCGGCGGCCACTACTACTCCTATATCAGCCAGCGAGACGGCGGCGCCGGCGGTAGCGCCGACAGCGGGCAGAAGGAGCGCTGGTACAAGTTTGACGACGGCGACGTGACGGAGTGCAAGATGGACGACGACGAGGAGATGAAGAGCCAGTGCTTCGGGGGGGAGTACATGGGAGAGGTGTTTGACCACATGATGAAGAAGATGTCCTACAGGAGGCAGAAGAGATGGTGGAACGCCTACATCCTGTTCTATGAGAGGATGGACACGGCAGGGGGAGGGGCCGCAGTGGAGGCAGACGGAGAGCTGGCCAGGTGCATCTCAGAGCTGACTGTGTCTCCCACTACACCACGACAGGTGGGGATCAGGACTGTGTGTGTGTGATAGTGTGTATTTGTTTGTGATAAAGTGCAGAGGCGAGAACCTGTGGGTGTGAATGAGTCTGTTTGTGTGTATAATGACGTAATGCTCATAACCGTACTAATGAATTCCCCCTCTCCCAGGTGACGATGCCGGGGGCCATTGAATGCAGTGTGAGGAAGCAGAATGTCCAGTTCATGCACAGCCGCATGCAGTACAGCTTGGAGTACTTCCAGTTCGTCAAGAAGCTGCTGACCTGCAACAGCGTCTACCTCAACCCTCCCCCGGGTCAGGACCACCTGCTGCCCGAGGCAGAGGAGATAGCCATGATCAGCATCCAGCTAGCAGCTAGGTTCCTCTTCAGCACCGGGTTTCACACTAAGAAAGTAGTCCGGGGGCCCGCCGGTGACTGGTGAGTGGGTTGTCTGTGAGAGGGAGAAAGTGTGCTTTCTTTATATTGCAAGACAGCCTTGTAACTCTCTTTCCCTCGTCTCTCTTTCTTTTCCCTCTTTCTGTCTACTCTCCTCCCTCCCCCACCTTCTCTCCCTCTCTCAGGTATGACGCCCTGTGCATCCTGCTACGCCACAGTAAGAACGTCCGCTGCTGGTTTGCCAACAACGTTCTGTTTGCGTACCCCACGCGATTCTCTGAGTACCTGCTGGAGTGTCCCAGTGCCGAGGTCCGGGGAGCCTTCGCCAAACTCATCGTCTTCATCGCACACTTCTCCCTGGCGGATGGGCCATGCCCCGCCCCTGCCAGCTCCCCTGAGGGGTCCACACAGGTACGGAGGGAGAAAAGGGGGAGGGAGGGAGATAAAGGGGGAGTGAGAGATGGAGGGAAAGAGTAGAGAAGGTGTGTGGGTGTGATGTAATACTAATGACCATACTTGGTATTCACAACTCAAAAAATATTAATGAACTTACCACAATCAATTTCAATAGAAAGTTAGCAAAAATAGATAAGATTCTGCAACCATGTAGAGGTAAATACTTGTCTATTTATGGAAAAATCACATTGATTAACTCTTTGGTCCTATCACAGTTTACTTACTTACTTACTAATGGCACTGCCTACTCCAGACGACTCGTTTTTAAAAATCATATGAGCAAAAAATATTTTATTTTATTTGGAATGCTAAGCCAGACAAAATTAAACATACCTATTTATATCATGAATATCACTTTGGGGGGCTAAAATGATTAAATATTAACGCTTTAAACCGCTCACTAATAGCTTCACTTATGTATAAGTTCTACTTAAACGCAAAATGGTTCTCCAGTAGATTAAGGCTCATCCTTTGTTAAAAAATTGACTTTCGGCGTTTATACAGATGACAAATTCTCGTTTTTGATTAATTGAAAATGAAATTTTGTTTAAAGTATTGCCCTTTGTTAAACAAGCCATACAAAGCTGGTTACAATTTCAGTTTTATCCTCCAGAAAAGATAGAACAAATGTTATGGTTAAACTCAAATATACTGATTATTTTAAAAAAAAACATTCTTTATGGAAAAAATGTTTAAAAATAGTATTATATTTATGAATGATATTATGATTAGAAACGGAAGAGTTATGTCACATATGCAGCTATCGAAAATATATGGCAATATCTGCTCAATCCAAGTTTACAACCAACTGCACTACCACAAAAATGGAGGAGGCAAGTGGAAAAGGGAGAACGTAGGGAACTTGTATGTCTGCATTATATTAAAGATAGAAATTGACTGAAAGGAACTGGCATAAATAGAAAAATATACCAGTTTCATTTGAGGACAAAAATGTTGACAGCTGTGCCATACAGGATGTAAATAAATGGAAAGAGATTTTCGATGTACCGATTCCATGGTACAAAAAACGACACTTGATTCAACACTTATTGTTTTTCAATTTAAATTATATACAATTTTTGCCACCAACAGAATGCTATATATATGGGGCACACAACAATCTCAGCTCTGTAGACTTTGCTTCGAAGAGACAGAATCAGTAGATCATTTATTCTGGTATTGCCACAATGTAGCTTGTTTCTGGTCACAGGTTCAAGGAATGGTTAAAAAATCATAACGTGCAATTAAAATTAACCTTACAAATAGCAGGATTGGGCAATTTGGAAAGCTGTAGTCACTAAATAATACACTGCTCAAAAAAATAAAGGGAACACTAAAATAACACATCCTAGATCCGAATGAATGAAATATTCTTATTAAATACTTTTTTCTTTACATAGTTGAATGTGCTGACAACAAAATCACACACAAATTGTCAATGGAAATCAAATTTGGGGAGGTCTGGATTTGGAGTCACACTCAAAATTAAAGTGGAAAACCCCACCACAGGCTGATCCAACTTTGATGTAATGTCCTTAAAACAAGTCAAAATGAGGCTCAGTCGTGTGTGTGGCCTCCACGTGCCTGTATGACCTCCCTACAACATTTACATTACATTTACATTTAAGTCATTTAGCAGACGCTCTTATCCAGAGCGACTTACAAATTGGACGCCTGGGCATGCTCCTGATGAGGTGGCGGATGGTCTCCTGGGGGATCTCCTCCCAGACCTGGACTAAAGCATCCGCCAACTCCTGGACAGTCTGTGGTGCAACGTGGCATTGGTGGATGGAGCGAGACATGATGTCCCAGATGTGCTCAATTGGATTCAGGTCTGGGGAACGGGCGGGCCAGTCCATAGCATCAATGCCTTCCTCTTGCAGGAACTGCTGACACACTCCAGCCACATGAGGTCTAGCATTGTCTTGCATTAGGAGGAACCTAGGGCCAACCGCACCAGCATATGGTCTCACAAGGGGTCTGAGGATCTCATCTCGGTACCTAATGGCAGTCAGGCTACCTCTGGCGAGCACATGGAGGGCTGTGCGGCCCCACAAAGAAATGCCACCCCACACCATGACTGACCCACCGCCAAACCGGTCATGCTGGAGGATGTTGCAGGCTGCAGAACGTTCTCCACGGCGTCTCCAGACTCTGTCACGTCTGTCACATGTGCTCAGTATGAACCTGCTTTCATCTGTGAAGAGCACAGGGCGCCAGTGGCGAATTTGCCAATCTTGGTGTTCTCTGGCAAATGCCAAACGTCCTGCACGGTGTTGGGCTGTAAGCACAACCACCACCTGTGGACGTCGGGTCCTCATACCACCCTCATGGAGTCTGTTTCTGACCGTTTGAGCAGACACATGCACATTTGTGGCCTGCTGGAGGTCATTTTGCAGGGCTCTGGCAGCGCTCCACCTGCTCCTCCTTGCACAAAGGCGGAGGTAGCGGTCCTGCTGCTGGGTTGTTGCCCTCCTACGGCCTCCTCCACGTCTCCTGATGTACTGGCCTGTCTCTTGGTAGCGCCTCCATGCTCTGGACACTACGCTGACAGACACAGCAAACCTTCTTGCCACAGCTCGCATTGATGTGCCATCCTGGATGAGATGCACTACCTGAGCCACTTGTGTGGGTTGTAGACTCCGTCTCATGCTACCACTAGAGAGAGAGCACTGCCAGCATTCAAAAGTGACCAAAACTCAGTTCCTATGCTTCCTGGCTGATGAAGTGGTCTGTGGTCACCACCTGCAGAACCACTCCTTTATTGGGGGTGTCTTGCTAATTGCCTATAATTTCCACCTGTTGTCTATTCCATTTGCACAACAGCATGTGAAATTTATTGTCAATCAGTGTTGCTTCCTAAGTGGACAGTTTGATTTCACAGAAGTGTGATTGACTTGGAGTTACATTGTGTTGTTTAAGTGTTCCCTTTATTTTTTTGAGCAGTGTATAATACTCGTAGGAAAGGTTTTCATCTTTAGCTCACAACCTGTGGATACTATACGTTTTAGAAAGGTTAGAAAATTATGTTAAACAGCACAATTAAAAAATATATGGCATATGGAAACCAAACGAGGGTGGTCTATGGTGATAGGTGGGATGGGCTGAGAGTGGCTGAGGGGCGGGATTAAAGAGTTTATGGTTGGTAATGTATTATGTGACTGCTTTCTATAAAAGTCCCATGGATGCTAAATGTATGTACATATATGTAGCAGAAATGCTGTATAAAAAAAAAAATGTATATATTTGTTAGACGGGGGGGGTGCAAAAATGACCTGTAATCTTTGACCTCCTGCATCAGGGCTGTGATAACCTGAGTCTGAGTGATCACCTGTTGAGGGCTGTGTTGAACCTGCTCAGGAGAGAGGTGTCAGAGCACGGCCGACACCTGCAGCAGTTCTTCAACCTCTTCGTCATGTACGCCAACCTGGGTAAGACGACGTGCGTGTGCAGGAGAAACGCTATTGGTTTGTTTCTTGCTGGAATAAAACATGGTTTCTCTCCCTCTCTCCCCAGGTCTGGCAGAGAAGACCCAGTTGTTGAAGCTGAGTGTCCCTGCTACCTTCATGCTGGTGGCTCTAGACGAGGGGCCTGGCCCTCCCATAAAGTACCAGTATGCAGAACTGACCAAGCTCTACGCTGTGGTCTCCCAGCTACTGCGCTGCTGTGATGTCTCCACACGCATGCAGTCCTCCATCAATGGTATGTTTCACTCTCTCTGTCACCGCCTTGTGGTTGCTGTCTCTTCTGCTCTCCTTTCTTTCTCTCTCGTTCTCTCTCTCTCTGTGTTTCATTCATTCTCTAATGGTTCCATTCTCTCTCTCTCGGGTTCATTGTCTGTCATTCTCTCTCTCCTGTTTCTTTACTCTTATTTGCGTTCTTAGAATAAAGCGAAGTGTCCAAATAGATATAAATGTATCTCACTGTCCTCTAGGTAACCCGGCCCTGGCCAACCCGTACGGAGACGCCAACCTGACCACCCCCATCATGCCCCTGCAACAGCTGGTGTCAGAGATCCTCTTCGTTAGGACCAGCTACGTGAAGAAGATCATCGAGGACTGCAGCAACTCTGAGGAGACAGTCAAGCTGCTGCGCTTCAGCTGCTGGGAAAACCCCCAGTTCTCCTCTACCGTGCTGTCTGAGCTGCTCTGGCAGGTAAGGGGTTAACACTGATGACTCTCACTCACAGCGTTTTTGTTTCCCTCACCCGTCTACCTGTCTCAACCCCTAGGTGGCGTACTCCTACACGTACGAGCTGAGGCCTTACCTGGACCTGCTGCTGCAGATACTGCTGATAGAGGACTCCTGGCAGACCCACAGGATCCACAACGTGCTGAAGGGTATACCAGACGACAGGGACGGCCTGTTTGACACCATTCAGCGCTCTAAGAACCACTACCAGAAACGGGCCTACCAGTGTATCAAGTGCATGGTGGCCCTGTTCAGCAACTGTACTGTGGCCTACCAGATACTACAGGTAAACATGACAATAGTAGACTAGATATGGTAGTCAACTCTCTCTGCCTACCAGATCAGTCATTTTAGAATGGTGTTTCAAGTATGTACAGTATGTTTGTGTCTGGATATCAGGAATAGAACTGTGTTAACATTAGAACTGTCTCTCTCTCTGTTGTGCTCCCAGAGTAACGGGGACCTGAAGCGTAAGTGGACGTGGGCGGTGGAGTGGCTGGGGGACGAGCTGGAGAGGAGGCCCTACACAGGGAACCCCCAGTACACCTACAACAACTGGTCTCCCCCCGTCCAGAGCAACGAGACCTCCAACGGGTACTTCCTGGAGCGCTCGCATTCCGCACGCATGACCCTGGCCAAGGCCTGCGAACTTTGCCCCGAGGAGGTACGGAAGGTGTGTGCACGTGGGATGGGTGTTTGCATGTTTTGTCAGTATGTGTGTGTGTGGGGTAATGTAACAGAGCTCTCCTTGGCTGATTCCATTGTCTGTATTTCTTTTAGGAGCCAGATGATCAGGAGGCAACAGAAGATCACGACTCCTCCCCTCCCGAGGACACAGCGCTGTACCCCCATAACCCTGCTCCTGCCACGCAGTTTCAGCAGGTAACACACACACACACACTGTATGGCACTGCTCCAGAATTTACAGAATGCTCATATTGAATGCTGACACGTCTTTCTGCAGCAGAACAACCACCCCCACGCCCAGCCCTATACGGGTCCGGCTGCCCAGCACATGAACACGCCCCAGCGGCCCCCACAGAGAGCACAGGAGAGCTGGGAGAGCACCACAGAGGAGGTGGGGCCCGTGGCGCCCCCGCCCGCTGTCCAGACGACAAAAGAGTAACAACATGACACGAGGGCAACCTACCCCCTTAACCTGCAACTCACCTCCCCAAATATCTGTGCACACTAATATCACTCAATACCTTCAAGACACCCAGTTCATTGATCGGTTGATCAAACAGTCGATTTAAGACTAGACCCAGGCCGGAGTGCTCTCTTCTCTCCAGGAGGAACAGCGTCCTCTTTGTCACCCTTGACTCCTGCCCTCTGGATCGGGCAAATTAAGCTCTTCAAGTGTCTCTGTTTCTATCGTAGAATTGGAATTCTATGATTTCTAGAACTTTGAGTGGGAAGAGTCTCGACCTACTCTTTCTCTCTGCCCCATAGAGACACGTCACTGCTGACAGAGAAAAAAAACACCCCTGTCTGCAGGGTTGTGTGTACAGTGTTTTTGAGAAACTTTGAGATGAAAGACAATGATCTGTGTGCAATGTGTGTACAGGAAGTGAAACAAAATGGTGACGGGAAGGTGTACATAGTATGTTAATGTTTTGGAATCGTTAAAACCTTCCTTCCCTCGACCTCCCTCCCAACCTACAGCGATGATGCAGCAAGGCTGTCCTGGATTGGCCCCTAGTATGTGACTTCAAAACTGAAAAGGAAGACCAACGTCAAATCAAATGGGGAAAAGAATAAGCGTTTCTATTGTTTTCTCTGCTTTGTAGTCAATGCATGGAGGTGAGGTTTGGCCTGTCACTGGCTGACCGGGTCTTGGTTGATGCAGTCATCTGTTCCACCACTATACTATAGTAGGTTTCAAACGCCTCTCGCAGTGAGGACATGTTGAATAAAGAATTAAAACCGGTATCACCCCGTGTGCACCAGTTGACAATGGCAGGGTGGGTGAAGGCTTGTTTAATCTCTGCTCACTTGAAGTGAAAAGAACTCTCTGCTTCTTGGTTTTCTTACTTTTTTCCCTTCCACTTTTCATCCTACTTGAACACAGCTACAGTCTTACAAATGTCTGCCCGTTGAGAATAACAGAAGAAGCATTCTAAAGCAGGGTCATGATCTACAGTAACTGCTGGTAAACAAGCTAACTGACTCGCCCAACGTTTCTGATTGTTCTTTTAGGATTCTATCTGCAACGAAAGTAGATGGCTGTGTTTCAGTTGGTAACATGAATGTGTGGTTTGTTGTAATTTCTTTCTTGTTTACTGGGAGAATTGTCTGAAATTAGCAAAATCCCTGCAAAAAAAGAAGCCCTTGATATGAAGAATCGTAGGCTATTTTATTTGAATGTCCTAGATGTTGTTTTTGCTGATTTGAAAGGAAGTAGAAAGTAATTGAAGAGGAACTTTTTGGTCCAATTCTTTTCTTTTTTTTTAATACTTTGTTCATAACGGTTTTGAGTTCCATCTGCCCTGAACTGTTTTTGCTAACAATAGTTTTGGCCATGGTGTGATTTTGAATTCTGGAGCTACAGTTCACACTTCGAAGTTGTTGTTTTTGTCTGTACAGCAGTGTGCCCACTACCAAGAATACATGGAAAATGCAATCTTTACATTGTAGTGGTTTCATATTTCATCTGGTACATTGTAAATACCTAATGCACGCAACAACAAAAAAATCATCAGGACATACGTGACAGTGACGAAACAATATCTCGTTGAGTGGATTTGCCAACAGTAAATGGCATTGCCCCAAGGGACTGGGTTGGAACTGCAATGGATTAGACACAAAATGTCTGCTAAAACTGTGGCCTATACAGACAAGCTGTGGAAGAGCAAAGTGAGGAGGGAACCGGTCCCCCCCGTCCCCCAAACAAAAAGCATACTGGGGAGAAAAAAGGGGCAACCCGGGAACCTCCTGAGAGGACAAGACTGTAGATGGTTCTAACCTAATGAGGGGGTGTGGTTAGAATGCTGTATGGACTGATGTCATCCTTCCAGGCCCTGCCCTAAAGCACTACAGGTCATCTCTCCTCTCACTTCTTCCATCATTTTTTTTTAGACTGCAAGGTCTTACAGATTGTTTTTTGTTGTTGTTTATTTTGGCATTTTCTTAGTGTAAGCTGTTATTTCAGGATCACATCTGCCTTCTTATTTTGTTTGAATAATTCTCGTTTTTTTTTTGTGACACATGCATGGATGGTTATTTACCCCCCCCCCCCCCCCCCCCCCATCTGCCTTGGAGCACTCTACAAACACACCACACTGTAAAACTATACTTTAAGAAAAGGACAAATAAATGGTCTTTTGAATTATTATGCCCTGTATGCAAGGAGGAACCTACATATTTTTTTTAGATTGGCATGGATAAAGGGGAGGAGTCAAGGGAGAGGAAATTACTTTATATTATTTCTTATGCCCCCTCTAACCTTGTACTTGTCAATCTAATGAACCAAACAGACAAGCTTTACAACACAGCTTATAAACCCCACTTTGAGCAGACGCTCTGAAGGGATGAGCTGGTTTGCCACAGTAGGCTTCCGGCCACTGATCCACAGTCAGCCAACTTTACCCCAGCCCTATCCTCCTTCAGTAGGTGAAAACTGATACTAGATCTGCTTTTGAAGCAACAATGTCTGGCATCTATTCTCTCAGGCACTGTTTATTCTAGCTCATTCTCACCCACAGGAGGAATGTCAAGGGGAGAATCTCAATTGCGTACACCTCGCTTCCTTTCTCCTCACCGCCTCCTCAAAAGTAATTGGACGAGAAAGCCAGAGGTCCCTCCCCTCTGACCTTCTCCTCCAATGGGGGTGAGGAGTTGCAATTGAGATTCTCTCAAGGACTGTTAGAAAGGCAAAGGGGATGTGGTGTTGACATAATGAGACTTTACAGCTGTCATCCATTCCTCGATCTCTACGTAATATGACACAGTCAGTCATGACTGTAGAATTATCAGCACCAGTGTTCAGGCCTATCTGACTAAAACCAATGCAGCCAGGAAAACCTCGAGCCAGTGACCTTAATGTTTTCGATGCATCCACCATGCACACTACCTCCTGTGCCATAAAAGTCCAGAACTTCTGGCAGAGACTTCAGGACACCTACATTTTGGGACCCTGCATTCACATAACAAGGAGTGTCAGTACAGTAGCCTTCAGGCAGCCACCTGTTATGTCACAATGTGAAACACCTGGATTAACAGCAGGGGAATACTACAAAAAGAGTAGGTTGGTGATTGATTAAAAGGCTTTCTTAAAAAAAAAAAGGATTAACAAATATGACACACCTCATTTCAGGGTTTTTATTTTCACTATTTTCTACATTTTAGAAAAGTAGTGAAGACATCAAAACTATGATTTAACATATGGAATCATGTAGTAAAAGTGTTAATTCTTCAAATAGCCACCCTTTGCCTTGATGACAGCTTTGCATACTCTCTCTCAACCAGCTTCACGAGGTAGTCACCTGGAATGCATTTCAATTAACTGGTGTGCCTTGTTTAAAAAAACTAGGCAAGTCAGTTATGAACAAATTCTTAGTTACAATGAAGGCCAAACCCGGCCAAACCAATTGTGTGCCGCCCAATGGGACGCCCAATCACGGCCGGATGTGATACAGCCTGAAGATAAACTTTTAACAAAAGTTAATTTGTGGAATTTCTTTCCTTCTTAATGCGTTTGAGCCAATCAGTAGTGTTGTGACAAGGTAGGGGGGTATATAGAAGATAGCCCTATTTGGTAAAAGACCAAGTCCATATAATGGCAAGAACAGCTCAAATTAGCATAGAGAAATGACAGTCCATCATTACTTTAAAACATGGAAGTCAGTAAATATGGAACATTTCAAGAACTTTGAAAGTTTCTTCAAGTGCAGTCTCAAAAAACATCAAGCACTATGGTGAAACAGTCTCATGAGGACCTCCACAGGAAAGGAAGACCCAGAGTACCTCTGCTGCAGAGGATAAGTTCATTAGAGTTACCAGCCTCAGAAATTGCAGCCCAAATAAATGCTTCACAGAGTTCAAGTAACAGACACATCTCAACATTAACTGTTCAGAGGAGACTGTGTGAATCAGGCCTTCATGGTCTAATTGCTGCCAAAAAACTACTACTAAAGGACACCAATAAGAAGAGACTTGCTTGGGCCAAGAAACATGAGCATTGGACATTAGACCGGTGGAAATCTGTCCTTTGGTCCGCATGTGTAGTTCCCACCGTGAAGCATGGAGGAGGAGGTGTGGGGGTCCTTTGCTGGTGACACTGTCAGTGACTTAGAATTCAAGGCACACTTTTAACCAGCATGGCTACCACAGCATTCTGCAGCGATACGCCATCCCATCTGGTTTGCGTTTCGTGGGACTATCATTTGTTTTTCAACAGGACAATGACCCAACACACCTCCAGGCTGTGTAAGAGCTATTTGACCAAGAAGGAGAGTGATGGAATTCTGCATCAGATGACCTGGCCTCCACAATCACCTGACTTCAACCCAATTGAGATGGTTTAGGATGAGTTGGACTGCAGAGTGAAGGAAAAGCGGCCAACAAGTGCTCAGCATATGTGGGAACTCCATCAAGACTATTGGAAAAGCATTCCAGGTGAAGCTGGTTGAGAGAATGCCAAGCGTGTGCAAAGCTGTCATCAAGGCAAAGGTGGCTACTTTGAAAAATCTCACTACTGTCATTGGTTACACTAATTGTAGTGTGTCTACATAACCTGGTTCAATAATTCATGACATTACCCTGAGGAAGGCACAGTGATGCCGAAACGTTGGTAAATACCCATTAAATTGATGGGAGATTATACATGGAGTGTGCGACTTTCTTTATTTTGATAGTTTATAGTTTATTCGCAGTTAGTCAGCACCTCGACACAAACTATTATTTTGGGTGTGCGCCAGCTCATGTTTTTCACTTTGAAAAATCTAAAATAGATTTTGAGTTGTTTAACACTTCTACATGATTCCATTATTTCATAGTTTTGATGTTTTCAGTATTTTTCTCTATGGACAAAATAGGAAAAAATAAAGGACTTGAATGAATGAGTATGTTAGGTATGTCCAAACTTTTGACTGATACTGTATGAGGTATTGACTGTCATATACTACTGAATATCTTTAACTCAACTATGACGCTGTCGATTTTTACAACATCACAATTGAATATGAAATAGTAAAGCAAATTATACAAATGTAGCCAGACTTTTAAAAACTTTTTGGAAAGGGTGATAAAATGTCGCGATATGCGCAATGTCCTCCTCTGCTCTTTGTGGTTGTCTCAACCAATAAAATCTCGCTCTGGGTTCCTGCTTCTAGCTTCCATTACACAACGACACGCACCACCACCAGTTAGTAAGCGTTGTCGGTTTAAAGGCTTTAGACCACCTAACTATAGTGTCATGAAAATAAGCAAAAATAATTTACAGTAATATATATCAACTGTATCTTTAAGGTTCATTCATTCGGAAATTGACAAAAGAAGAAAAGACGAGCGAAACCTAAGGGACGTCGACAAACCGGCAAACAAAGAGATCCCTTCTCGACGACAACATTTTTCCTCAATATTCTTTAGTTATGAGTCATGTGGCCGTCGAAAATTTACACGGTCTAGAACAGCAGGTGAGTTTTCTGTATTTATTTTTGTGTGTTCATATCTATAACACGTAGAAATGAGTAGAACGAGTCTGAAAATGCAGTCGTGGCTACCAAGCTAGCTGGTTAGCTTTGCTCGCTAACTACGTTAGCTGTAACTGCGTGTGTTGTCTAATCTCTGGGTAAAATGGAGGCCGGTGGGTGATAATGGTTGGTGACGATGGCGGTGCTTCACGTTCAACAATGCAGTATTTCTCACAATTGGGTTGATCCTTAACTATACCTCTAAGACATGCAATCTAAACCCTATGTTCAATGTTGGTGACATTCACTTTTTTTTTTTTTATCTGGCATTTATTCACTTGAGCTGATGATTGTTAGCCTGCGTGCTAGTTTGGCCTCTAGTTAGCGTTAGGTACGTACGCTAACATGAAAGCTAGCTGGCTACATTTTCTTCTGCGTCACTGTCACATTGTTTTAATCCGGAATGAACAAAGCGTGTTTATGCTTTGCACAGTTGCTGGCTAGCAACGACTGCATTGTTTGGTTTTGTGTTGTGCTATAGATTTTGTTGCCATGTTAAAGAACCTGTCATTGTTAAATCATCCAGTTGTTTTTGTCACCTGTAACGTTAGTCCAGCCGACAGTATCCAGGCAAACACCCATTAATTTGGTATGGAAGCATTATAAAAATTAGTCTTGCTATAACTGCATTTGCAAATGCAACATTTGTCTATGTTAAATATGGTCAAACATGGAAGATGAAACCTAGCAATTAGTAAGCTGTCATGACATTTTCTGATAGTCAGCAGATGCATATTTGACATGTGCTTGGCAGTGTGAAAGGATGTTGGGTTGGTGGGGGCCAATTTATTTTGACACAGGAAATAAGACCCCCTTTGAGCCATGTTGGTCACGCTCCTTGATAACCTGTATTTGTCTGTTAAAGCAAAGGACGCGAGGGGAAGAATTTCGGTAGCAGTATATACACTGCTCAAAAAAATAAAGGGAACACTAAAATAACACATCCTAGATCTGAATGAATGAAATATTCTTATTAAATACTTTTTTCTTTACATAGTTGAATGTGCTGACAACAAAATCACACAAAAATTATCAATGGAAATCAAATTTGGGGAGGTCTGGATTTGGAGTCACACTCAAAATTAAAGTGGAAAACCACACTACAGGCTGATCCAACTTTGATGTAATGTCCTTAAAACAAGTCAAAATGAGGCTCAGTAGTGTGTGTGGCCTCCACGTGCCTGTATGACCTCCCTACAATGCCTGGGCATGCTCCTGGTGAGGTGGCGGATGGTCTCCTGGGGGATCTCCTCCCAGACCTGGACTAAAGCATCCGCCAACTCCTGGACAGTCTGTGGTGCAACGTGGCGTTGGTGGATGGAGCGAGACATGATGTCCCAGATGTGCTCAATTGGATTCAGGTCTGGGGAACGGGCGGGTCAGTCCATAGCATCAATGCCTTCCTCTTGCAGGAACTGCTGACACACTCCAGCCACATGAGGTCTAGCATTGTCTTGCATTAGGAGGAACCCAGGGCCAACCGCACCAGCATATGGTCTCACAAGGGGTCTGAGGATCTCATCTCGGTACCTAATGGCAGTCAGGCTACCTCTGGGCGAGCACATGGAGGGCTGTGCGGCCCCACAAAGAAATGCCACCCCACACCATGACTGACCCACCGCCTAACCGGTCATGCTGGAGGATGTTGCAGGCAGCAGAACGTTCTCCACGGCGTCTCCAGACTCTGTCACGTCTGTCACATGTGCTCAGTGTGAACCTGCTTTCATCTGTGAAGAGCACAGGGCGCCAGTGGCGAATTTGCCAATCTTGGTGTTCTCTGGCAAATGCCAAACGTCCTGCACGGTGTTGGGCTGTAAGCACAACCCCCACCTGTGGACGTCGGGCCCTCCTACCACCCTCATGGAGTCTGTTTCTGACCGTTTGAGCAGACACATGCACATTTGTGGCCTGCTGGAGGTCATTTTGCAGGGCTCTGGCAGTGCTCCTCCTTGCACAAAGGCGGAGATAGCGGTCCTGCTGCTGGGTTGTTGCCCTCCTACGGCCGCCTCCACGTCTCCTGATGTACTGGCCTGTCTCTTGGTAGCGCCTCCATGCTCTGGACACTACGCTGACAGACACAGCAAACCTTCTTGCCACAGCTCGCATTGATGTGCCATCCTGGATGAGATGCACTACCTGAGCCACTTGTGTGGGTTGTAGACTCCGTCTCATGCTACCACTAGAGAGAGAGCACTGCCAGCATTCAAAAGTGACCAAAACTCAGTTCCTATGCTTCCTGGCTGATGAAGTGGTCTGTGGTCACCACCTGCAGAACCACTCCTTTATTGGGGGTGTCTTGCTAATTGCCTATAATTTCCACCTTTTGTCTATTCCATTTGCACAACAGCATGTGACATTTATTGTCAATCAGTGTTGCTTCCTAAGTGGACAGTTTGATTTCACAGAAGTGTGATTGACTTGGAGTTACATTGTGTTGTTTAAGTGTTCCCTTTATTTTTTTGAGCAGTGTATATATAAGAAAGAAAAAAAGAAACATCTTTGGCAACAACCTCAATGATTGTTACAGATTTCTTGTCTATTTTGACAAGTGTATACTGGCTATGGCGTCTCAAGATGGACAGAAAGTACTATTACATATTTTTTCTAGTTTTTCAAGCGGTCTTTTAAGGGAGTATACGAGCACACTCGTTTGGCTTGCTGACGCATGCGGAAGGCTTAAGACACACACTTCTCAGCATCCCCACACACTTACCCAACACACACACCACATCACACTTCTCACTAAGTCTGAACTGTAACACGGAAAGCTACTAGTCTAATAACGTACACTACATGGCAAAAGTATGTGGACACCTGCTCGTCGAACATCTCATTACAAAATCATAGGCATTAATATGGAGTTGGTCCCCCCCCCTTTGCTGCTACAACAGCCTCCACTCTTCTGGGAAGGCTTTCCACTAGATGTTAGAACATAGCTGCAGGGACTTGCTTCCATTCCGCCACAAGCATTAGTGAGGTCGGGCACTAGTGAGGTCGGGCACTGATGTTGGGTGATTAGGCCTGGATTGCAGTCGGCGTTCGAACAACTTTGGGATGAATTGGATGGCATTGAGGTCAGGGCTCTGTGCAGGCCAGTCAAGTTCTTCCACACCCATCTCCACAAACAATTTATGTATGGACCTCGCTTTGTGCACAGGGGCATTGTCAAGCTGAAACAGGAAACGGCTTTCCCCAAACTGTTGCCACAAAGGTGGAAGCACAGAATCATCTAGAATATCATTGTATGCTGTAGCGTTAAGATCTCCCTTCACTGGAAATAAGGGGCCTAGCCCAAACGGTGAACAACAGCCCCAGACCATTATTCCTCCTCCACCAAATCTTTACAGGTGGCACTATGCTTTCGGACAAGTTGTGTTCTCCTGGTATCTACCAAACCCAGATTTCTCCACCGGACTGCCAGATGGTGAAACATGATTCATCAAACCAAAGCACGCGTTTCCACTGCTCCAGTCCAAAGGAGGCAATCTCTACACCACTCCAGCCGATGCGCTGTGCATGGGGATCTTAGGCTTGTGTGCGGCTGCTCGGCCATGGAAACCCTTTTCATGAAGCTCCCGACTAACAGTTCTTGTGCTGATGCTTCCAGAGGCAGTTTGGAACTCGGTAGTGAGTGTTGCAACCGAGGACAGATTTTTACGTGCTTCAGCAGTCCCGTTCTGTGAGCTTGTGTGGCCTACCACTTGCTCCTAGATGTTTACACTTCACAATAACAGCACTTAAAGTTGACCGGGTGCAACTCTTGCAGGCCAGAAATTTAACCAACTGACTTAATGGAAAGGTGGCATCTTATGACAGTGCCACGTTGAAAGTCATTGATCTCTTCGGTGAGGCCATTCTACTGCCAATGTTTGTGTATGGAGATTGCATGGCTGTGTGCTCAATTTTATACACCTGTCAGCAACGGGTGTGGCTGAAATCCACTAAATTGAAAGGGTGTCCACGTACTTTTGTCCTGTAGGTTCAGTCCAACCCAAATTTAGCATATCTGATTCAGCTAGTTAAGGTGTTGTTGAGCAGCTAAATGGTAGAATCAGGTGGGTTAAATTAGAGTTGGATGGTAGATCTCCAGGAAGAGGGTTGTGCAGCCCTGTTCTAGCCTATTGGCAGTTTTGAGTGTCTGCCTTGTAAGAAAGTATCTTTGGTTGCTTGCAAAGGTACACCCACGGTAGACTGCTCTGCAAAATGTACAATTGAAATTTACTGTATGGATTGTGGTGGTGGGGGGCAACGAAACTAGACAGGAGTTCCCTGCTTCACATATGTTTAATGGGGGAAGCACTGTAGTATAAGGGATATTCATGTCTTTCTGCTTTCTGGAGATCAACAGTTTGTTACACTTTATTTGGATAGTGTGACCATCTGTTGATAAGCAACTGCTGGCGTAGGATAGGGAAAGGGTTAGGATAAGTGTTAGGGTTAGTAGATTGTTAGTTGAAATGTTACTGTAGAGCACAGGTGTCAAACTCATTCCACGGAGGGCCGAGTGTCTGCGGGTTTTCGCTCCTCCCTTGTACTTGATTGATGAATTAACATCACTAATTAGTTAGGAACTCCCCACACCTGGTTGTCTAGGGCTTTATTGAAAGGAAAAACCAAAAACCTGCAGACACTCGGCCCTCCGTGGAATGAGTTTGACACCCCTGCTGTAGAGCATCTATAGATGGAGTGTTACCCAGTTTGTCACCCTTTGTCTTGCAGCTTACTGTCCTATATGCATGTTTAGAATTACATTTATTCATAACCGTGTTTACCGTAGTACTTAACTATACGTGTCATTTTCTATTTCAGCTTGCTGTCCTAGGCTTGAACAATGCTGACGGGCAGGGCGGAGGCACTGGCAGTAAGTGATCTCTACTCTTTGAGCCAAAGAGTAGTTTGTGTTATGGTGATCCTTTTCTTTTATGATCACTTGGTCTGAAGCAGCCCTCACTCTTATCCTTTCCTTCAGGGCCATTGGGTGGTTCAAGGACTGAATATAACCCCCCCAGGTGGCCTTTTTAATGGATAGTTCATACCCCAAAGTCAAAAACTTGTCAGGTGTTTTCAGACCTTAGTAGTGGTCTGAAGTCGGGCTGAGTTAGTGTTCTGCAGGAATCTGCAGATAAATTATTGGTACCGTCCAATCACAGGCCTACGAAACATCCCAGTCCTGACTTCACTGGCCTTTGTGGGAAAGAGACTAGAGTAGGGAGCTTTAAACTATTGGGACTGACTCACATTTTCTATTAGTATTACTAGGTTCATTTAGGTGTAAGATGCCATCAAGTGATTTTAATTTCACTTGTTTATTTTTAGCCAATTCATGCTCTTATCATTTATGAAATAGCATAAATGCCATTTAAGTTTTCAGTTTCCTCATTTGGGGTACAAGACGGTTAACATTTTTTTATTATTTGTTTTATCAAACAGGCCAGATATGGTACTTAATCCCTATTAAATTAAAGGGATTGAGACATCCCTAGAATAAGACTAGGAACCCATTAGACCTGTGACGTGTTTGTCCGTTTGTGTACAGTACTGCCCTTGTGTTCACAAGTCTGTCTCTCTAGGGACCTGTTACATTCCACCTCATTTACGGAACCAAGAGGCTTCCAAAAATGGTAAGTGTCGCCCCCCCCATCAACACTACCACCTCTATGAGGTATGCCAGTTGGACACCGTAAAAATGCCCTGGCCCCATAGTGGTCAAGAATGCCATAATGCATTGTAGTGGACCATAATAAACATTTCACTAAATTGATTGAGCTAGCAACAATGCTGTGAAATTCCCTCAACTAAAAAGCAGACAATTAGCTTTAGTGTAATCTTGACCATTTCTTCTCGCTGGGCTGGGACAAGGTCAGCTAGAGGGTGACCCGGATGTATTGATTTTCTCCACTAGTTTGAAACAGTGGCGTAAAGGTTGCGTTAGAATCCCCATCTTATATAGCCAGCCGCTTGTTTTTATTTAATCCCAAAAGTCACTACAGGAAGACAGACACAAAACCGTGCATATCCAATGTCCATTTTGTGACAGCATCTGGGAACTGCTTTGACAAACCATCAACCACTCCATTTCCATGCTCTTACTGGCCAACATTCGCAGTACAGCGGCAGCATGTTTTCATCATGAAGCCCCCTGCCCCCCATGACGTTTATTTTTTTATTTTTTTGCAGCAGATGTTTTCTCTAGACCGAGCGCTTTGTCAATGGCACCAGGAAGCTGTAAGTCCCTTTACAGTCCGCTCTTTGGCTGAGGGACGCTCTGGCGTTTTATTTTAAATGTTATCTTTATTTTATTCTGCATGTTTGAATTAAATTGCCTACCAGAACAGTGGTCTCACTCAATTCGATTAGAAAACAAGGCCACATGCATTTCGACAAGGGGACTGGAGGCTCTCAAATTACATCTTTTAAACCACATTCCCATGGGTGAAACGAAGACATGACTGGCTTTTTCCTGCATTAAGGGTGTTGGCATCCGCTCACATGCTTACATTTTGTTCAAACAAAAAACAGCCTCCATTAGTTATGTAATTCCAACATACTGCTTAATTGCAAGGTTTCCATTTATTTGTGTGTGGAATTTAAAGTGGTAGGTATTAGCAAATGAATGCTGCTTGCATAACAAAAGTTCCTTAATCGGGACCCTAGTTAATGAGCCAAATTATTGACTTGTGTAGACTGTTTTATTGTATGGATTGCGCATTGTTTACTGGGAAAATAAGCCAGGTTGTTTTTAATTGAAGTATTTCCCTTTTCAGAGGCATCCATGCAGTAACAAGTGGTGGGTGTCTGGGATGTGAAAGTCAAAGGAACCAAGAAGGGCGTGGTTCCATTGTGCCCCTAACCCCTACTAGCTCTAAAGGACCTCAACACATTTCTTACAGCCATTCAGGTCGTTCTAATCTGTGAACATAGAAAGGCTAAGGGGAAGTAGCTAAAGGCTGAAATGGAACTAGGCCTACTTGGTCCAAATCTTTATTCCTATAGGGTCCGTTACTGCCTACTTCCGTTGTGCCCTTGAGCAAGGCACTACCTCTAAGTGCTCTAGGGGTGCTGCTCTGCCGCTGCCCCTGTGTTGCTCCCAGCCTGTGGTGTCTGTCAGATTGGGTACTGTGACAGCAAAAACTAAAGAATATCTGTGCAAATGGACCAATAAACAAAGTATTGTATTGACTGCGTATGATGAGGAAACCCTCTTGTACTATGGGAGTCACCATGTCTCCCCTCTATTTCCTTTCTGTTTTTACACAAGATACGCCTGGTGGTTGGGACGGCGGACGCAACAACGGCTTCGTGCAGAATGGTTACCACGACAACCGCATGAATGGGGGCAACCGGTACAACAGTGGCCCGCCTCGCATGGAGAGGGGCAGGGGTGGTGGAGGTTTCCGCGGCGGCAGGGGCGGGTCCTACAACCCGGTACAGCCTATGCAGAATGCCGGCATGTTTGGCGTCTACGACAACAAAGATGGCGGCGGCTGGAACACAACTAAAGATGCCTACACCAGCTTCGGCGCGCGTCCCGACAGGGGGAAGTCTGCTTTTTTCAACAATGGCGGGAGTGTGCCACGAGGAAGGTGAGAACTAGATAATTCACTCCCAAGCCCTTATCCAACAGTTTTCAGGTTCCTCAGAGTTCAGTGCTGTACCATGAGGCAACTCATTAGCAAGCCAGCTTTCCTGACCCCTGTGGTTATGTTATGCTTGACAGTTACCAGCGTGGAGGTTTTGTAGGCAGTGGAAACAGCCGCTGGGTGGAGGAGTCCAGGGATGACGAGGACTGGTCCAAACCCACTCAGGCCAATGAGCGCCTGGAACAGTGAGTAGTAACCTAACCTACCCCCCTTTCTGCATACTAATGATATTTCAATAATGAGGGGTTACCAATGTCATTTTACAATACATCACTATCCGCTTTATCAATATCCCCTCTCGTTAAAATGGTCACGTAGACCTTTCTCTGTCACTTTCCTGACCTGTGTTTCTGCTTCTCCCCAGGGAGCTGTTCGCTGGTGGCAACACAGGGATTAACTTTGACAATTATGACGACATTCCTGTTGAGGCCACTGGCCAAAACTGCCCCCATCACATTGACAGCGTGAGTCTCCAAGTATTCTTGCCAAATAACCCTGTCTCAGATCCAGTAGCCCTTATGTCCTATTAGTCAGCATTTTGTTAGTATTCTTCAAACCAGAAATGTTTCCCATGGGCTCTACTGAGCAGCTTGTGTGGTGCTGTTGATCACCCTGCACATACCCCCCCCCCCGAAACAGAGTTGCGTGAAAGCTGTTTGGTGTTCATTTGAGGGACTGGTTCGTCTTTGTATTTCAGTTCCAAGACATAGAGATGGGAGAGATCATAATAAGTAACATCGCCCTGACCCGCTACACTCGGCCCACTCCGGTCCAGAAGTACGCCATTCCAATCATCAAGAACAAGAGGGACCTGATGGCCTGTGCCCAGACAGGTTAGAACCAGAACAAACTCCAAATTGGATTGGTCTGGAGAGCTATATGCAGATATGACTTACAACAACTGTATTGTACTGTAGTTGATTTAGGTATATGACAAATATAAACTGTGGTCTCTCAGGTTCCGGTAAGACTGCCGCGTTCCTGTTGCCTGTACTGAGTCAGATCTACAATGAAGGCCCAGGAGAAGCCCTCGCTGCCCAGAAGTCTGGAGGACAGGACAACGGAAAGTATGGTCGCCGTAAGCAGTACCCCCTCGCTCTGGTCCTGGCCCCCACCAGAGAACTGGCCCTGCAGATCTACGAAGAGGCCAGAAAGGTAAGCAACTGCCCCCCCCCTTCTCACCTGGCATGTTATTGCGGGTGTAGCAAAATGCTTGACACATCCACACAATGTGACCACACACACAGAGAGGACAGACATCCCATCAGCATCAATACCAGCTAGGTCGGTAGCGGTCTGCCAGTGGGCCTCTGTCTCTTTGTCTCTGTTTTTGTTTTGATGGCCAACCAGCCAGGGTTGGTATTGGGGAACTGCAGTGTAACACACAATCATTGTTTGTTTTCCTTTCTCTCTCTTGTCCCTTTCCCTGCCTTCTCTCGCTCTCTCTGTACCCTGTATTCACCCTCTTCCACCCCTTTCTCCTGCTGTAGTTTGCATACCGGTCCCGTGTGCGTCCTTGTGTGGTGTACGGAGGGGCTGACATTGGCCAGCAGATCAGAGACCTGGAGCGAGGCTGTCACCTGCTGGTGGCTACACCTGGACGCCTGGTGGACATGATGGAGAGGGGCAAGATCGGCCTCGACTACTGCAAGTGAGTAGACTTCCAACAGTCTGGACTGCTGGCAGACTGAGCTGTCTGAGACATAACTTCTGGTTCTTGACTTCATTGTTTTTGAAAAGGTGCAGACAAGTTACAAAGCCCCACGGCCCAGTCACTAGGCACTTTACCTAGATGAATAACCTAAGCCCCATTCGCATTGGATTAGTTTTACTGGGGGAGATGGGAGTTATGTGAACAAATCACCACATCCGTAATTTAAGTCCTGTCCAAATCTTCCATGTCAGTCATTTTTAAATAGCAGGAGAGTAATAAATCCAGCTGGAAAAACATCATTTTTTGACTATCGCCAAAGTCCTTTGATAATACTAGTACTGTGCGACTCGATATCCCTGTCTTGTGAGAGAAATGTCTTTAGTTTGACAGGCGTTGAAAAATGCGTCGCAAGTCTGATATTTAGCTCGCATCTGTAGACTGGGGGCCTTTTTAGGACATTTTGTACTGCAGACCGCTAAAATACCCTTATGATTGTACTTCCTCAATCCAAAGTTGGCTTGGTGTAGTTTAGAAATTTGGGAGCTAAGCTCTAGTTATCAGTGTAGCCTGTTGTCACCTGGACATGTTGAAATACACTGCTCAAAAAATAAAGGGAACACTTAAACAACACAATGTAACTCCAAGTCAATCACACTTCTGTGAAATCAAACTGTCCACTTAGGAAGCAACACTGATTGACAATAAATTTCACATGCTGTTGTGCAAATGGAATAGACAAAAGGTGGAAATTATAGGCAATTAGCAAGACACCCCCAATAAAGGAGTGGTTCTGCAGGTGGTGACCACAGACCACTTCATCAGCCAGGAAGCATAGGAACTGAGTTTTGGTCACTTTTGAATGCTGGCAGTGCTCTCTCTCTAGTGGTAGCATGAGACGGAGTCTACAACCCACACAAGTGGCTCAGGTAGTGCATCTCATCCAGGATGGCACATCAATGCGAGCTGTGGCAAGAAGGTTTGCTGTGTCTGTCAGCGTAGTGTCCAGAGCATGGAGGCGCTACCAAGAGACAGGCCAGTACATCAGGAGACGTGGAGGAGGCCGTAGGAGGGCAACAACCCAGCAGCAGGACCGCTACCTCCGCCTTTGTGCAAGGAGGAGCAGGTGGAGCGCTGCCAGAGCCCTGCAAAATGACCTCCAGCAGGCCACAAATGTGCATGTGTCTGCTCAAATGGTCAGAAACAGACTCCATGAGGGTGGTATGAGGACCCGACGTCCACAGGTGGGGGTTGTGCTTACAGCCCAACACCGTGCAGGACGTTTGGCATTTGCCAGAGAACACCAAGATTGGCAAATTCGCCACTGGCGCCCTGTGCTCTTCACAGATGAAAGCAGGTTCACACTGAGCACATGTGACAGACGTGACAGAGTCTGGAGACGCCGTGGAGAACGTTCTGCTGCCTGCAACATCCTCCAGCATGACCGGTTTGGCGGTGTTGTGGGGTGACATTTCTTTGTGGGGCCGCACAGCCCTCCATGTGCTCGCCAGAGGTAGCCTGACTGCCATTAGGTACCGAGATGAGATCCTCAGACCCCTTGTGAGACCATATGCTGACACATGCACATTTGTGGCCTGCTGGGGGTCATTTTGCAGGGCGCTGGCAGTGCACCTCCTTGCACAAAGGCGGAGGTAGCGGTCCTGCTGCTGGGTTGTTGCCCTCCTACGGCCTCCTCCACGTCTCCTGATGTACTGGCCTGTCTCCTGGTAGCGCCTCCATGCTCTGGACACTACGCTGACAGACACAGCAAACCTTTTTGCCACAGCTCGCATTGATGTGCCATCCTGGATGAACTGCACTACCTGAGCCACTTGTGTGGGTTGTAGACTCCGTCTCATGCTACCACTAGAGTGAGAGCACCGCCAGCATTCAAAAGTGACCAAAACATGAGCCAGGAAGCATAGGAACTGAGAAGTGGTCTGTGGTCACCACCTGCAGAATCACTCCTTTTTTGGGGGTGTCTTGCTAATTGCTTATAATTTCCACCTTTTGTCTATTCCATTTGCACAACAGCATGTGAAATTTATTGTCAATCAGTGTTGCTTCCTAAGTGGACAGTTTGATTTCACAGAAGTGTGATTGACTTGGAGTTACATTGTGTTGTTTAAGTGTTCCCTTTATTTTTTTGAGCAGTGTATATCTTCACACCTAGAATAAAAACCTCCAGGCTTCCGTCATAACTGTCAATTTATTGAGTAGGAAAATAATTAATTGCGGGACAGTTTGGGGAAATAAACATAACCCATCTGAATCGTCCTTTGGAATAAGACATTCTGGGGTAATAATTACATAACCAGCGTTCTCTAGTAGTACTAGCGCTGTGCAAATAGAGCTCTAGATGAATTGCGTACATGTGGGCAATATGATTCATTCCACCTAGTCCATCAGAGTGCAAGCAAGAGCTGAGACCATATTGCTTAGCCCAGCTCTAACTCCTGATGCAGCTTATCAGACTATTGATTAGTTGAATTGGCCTGCTGGACAGGAAAGGAATCCTACATACCCATGAATCTCTGACTATGATGGGAAAACAGGTCTACAGCCAATCCCTGACCCTGTTTCTCTTAGTTACCTGGTGCTGGATGAGGCTGACCGGATGTTGGACATGGGTTTTGAGCCCCAGATCAGACGCATCGTGGAGCAGGACACCATGCCCCCTAAAGGCATCCGCCAGACCATGATGTTCAGTGCTACCTTCCCCAAGGAGATCCAGGTATACACATGGTGTTCAACTCACTTTCCTAAAGATATCATGGTGCATGGACAATAATTGTTACTCTCCAGTCCCCACAATTGCTTATGTATTTGTCAAAGTATTGTGCTTAATGAGGAAAGAAGGAAGGTGTTATTTGCCATTTGTCCTCTCTATGGTGAATTAACTCACCTTTCCACACATTTAATAAACTGCCCTCCATGTTGGCTCCACAACAATAACACGAACCCCTCGGTCAGATCCTGGCGCGTGACTTCCTGGAGGAGTACATCTTCCTGGCGGTGGGGCGCGTGGGCTCCACCTCCGAGAACATCACCCAGAAGGTGGTGTGGGTGGAGGACGGTGACAAGAGGTCCTTCCTCCTGGACCTGCTCAATGCTACAGGTAACTACCTGGACTATACCTGTCACTGGCTCAACCCCCTCTCCTGTCCCATGTCTGTTAGTGTGTTACTTACTGGAACTTTTACTGGTAGTGCAGGGTTTCTCAAAGCTCATCCTGGGGACTCGCTCACTGTGTTCTGGATTTTATTCCAATTAAGCAACAATTGTATATACATTGATATGTGGTTGGTAAGGACATTCAATTATCTGAAAAAAATTGGTTGAAATTCGGTTGAAAGGAAAACCTGCATTGACAGTGGGTGTTTGAGGACTGGAGTTGAGAAACCCTGTGTTTGATTAGCCCCTCGGTGTCTTATGAATATGTTGACTTGATCAGTTGGGCTAGGTGGAATCTGCAACGGCAGGATTTCCCAACATCAGCTGTCTTTATTCAAATCCAACTAAATCCTGAAGCTAATCATTGATTATGCAGACATGTCTTTGATAGGACAGCTTCCCAGCAGATTCCACCTGCTCCTAACACTAGGCTAGTTCCTGATTTTTAAAGCTTGTCAGATGTAAGCTATAGAACTTAGAAGATGGGTAACCATTCAGCTGTGATGGTCTAGTATTGATTGCATTAGGTATTCTGTTCTTTCAGATGGTCATATGCCTGGGTTGTGTTCAGTGGGCAGTTGTGTGTTGAATGTGACCCAGTGCTGGTAGTGTCATAGGGTCAGATGTGAGGTGAAGACTTGTACTCTAGCTTAGGTATGTTGGCTATCATAAACTTACCCTGTCTAGTATCCCCAAACCCCAGTTACTCCTATGCAGAGCCATGTACACAGAGTTTAGGAAACCATCCTCCATGTTGGCACCAAATGTTCCTGAACAATAACATTCTAATAATGAGATCGTATTGGAACTTGTTGGTACCATTAATGGTGGCCATTGGGTTTTCTGAACTCTGTTGGCTAGCCTCCCCCTTTTTAATGTCACTTATGAACTGTTGAAACTGCAATGAGTTTATCATCGGGTTTGGTTTTATCCAAAGTCATTCCGAGCGAAGTTCAGGACAATGCAGGTGAAAACATAGAGAAACCTGGTAAGTAGGAATTTATTATTACTAAAGTGGATGTAGAAGCTTGTATCTCATTTCATATTTCAGTTTATTTATTTATTGCTTGGCCTGTATTGGTTACCCATATTAGTCATCCATTTGTGTCCAGATGAGAAGGTCCCGTTGGTTCTGATCAGCCATCTAGTGTGGTTGTCATTGTGAGGTCATTCACTGTTTTGAAGGGTGTTGTCGTCTTTGTGTGGGGGGGGTTGATTTGGGAATCCGTGACTGTTGATTTGTTTAGCCCACACCCTGCTTGCTACTGCAACCGTATGCCATTTCCTACACTTATTATTTTGTTATGATGGCCATGGCAGCTTGCAAAACGTTCACTGCAGGTAGAAAAATCAATAACATGATCCACTATTCTACCAGATAGAGATATGTTTGAACATGTTTCTCTATCTGAATGTGCTGTAACATTTTAAACCTTTTGAAGAAGCCCTCTGGTCATCATGCATCACGACTCACTGTAGAGTAGCCCGACACAGCTTTAGATATGCAGCTTTTCTTTGCCAGAGCCTCCATCTCTTAGCAACACTATGGATGTTTCTCCTCTCTCTCTAAACACCCCTGGTGATTCAGCCCCCTCCTTCCTTCTCAGATCCACAACCACAGTGGGTAGATGCTGTTTCCATACCTGTAATGTCTCCCCTGGGGCTCATTTAGGAGGGTACTGAGCAAGCGCTGAACATTGCAGATAGAAATGCCACGAATAGACCTGACGCTAACCCTCCCATGTCAGAAACCAAGGCCATGTCTGTTATACAGAATCAATTTCTCTGAACATTTTTAAGCAGTGACTCACCGGTCTTCCTTCTCCTCCCCAGGTAAGAACTCTCTGACGCTGGTGTTTGTGGAAACCAAGAAGGGAGCGGATGCCCTGGAGGACTTCCTGTACCGTGAGGGTTACGCCTGCACCAGTATCCATGGCGACCGCTCCCAGAGGGATCGAGAGGAGGCTCTGCACCAGTTCCGCTCAGGACGCTGCCCCATCCTGGTCGCCACGGCGGTGAGTCTGCAAGCTGACATTTTGGTTTGAATTCTACAGCTCTGTTACAGGTAAAATATATTGGTTGACAAATGATAAAGTGAAACACACTAGGTGTTTGGCCTCATACTGTTCAAGGCCTGGTGTTTGTTATGCAATATGTTTGCATGTTGGGGTCAAAAAAAAAAGGGAGCTAACATGCTTCTGTTCAAACAAGAAGGCCAGTAGTTGTATTCGGTCTCTTGTACCAGGTGGCTGCCCGTGGCCTGGACATCTCCAATGTCAAGCACGTCATCAACTTTGACCTGCCCAGCGATATAGAGGAGTACGTCCACCGTATTGGCCGTACTGGACGTGTGGGCAACCTGGGTAAGCTTCTACAACATTCAAGAACTCAACTCACCACTCAGTGACATGTAATGCATTTATTTTTTTTTGATAACTATTTGACTGTAACATGGTGAACCCTCTCTCCCAGGTCTGGCCACGTCGTTCTTCAACGATAAGAACGGCAACATCACCAAGGACCTTCTAGACATCCTAGTGGAGGCCAAACAGGAAGTGCCCTCCTGGCTGGAGAGCCTGGCCTATGAACACCAGCACAAGAGCAACACCCGCGGACGCTCCAAGAGGTACGCACACACTCTTACTTACACACACCTACATAAAGGAGCCGAAGTACAAGGGTACAAGAGACATTCACTCTCTTAATCACTGACTCATCCTCTCTGTTTAGGTTCACCTCTGGTGGCTTCGGAGCCAGGGACTACCGTCAGACCAGTGGCGGCGGCAGCACTGGAGGGTTCGGGGGTCGCGGTGGACGCCAGCCCGGTGGACATGGAGGAAACCGTGGATTTGGTGGCGGCGGTAAATATCCATTAAAACCTCACAATGGAGCAACATTTGGGTGTAAATATTACTGTTGGTCTATCCTACAATTCTTAGGACACAAGTCCAAGAGTTAGTGTTTAATTCCAACCATGCTCCAACACAGTCCTTATTCTCCTTTTAACACTGTCCTGACCCCCCCCCCCCCCCCCCCCCCCCCACATCACAGGTGGCTTTGGAGGCAACTTCTACAGCAGTGACGGCTATGGAGGAAACTACTCTCATCAGGGGGGAGTGGACTGGTGGGGTAACTAAACATCCCTCCAACCCTATCCCCCCCCTACACCTCCCTCCTCCCCCCACCATCGCAGTGGGTCGCGCCACGCCAAACTCACTGATAAGGAAACCACATGTGTAACCTAAGCCAGACTATAGAAACCCCCATGTAGCTTCTAAACAGACTGCAGTACATTACCAGCTGTGATTCTCTGACCGCTTTTCCAAAAAATGGAGCTGAGAGACAGGGGACCGAGAGGACAGCTGACCAAGAGGAAAGCTGGAGCCACTGAGCGATTCCTAAAGAAACATGGCACCGCCAGGCTCTGGAATCATCGTGTGGTCGCCCGTAGTGACTATAGCGTATTTAGGATCTTGGGACTTGCAGTTCTTTTTTTTTTTTTCACTACAACTGCTTTTTCTTTCTTTGTAACAAAACAAACTGAGGATCATTTGTTTGTAAATGTACTGTGCCTTTAACAATTAGATTGTTTTATCTGTATTTTCTTTTAAGTGTCATAACTGGCTAAAACCTGGCCAATAAGAACTAAATTATATATTTTTTGTTTTGGGGTTTAAACGTGGTTTTGTTATTTTATTCGGAAGGAAAACAAAATAAGCTTGAACTAAATATCAAACCTTGGCAAACACTGAGATGACATGACTTTTGAGTGAGTCATTTGTCCATTTGAGCTTCAAATTTGTCACAGGGTAATCTGATGGCTCAAACTAGCTCCGACCTCATGTTGCAGCCATCCTATGAGAATTCCACTATAGGTTTTCAAACCCTTGTGACAAAAGTGCACTTCAAGGATAAAGAGTTCAAAATATTTTTCGCTCACTCTATCCTGGAGAGGAATATGGTAGTCTTCACTAAACGAGCCATTCCAGTTGTACAATTTTAAAATTGAATATTTAAATGATATGTCCATACATACAAGCTGTTTGAGCAAGTCGATGCTCAAAAGTTCAGTTCCCCACTTACAAATTGACTTGGCATTGTGGCACCTAGTGAAGCAACTTCTAGCTGCCTGGTGGGTGAATTTAGTTTTTGATTGAGCTTTTTTACGTAAACATTTTGAAGGATGGAAATTGACAAATATCCATCCTTCTGAGAGAATGTTTCTTAAAATTGTCAATTCTAAAACAGCGCTTGCCATATAGAAAGTGAAGTTCGAATGGTTGCCATAGGACCACACAGTAACCTGGGTGGCTTTGCTTTTTGTCAAGGCCATCCTGGGATGAAATACGCATGCAAGTGTTGTTGTTTTTTGGTCAAGGAGTTTAAAGAAAAAATGCAAAAGGAAATTCTGCAGCAGGCTTTTATTTCATTACAAAATGTCGTTCTTTTAATTTAGGTCTCTTTTTCAAGCTGCGTTCGAATCCGAAGGACATTCTCGGGTTAACTGTTTAAAGACACAAGCTCTTCCTCCTCAGAGTGTAGGAAGGTCAGAAGTTAAGGGTCAGCAATGTACAGGCGAGTAAACTGAACTGCACACGTAGCAAAGGGTGATGGGAAGTGCAGTTTATTTACCAGTGCACCATTTTAAGAGGCAATGAGGTTTTCCTGTGTAGTGAATCTAGCCCACGTGACCCGGCCAAAGACGGGGGTGCTTTATCTATCCTTCATTTCTGACAGAACCAATGCAGCTATTCTTCCCTTTGTAGGGTTGGGCTGCCTTGGTGTATTATGTAAAACCACTGGCCAGTTTACTACTATAGCTGGCCAGTTTACTACTATAGCTGGCATCCAGGCTTCCTCCTTATATAGGAGGGAGGCCCAACGTTGGCAAGAAAAATGGCATTTTAAGTGCAATAGGTATATATTCTCAGTGTCTGTTGTGCCTTGACATTTGAATCAATAACAGTGAGGTGGTGGTTATGAAGCAGATGCACTGACGGTATTGTGTTAACTTCAGATTGAATGGTGCTACCTAAGTTAGGTCTAGGCCCCTTTGTGATGTTACTTAACGGCCATCAAGTTTAAACAAACATTTTATTGCACATCTAGAGTTTTATATAAATGTCTTGAGTGTGTGTCCTTAAAGCTTCCGAATTTTGTGTGTGAGGAGATTGTGAAAAACGCAGCTTGTTTACGAAAGGGGAAGGGTTATCACTATTTAAACCAGGATTTATTTGGGACCAGGGGTTAGTTCAGTAGCAGTCTGAGAATTGAGCTATTTGCACACAGATTACTAGATTCTACTTTTGCTGCTAGTTTGTGTAATTTATTAAGCATTTTTGAGAAATATTTATTTTTATAAGCCTAAAGTGATAGTTTAAGAAACTTGACCAAAAGACAGTACAAAAACACTGGCACTTGAATGTTGAATGTCACCGGTATGCGTGGAAATTTATATTTTTCGGGGTAGTGTGAGCTTTTTAATGTCAGTCATATTGGACTCAATCAAAATCCACACCTGTTACTTCTAGTAGTACTGGCCACATGGCCACACCGTCTAATCAACCTTAACGTTTAATTGGCGAACAAAATTCGAAACAAACAACCAATGCCAAGGTTTGGATAAAAGTGATAACATTTTCTAAAAAATATTGTACCAGTGCAAGAAGTGTCCAGATTCTCTCCAATTCAATTTGCTTTTCCTTGTTTTTGAGGTTTTTTCCTCCCCCAGTGACTGTCTGGCACATGGCAATCTTAAGAGAAAAAAAACATGTGGTTCTGCTCTGTTGTATTTGCATATTTGGGCCTCTGTTCTGTGGAGTTGTGTGTGGTGAGTCTTAGCTGGATCATTGGCTGACTGAGTCTGAAAAGTAAAGGTTTGGATGAAACGTATGAATGGAAATGTGAAGCTGCAGAGAGGAGAAGTTGGAGAGCTTTCGGCTGGCCAGACACTCCCCTGAACGCCACTGAGTCGCCCACTAGTTTGTATTTGCTTTATGTACTAGTTTAGAGGCTGTGCACTGCACGAGAAAACACCTGTGCATTTATTGTATGATTTTACCCAAATTAAAAGTTTTGACTTGAGAATACTTAACCAACTTTTGTATTTTCTTTGCATATCCGGAGTTTAATATTCAACATTCAAGCCTGCGCTATAAAGTTATTTATTGACTATGATAAATATATTACATTCCACCTTCATTAGTAAAACATTTACAACAATAAGTGTTCCCTTGCACACCCACAGTGATTGAGATGAAGGTTTGACTAGTGGAGGTCAACAACCCTTAAGACTGATTAATTGAACCAGGGCTGGAACAAAAGCCAGCACACCCTGTAGCTCCAGGAACAGGGTTGGTGACCACGAATACAGGAAGACGATCTATGTGCTTATTGGTATCGGGCTGAAAGGTAATTGGTTGGTCTTCTGGTTTGACATCTGGCCAGAAGTCTGGATTCTGTTGGTACCATTTGACTGTAAAACAAATGAAGGAGAGGACACTTTAGAGATTCACCCCTTGTGCTAAAATATATATGAAAGTCAATCTAAGGAATCCATAGAGTAATGTGTTCATGTACTGTACCTGTCCTTCTGATGCCCTCTGACCATGACACTGCAGGCTTCCAGCCCAGCCTCCACAGCTTCTCACAGTTCACAGGGTACCTCAGGTCAACCACTGGCCTTGGGTGGGTGAGAGGTTCAACAATGTCAGTGTCTTAGGAGCCAATCACACAGCCTGCCTTTCTCACACTGGTTTCCATGGCAAAGACATGCTCAAAGGAAGTAAAGGCTCTGAAAAGTGTTTAGTGTGATCCCCTTATACTTCACTCACCGGTCAGGCACAAACTCCAGCCAGTCGTCCAGTTCTGCATCAGGTACATGCCTGACCTGTAACACACACTATTAGCAGATGTCTTTCAGTGGCTCAGTAAAGAGGACTACAGAGTGACCAGACACACTTCACCTACCATCTTGATAAGTTCTCTGGCTAGCTGAATGATGGATATCCTACCATCTTGATAAGTTCTCTGGCTAGCTGAATGATGGATATCCTACCATCTTGATACGTTCTCTGGCTAGCTGAATGATGGACATCCTACCATCTTGATAAGTTCTCTGGCTAGCTGAATGATGGACATCCTACCATCTTGATAAGTTCTCTGGCTAGCTGAATGATGGATATCCTACCATCTTGATAAGTTCTCTGGCTAGCTGAATGATGGATATCCTACCATCTTGATAAGTTCTCTGGCTAGTTGAATGATGGATATCTCGAAGTCGGTCCCGATGTTGTAGGTTTCTCCCACCATCCCCCTCTCCAGGATGGTGTGGAATGCTTCAATGGCATCATCCACGTACAGGAAGTGGCGAGATTGGGGGCTGGTCCCTTGGATGGTACTGTGGCAAAGAAGAGCATGGGATATGTAGGCTTTATTTGAAACAATAACATATGAAGTAAGACATGTCCACATAGTCTGGGATGATGTCAGTGCTCCCTTAAAGTATAAGTATTTACCATTTTTTGTTCAGCTGAAGGAAGGACACGAATTTTGGAATAACCTGGGGGTAAAAAAAAAACATTTGAGACATCTTAAAAGACCAGACACACAAAATAAATATATAGAACTGTGGTTCACAACCAGGGGTACTAGGACATTAGGGGGTACTTCAGAGGTACTCCAGGCAGAGCAAGATTCAGTTGGTGGTACAGTAACCGAAAAAGGTTGGGAACCACTGATATAGAATATAGATACTATATTGACCTTCTCCAAGTACTGTCTGGGTCCATATACATTATTGCTCCTTGTTATTATAACAGGAAACTGAAAGAAAAAGCCAAATATTAATACAAAATAATACAAAAATGTGTACATGCCTCACAGAAAAACTTGGTTATAATTGTGGTATGTCTATTGACAGTATTTACTACCTTGTGTCTCTCCCTGTAGGACAATACAAGACACTCAGCAGCTGCTTTAGACACAGAATATGGGTTGTTGGGTCTTCTTGGGCTGGTTTCATCTAATTCCTACATGGGGGTAAAAGAGACCGCTTTTAACACCGGGGACTGACAGTACTGCAGACAAAGAACCTTAAAAAGTGGCAAAAGAAGTTGAGAAGTGGCACTCAAAAACTTGGGAGCTCAAATGTAAATGTGGCATACACCTTACAAAAAGTTATGATAATTATGTCAGGATATCAGTGAAAATGATATGAGTGGACTGACCTTATACAGACTCTCTCCATACACCTCATCTGTGCTAATGTAAATAAACTTCTCCACCTTGGCCTCAAAAGCTGCTTTCAGTAGCACCCTTGTCCCCTCCACGTTCACCATGTGGTATCTGGACGGCCAAACGAAGGACGTCTCTGAAAAGGGGGCACAGAAACATATGGATGAATGTCTTGCTCTATGGGTCACTGAGTGTTGTCAACAATGCCTTTGATTGTTTTGGCATGGTAACAACACAATCTAAACAGTAAAACGTAATTTCTTACCAACATGTGTTTGAGCCGCAAAGTGAAAGACGATGTCGATGTTTTCTGTGGCAAACATGTGTTTTAACAAGCATGGATTGCATATATCCCCCTGTTAAAGAAAAGGGACAAAACATGACACATATTCAAGCTAACAGTCTTTATGATTTTTTATTTTTTAACAATAAACAAAAACATACATAGACAAAAACAATAAACAACTTAACATTCATACATTTCCAAACACTGATCACATCATACTTACTCAGACCCAAATATGTTCCCATTTTGTTTCTGTCCAAGACAGATTTTTTTCAATATTTAAATAATAAAGCATTTGATTCTTCCATTCTCTTAAAGTTGGAGTATCATTTGACTGCCAGTATTTAAGTAATAGTAACCCATCCGGTATCTCACAGCACTCCTATATACCATGTCTTGAAATATGCAGAAAGACGGATTAAAAGTAAACTTACATTGTACAACTTCTGACAACTAGCTTTCTAACTTCACCCATAACTTTTGGACCATAGCACTCCCAGAAGGCATGAATTATTGAGCCATTGGTAGTTTTACACTTAAGACATTACTCTGCCGTTGTGCTGTAGAATTTGTGAATTTTGTCTCTTGTATTATACATTGTATACATTAGTTTATACTGGATTAAGCGTATATTGTCAATAATTGTAATTTTGTTCGTTATGTTCCAACACTCCCTCCATCTTGTGCCAATGTCAGTTATTTTTAAGTCTTGGTTCCAATAGTTATATTTTTTCTAAGAGATTGTTAGTTCAATAGGCTTTTTTGTGCAAGGTTTTGTATATATTACCTTTCATATGAGTATCTTTTCTTGACTCAAATAGGATTCCCTCAATATTGCTCTGATGTCCAAAAGCTTTCAGGTCAAAATGTTGAGATATTTTTTTATTTCACCTTTATTTAACCAGGTAGGCAAGTGGAGAACAAGTTCTCATTTACAACTGCGACCTGGCCAAGATAAAGCAAAGCAGTTCGACACATACAACAACACAGAGTTACATATGGAGTTAACAAACATACAGTCAATAATACAGTAGAAAAACAAGTCTATAAACAATGTGTGCAAATGAGGTGAGATAAGGGAGGTAAGGCAATAAATAGGCCATGGTGGCGAAGTAAATACAATATAGCAATTAAACACTGGAATGGTAGATGTGCAGTAGATGAATGTGCAAAGTAGAAATACTGGGGTGCAAAGGAGCAAGATAAATAAATAAATACAGTAGGGGATGAGGTAGTTGTTTGGGCTATTTACAGATGGGCTATGTACAGGTGCAGTGATGTGTAAGCTGCTCTGACAGCTGATGCTTAAAGCTAGTGAGGGAGATAAGTGTCTCCAGTTTCAGTGATTTTTGTAGTTCGTTCCAGTCATTGGCAGCAGAGAACTGGAAGGAAAGGCGGCCAAAGGAGGAATTGGCTTTGGGGGTGACCAGTGAGATATACCTGCTGGAGCACGTGCTACGGGTGGGTGCTGCTATGGTGACCAGCGAACTGAGATAAGGCAGGGCTTTACCTAGCAGGGTCTTGTAGACCTGGAGCCAGTGGGTTTGGCGACAAGTATGAAGCAAGGGCCAGCCAACGAGAGCGTACAGGTCGCAGTGGTGGGTAGTATATGGGGCTTTGGTGACAAAACGGATGGCACTGTGATAGACTGCATCCAATTTGTTGAGTAGAGTGTTGGAGGCTATTTTGTAAATGACATCGCCAAAGTCGAGGATCGGTAGGATGGTCAGTTTTACGAGGGTATGTTTGGCAGCATGAGTGAAGGATGCTTTGTTGCGAAATAGGAAGCCAATTCTAGATTTAATTTTGGATTGGAGATGTTTGATGTGAGTCTGGAAGGAGAGTTTACAGTCTAACCAGACACCTAGGTATTTGTAGTTGTCCACATATTCTAAGTCAGAACCGTCCAGAGTAGTGATGCTGGACGGGCAAGCAGGTGCGGGCAGCGATCGGTTTAAGAGCATGCATTTAGTTTTACTTGTATTTCAGAACAGTTGGAGGCCACGGAAGGAGTTGTATGGCATTGAAGCTCGTCTGGAGGGTAGTTAACACAGTGTCCAAAGAAGGGCCAGAAGTATACAGAATGGTGTCGTCTGTGTAGAGGTGGATCAGAGACTCACCAGCAGCAAGAGCGACATCATTGATGTATACAAGAGAGTCGGCCCAAGAATTGAACCCTGTGGCACCCCCATAGAGACTGCCAGAGGCCCGGACAACAGGCCCTCCGATTTGACACACTGAACTCTATCGGAGAAGTAGTTGGTGAACCAGGCGAGGCAATCATTTGAGAAACCAAGGCTGTTGAGTCTGCCGATAAGGATGTGTGATTGACAGAGTCGAAAGCCTTAGCCAGGTCGATGAAAACGGCTGCACAGTAATGTCTCTTATCGATGCCGGTTATGATATCATTTAGGACCTTGAGCGTGGCTGAGGTGCACCCATGACCAGCTCTGAAACCAGATTGCATAGCAGAGAAGGTACGGTGGGATTCAAAATGGTCGGTAATCTGTTTGTTAACTTGGCTTTCGAAGACCTTAGAAAGGCGGAGTGGGATAGATATAGGTCTGTAGCAGTTTGGGTCAAGAGTGTGTCCCCCTTTGAAGAGGGGGATGACCACAGCTGCTTTCCAATCTTTGGGAATCTCAGACAACACGAAAGAGAGGTTGAACAGGCTAGTAATAGGGGTTGCAACAATTTTGGCAGATAACTTTAGAAAGAAACGGTCCAGATTGTCTAGCCCGGCTGATTTGTAGGGGTCCAGATTTTGCAGCTCTTTCAGAACATCAGCTAACTGGATTTGGGAGGAGAAATGGGGGAGGCTTGGGCGAGTTGCTGTGGGGCGTGCAGGGCTGTTGACCGGGGTTGGGGTAGCCAGGTGGAAAGCATGGCCTCAGTGCAGTGGGCAGCTGGGAGGAGGTGCTCTTATTCTCCATGGACTTTACAGTGTCCCAGAACTTTTTTGAGTTTGTGTTGCAGGAAGCAAATTTCTGCTTGAAAAAGCTAGCCTTAGCTTTCCTAACTGCCTGTTTATATTGGTTCCTAACTTCCCTGAAAAGTTGCATATCACGGGGGCTGTTCGATGCTAATGCTGAATGCCACAGGATCTTTTTGTGCTGGTCAAGGGCAGTCAGGTCTGGAGAGAACCAAGGGCTATATCTGTTCCTGGTTCTACATTTCTTGAATGGGGCATGCTTATTTAAGATGGTGAGGAAGGCATTTTTAAAGAATAACCAGGCATCCTCTACTGACGGGATGAGGTCAATATCCTTCCAGGATACCCGGGTCAGGTCGAATGGAAAGGCCTGCTCGCTGAAGTGTTTCAGGGAGCGTTTGACAGTGATGAGGGGAGGTCGTTTGACCGCAGAACCATTACGGATGCAGGCAATGAGGCAGTGATCGCTGAGATCTTGGTTGAAAACAGCAGAGGTGTATTTAGAGGGCAAGTTGGTTAAGATGATATCTATGAGGGTGCCCGTGTTTACGGCTTTGGGGTTGTACCTGGTAGGTTCATTGATACTTTGTGTGAGATTGAGGGCATCAAGCTTAGATTTTAGGATGGCCGGGGTGTTAAGCATGTCCCAGTTTAGGTCACCTAGCAGCACGAGCTCTGAAGATAGATGGGGGGCAATCAGTTCACATATGGTGTCCAGAGCACAGCTGGGGGCAGAGGGTGGTCTATAGCAAGCGGCAATGGTGAGAGACTTGTTTCTAGAAAGGTGGATTTTTAAAAGTAGAAGTTCAAATATAAAACTTTAAGTTGCATTTATTTAAAATTGTATACATTGGTCAGTCCAAAATGTATTTTTAATTCTGTCATGGAAATACTTGTATTTCCTATTACCATGTAATTTACGGTTTCTATGCCTTTAGTTTTCCATGTGGGCCAATTTATCAGTGAATTCTGAAAAGCTGTCCAAGGATTGTTCCAGAGGGAGTGAAATTGGTTCCTGTAGAATCCGTTTCATGTTCTTCCATGTTGTCACAGTGTTGTTAACTATGAAGTTGTTCATGTTCTTAGCTCCATCCTTTGAAAACAGACACGTAAAAAAAATCTGGGGATGAGCATGCGCATCTTCAATATGTACCCATTGTTCCTCTTTAGTGTATTTAACAACATGTTGCAAGTAAAAGCCTTGGGTGGCGAGTTGATACAATTCCAAATCTGGAAAGTTAAAAAACACCCTCAGACTTAGGAAGATGTTAAACTATCCTTTTTATTCAGTGGTATTTCCCCACATGAAGTCTGTTATGGCCGAGTATACATTTGTAAATAATGTCTTCAGTGGGGTAATTGGTATATAACTGAAAATACACAAAAATATATGTATGTAAAGTGTTGGTCCCATGTTTCATGAGCTGAAATAAAAGATCAGAATTTTTTTTTCATACCCACAAAAAGCTTTTTTCTCTCAAATGTTGTGCACACATTTGTGCACCCTGTTAGAGAGCATTTCTCCTTTGCCAAGATAATCCACCTGACCTGTGACATATAAAGAAGCTGATTAAACAGCATGGTCATTACACAGGTGCACCTTGTGCTGGAGACAATTAAAGGCCACTCTAAATTGTGCAGTTTTGTCACACAACACAATGCCACAGATGTTGAGGGAGCGTGCAATTGTCATACTGACTGCAGGACTGTCCACCAGAGCTGTTGCCAGATAATTGAATGTTCATTTCTCTACCGTAAGTCGCCTCCAATGTTGTTTTAGAGAATTTGTCAGTACGTCCAACTGGCCTCAACTGCAGACCACACGTATGGAGTCGTTTGGGTGAGTGGTTTGCTGATGTCAACGTTGTGAACAGAGTGCCCCATGGGTGGCGGTGGGGTTATGGTATGGGCAGGTATAAACTACAAACAACGAACACAATAGCATTTTATTAATGGCAATTTTAATGCACAGAGATACCATCACAAGATCTTGAGGCCCATTGTCGTGCAATTCATCCGCCGCCATTACCTCATATTTCAGTATGATAATTTTGATTTTATTTGTACCTTTATTTAACTAGGCAAGTCAGTTAGGAACAAATTCTTATTTACAATAACGGCCTACCCCGGCCAAACCCGGACGACGCTGGGCCAATTGTGCGCCGTCCTATGGGACTTCCAATCACGGACAGATGTGATACAGCCTGGATTCGAACCAGGGACTGTAGTAACGCCTCTTGCACTGAGATGCAGTGCCTTAGACCACTGCGCCACTATGGAGTCCAATGCACGGCCCCATGTCGCAAGGATCTGAACAAAATTCCAGGAAGCAAAACATTTCCAAGTTCTTCCATGGCCTGCATACTCACCAGACGTGTCACCCATTGAGCATGTTTGGGTACTCTGGATCGACATGTACGACAGCGTGTTCCAGTTGTCGCCAATATCCAGCAACTTCGCACAGCCATTGAAGAGGAGTGGGACAACATTCCACAGGCCAAAATCAACAGCCTGATCAACTCTTTGTGAAGACGATGTGTCATGCTGCATGAGGCAAATGGTGGTCACACCAAATACTGACTGGTTTTCTGATCCACACCCCTACCTTTTTTTAAGGCATCTGTGACCAACAGATGCATATCTGTACTCCCAGTCATGTGAAATCCATAGAGTCGGGTCTAATGAATTCATTTCAATTGACTGATTTCCTTACATGAACTCTAACTCAGCAAAATCTTTCAAATTGTTGCATGTTGAGTTCATATTTTTGTTCAGTAAAATATAAAACTTTGGGAGCCATGCCATTCTAAAGAGGTTCATCTATGGGGAGATTGTTCCATTTAATTAGATCTGCTTTCATGTTGTTGAGTAATGGAATAAAGTTAACTTTATATATTTGTTGTCACTTATTAAGCATCCTAAGTATTTCATATTTTGTGTGGTCCACAAAGGATTGCTGTAGTTCATGAGTTATTATTTTTCTATTTGCCATTATTTCAGTTTTTTTCAATGTTAATTTCATATCCTGAGATTTTTGAGTATTCCGAAAACATTTTGAACAAGGGGGACATTGAGTTTCAAATATTAGTCAGGTATATCAGAAGATCGTCAGCAAATTAGTTCAAATTCATGTTTATCAATACGGATACCTGTTACATTTGAGTTCTGTCTAATTATTTCTGCAAGCGGTTCAATTGCCAGTGCAAACAGGAGGGGAGAGAGGACATCCCTGTCTCGTAACACTGGCACTCCATATACAGTGATGTTACATAACAGTAGGACTTGGCAGTTCTCTCACCCTGATAAAGGTGTAGTTCTCATTCTCCTCTACAGACTCCAGGTTCCTGAGATTGGAACAGTAGTCCAGCTGTATGGGACCAGGAAAATTTACACAGTCATTCCCAGGAAATGATGACAACTTGGAATTCTGCAGTCACATAGTGTAGTAGTTAGGGTGTACAGGAAATAAGCTCCACTTTGTTTTTTTATTTACATTTTTTATTTTGTTGTCACATACACCGGATATGTGCAGTGAAACGTGTTGTCAAATCAAATCAAATTTTATTGGTCACATACACATATTTAGCAGATGTTATTGCGGGTGTAGCAAAATACTTGTGTTCCTAGCTCTAACAGTGCAGTAATATCTAACAATTCACACAAGTCTGAAAAAGTAAAAGAATGGTATTAAGAAATATAGAAATATTAGGACGAGCAATGTCGGAGTCCGGAGTATAAATATATATGGACAGCTGGACTACTGTAATTATGGACAGTATATGGATACAATATATAGTATATCTGAAGAATACGTAGGATAGAATAGTTTATGTACAGCAATAGTTGAATAGGATAGACCTTGACTATAATACATTATATACATATGAAATGGGTAAAACAGTATGTAAACATTATTAAAGTGACCAGTGTTCCATGTCTATGTTGCACCTTGGCAGCAAAGGGAACGAGAGGCCCCAGCTTGAACAGGGCTTGAATCTGTCGTTACAGGAAAGCACATTTAGCTCCTACTTACATTGTCAAAGTTGATGATACGCCAATCTGGGTGCCTGTTGACTAGGGAGCAGACAAAATGGGACCCACTGTTTTGGGAAAGAGTTACAGATGAAACATGTATTGTATGCAATGAAATCTCATATTTGACATACATTGTAGATTCAACTTGCTTGTTTTCTGTTGTTTAAGTCTTTGTCAGAATAGTACTGATTGTCATTATGATGATGATGATTTGCTAACTGTTACTTACATGAAACCTGCCCCTCCAGTCACCAGGACCGTTTTGACAAAGTCCATCCTCGCACAACCTGTTGATGTCTCCTCACAACTCTTCTCCTGGATCTTCAGTTTTCATTGAAGCCCAAAGGCACTCTCCTAGTGACATAAATTATGCCGACCTTAGCTAGCTAACTAGCTTACCTGTGCTGGAGAGTGTCTTATTGTTGAGTAAACAAGAGATAATCTCATAAACTATATGCGGGAACTGATTTTAAGTGATTGAGGCCATTCTAAAGCGAAGCACATCGACAACACGTTAACGAACAGTTAGATAACATTACTGAGATGTTTGTGTTGTCACTAGTTCATGTCAGAAGCAGCTGATACTGTACAAACCACATCAGCAAAATGTAATGTGCAACTTTTGCGACAGTCTTTTGTCGGTTTATGGCAATGTTGACACGTTTCAGAGGCCTGCGTTGAGTCGGTCCGTTTTGGTGCCCACCCTTTTATCGCTCTCTGATTGGCTTACAGATCTAACGTAGTGCAGAGGTCCTTTTATGATTAGGTAAAACCTAAATCAATCAAACGTTCAGTGCAGATGGAACTCACCCTTTTTGACTAGACCATTCATTGTTGTCGTACAATCATATTCTTTATATCTAATTTGATAAGTCGCTTTTAGGAGACAATGTATCCGTTAATGTTCACACGTACAGCCTTCTTACTATGCATTCCAGCTACATTTGGAAAAACTGTGTCGGGAGTTTTCAAGAGCGATGCAGCCAGAGAGCAGAATGGACAGTACATCACAAAATTCATGTACAACGGTAGGTGTAGCAGTCTGACGCTAGCGACAAATTCTGGAGGGAGGCTTGTGTGGATGGATACACATGCACCAAGATGACGTGATGCGTTTTATTATTGGATGTTTTATATAGACTATAGTTGCAATGCTTATGTACATACATAAATAAGGAAGCAACAGATCATGTGTTCTTAGTCTGGAAAGTGCTAATCTCTTGCATGGTGTTATGCATCATTGTCTCAAAGTATTTTTCTGTGTGCATTGCAATCTTAAACGGGAAATCGTTGGAAGATGTTTGTTGAGTTGGGATCAAATCACATAGGTCTATGCAGTGTCTTAATAATAGGTTGGTTCAGTCTTACATTAGTCCAGACCCATGAGCATCGGCAATGTCATTCTGTTCCCGGGTACAACATGTTGCCAAATGTGATAGCCAGGCAGTACATTAGAATCAATAGAGCTCCTTCCTTTATCACAGACGGTCTGCATATTCTGTAGGTTCGAATGAAACCCAATCCTCTGAAAGGTGGATTTAGTGTCCTGTCAGATCTCTTCCCTCATTCCCTCTTTCTCTCTCTCCTCCCCTCTACTTCCACTACCTCTTCTTCTCTCACACCCTCTCTTGTCTCTCCCTCCCTCTGTCTCTTTTCCCCAGTGGGTAGTGGTCTGGTGGTGTGCAGGCTGGAGAATGCTCCCCTGGCCACGGAGAAGGAGTCCAGACTGCTATTCTTCCCGGAGATGGAGGACGGCTTCGACATCGACAACCTCAGCTGCCACGACCGCCTCTCCAAGGCACAGCTCTCCAGTGAGTGTGTCTCTGAGACTGTCACATGTATTGTTGTTTGCATTCATGTCCCGCTGGCTCGTAGTAAACATGCATTCATAAACAAGAGGCATTTGGGGAAGTGGCATAAATACCATCATTTACAAGACATATTCTGAATGTACTTGCAGTATGTTGCATCAGCATATGTAACCGACTGGTTATCAAACCTTGGTCGTTTGCATGACTTAAGGCCACATTAGCCCTCTGAGCGAAGGCCTAGGGCTTGTCTCCCTCCTAACGTTGTTTCCCTCTCTCTGCTCAGTCCGTCTGAGTGAGGAGGAGCACAACCAGAGCATCCCCCACCTTCACTCCCCCACGGCCTGGATGGCGCTGTATGCAGACCGCTACACCTGCGGGGAGGGGGGCATCATCCCTGCCCACGGGGACCTGACCTTCACCATCCTGCTGTTCAACCCTGACTCGGCAGGCAACCCCCTGGAACACTTCAGCGCTGAGGAATCAGGTCAGTACATGCACATACTTTAATATATGCATTTGGTGCACTGTAAATCGCTTTGGATGAAAGCGTCTGCTAAGCGTCTGCTAAGTGTCTGCTAGTCATAACACATCATTTTATACTTCTGAATTTAAGATATGACTAGGGCTCCAGACAGGACTGCACTGAATGCTTGACTGATTGTGTCCTTCCCACCCCTGGCACCCTGACCCACCCTCCTTTCTACCCCTGTCCCCCTACCCCACCCTCCTACCTACCCCTGCTCCTACCAGGCCTGCATAGTTTCTACTGTCTGCTGATCCTGGCCTACTTTGTGGCATCCTGTATCTACATTCAGCCTCTGTGGATGGCCCTGAGAAAGGGTGGGCCCATGCAAACGGTGCTGAAGGTGCTCTCCACAGCCTTGGCCCTACAGGGGATCTCTGCCCTCTTCAACTACATCCACCTGGCCAGGTGAGGTTGACTCCGTCCCAGTCATTGTTACAGTCACCTTTCAGCAACCCTGCTCAGGTTTACATCAGTTACTGTATAACAGGATTATCCTGTATTGCAGAATATTTGGAGGAGTGAATATCAGTCTTGTTGTGTAAAAACACACACCTGTCTCTCTCGTTCCACAGGTATGCCAGGGATGGAGTGGGCATTCCTGTCATGGGCAGCTTGGCAGAGTGTGAGTGTTGTATTCTCACTCTCTGTCGCTCTTTCTTCGTACTGTCTTTCGTTCTTCCTTTGTGACTGTGCTGACTGTTGCCTGTTGTTGTTCTCCCATGCTGCAGTCTGTGACATGGTATCCCAGGTGTCCATGCTGTACATGCTGCTGAGTCTATGTGTGGGCTGGACCCTGAGCAAGAACAGGAAGCCCCAGAGCAGACCTCTCCAGTGGGACTCCTCCCCCGCCTCCAAAGCCCTCGCTATGGGAGGGGTCGCCACACAGGTCAGAGCCTCATCAGCCTATCCATGACCTTTAATCCCTTACCCCAAAATACTAAGCCCTGACTTCCATCTCACTGGATACAGTAGCCCCTACTACTTGCACTAACCTCTACCTTGCTCGCACCATCCCCTATCCTGACCAATACTGTAACCCCCTATTAACTCTCAATTTCCCCTTTGGGATCAGTCAATAAAAACACATTCAATACCAATGACCTAAATACCTTTCCACTGACTCCCTGTCTGTGTCGCTGCCGGGCCACTAGGGGGCGCTACTGCTGTGGGAGCAGTATGAGGAGACGGAGCACCACAGCTACCATGCCCAGCGCAGCATAGCAGGTCTGTTACTCATTTCTCTACGTATCATCCTGGCCTTGTTGCTGGCCTCTGTGCTCTACACCATCATCAGCACAGAGAGGAGCGCCCTCAAGAGAGACTTCTATCTCAGCTTCGCCAAGGTAGGCGTAGAAATACAACACAGAATAGCTGGTAACCCTTTCCATGCGTTTATAGTGCCATCTACAGTGCATTATAAGATTGGTTATTCCAGTCTCACTAGTTTGTTTCTCAGGGTTGTTTTATCTGGTTCCTGTGCCACCCTGTGCTGGTCCTAGTCTCTGTGGTCTTCAACGAGCATCAGAGAGAAAAGGTGAGAGGACGACACTCTATAGATATATATATATATATATATATATATATACACTGCTCAAAAAAATAAAGGGAACACTTAAACAACACAATGTAACTCCAAGTCAATCACACTTCTGTGAAATCAAACTGTCCACTTAGGAAGCAACACTGATTGACAATAAATTTCACATGCTGTTGTGCAAATGGAATAGACAAAAGGTGGAAATTATAAGCAATTAGCAAGACACCCCCAAAAAAGGAGTGATTCTGCAGGTGGTGACCACAGACCACTTCTCAGTTCCTATGCTTCCTGGCTGATGTTTTGGTCACTTTTGAATGCTGGCGGTGCTCTCACTCTAGTGGTAGCATGAGACGGAGTCTACAACCCACACAAGTGGCTCAGGTAGTGCAGTTCATCCAGGATGGCACATCAATGCGAGCTGTGGCAAAAAGGTTTGCTGTGTCTGTCAGCGTAGTGTCCAGAGCATGGAGGCGCTACCAGGAGACAGGCCAGTACATCAGGAGACGTGGAGGAGGCCGTAGGAGGGCAACAACCCAGCAGCAGGACCGCTACCTCCGCCTTTGTGCAAGGAGGTGCACTGCCAGCGCCCTGCAAAATGACCCCCAGCAGGCCACAAATGTGCATGTGTCAGCATATGGTCTCACAAGGGGTCTGAGGATCTCATCTCGGTACCTAATGGCAGTCAGGCTACCTCTGGCGAGCACATGGAGGGCTGTGCGGCCCCACAAAGAAATGCCACCCCACACCATGACTGACCCATCGCCAAACCGGTCATGCTGGAGGATGTTGCAGGCAGCAGAACGTTCTCCACGGCGTCTCCAGACTCTGTCACGTCTGTCACATGTGCTCATGTGCTCAGTGTGAACCTGCTTTCATCTGTGAAGAGCACAGGGCGCCAGTGGCGAATTTGCCAATCTTGGTGTTCTCTGGCAAATGCCAAACGTCCTGCACGGTGTTGGGCTGTAAGCACAACCCCCATCTGTGGACGTCGGGCCCTCATACCACCCTCATGGAGTCTGTTTCTGACCGTTTGAGCAGACACATGCACATTTGTGGCCTGCTGGAGGTCATTTTGCAGGGCGCTGGCAGTGCACCTCCTTGCACAAAGGTGGAGGTAGCGGTCCTGCTGCTGGGTTGTTGCCCTCCTATGGCCTCCTCCACGTCTCCTGATGTACTGGCCTGTCTCCTGGTAGCGCCTCCATGCTCTGGACACTACGCTGACAGACACAGCAAACCTTTTTGCCACAGCTTGCATTGATGTGCCATCCTGGATGAACTGCACTACCTGAGCCACTTGTGTGGGTTGTAGACTCCGTCTCATGCTACCACTGGAGTGAGAGCACGGCCAGCATTCAAAAGTGACCAAAACATCAGCCAGGAAGCATAGGAACTGAGAAGTGGTCTGTGGTCACCACCTGCAGAATCACTCCTTTTTTGGGGGTGTCTTGCTAATTGCCTATAATTTCCACCTTTTGTCTATTCCATTTGCACAACAGCATGTGAAATTTATTGTCAATCAGTGTTGCTTCCTAAGTGGACAGTTTGATTTCACAGAAGTGTGATTGACTTGGAGTTACATTGTGTTGTTTAAGTGTTCCCTTTATTTTTTTGAGCAGTGTATATTGTACTGACTCATTCGGAAGGTTTTTGGTGTTGATGTTTGTGTGTGTCTGTGTTTCTAGGTTGTGACAATCGGTGTGATTCTATGCCAGGCTATCTCGGTGGTGATCCTCTACCAGCTTTTCCTGTCCCGTAGCTTATACTGGGAAGTATCTTCTCTCTCCTCTGTCTCACTACCCCTCACCATGTCCAGAGGGGGCCGGGGACGCTACTGACCCCGTGTGCAGGGGGAACACTTTCACTTTGACACACGCCGAGGGCGAAGGGATACACTGTGACACCTGCAGTTAAAGGGACAATACTTCCACTCCTCTACACTCACTCACGGTAAAGGTGCCCCCACAGATGGGTGAGGAAAGAGGAGGGTGGGATGAAGAGAAGGAAGTAGGAAGTTCCCGCACAAATATAGAAGAGAAGAGGAATGATGGCCTGCTCATGTAGCTGGATAGCACACCTATTTAATACCCTCCCAAACAGGATGAGAGTGAGACCTGGGTTTAAGCGCACATAAAGTATGTATGTAAATGAGACACATTTTTTAGTATACAACAGATGCGGACACATGTAACTGCCAAAATAATGGAAACACTTGAGTAAAAGAGGGATCCAAAGTATATTAAAAGCAGGTGCTTCCACACAGGTGTGGTTCCTGGGTTAAGCAATTCACATTGCATCATGCTTCGGGTCATATATCAAAATTCTGTCTGCCATGGCTGTGGCCCTACAGGCTGACAATGCCCCCATCCACAGGGCACGGGTGGTCACTGAATGGTTTGATGAGCACGAAAATGATGTGAACCATATGGCCGTCTCAGTCACCAGATCTCAACCGGGGATGGAGTTTTCCACCACCATCAACAAAACATCAAATGATGGAATTTCTCGTGGAAGAATGATGTCGCATCCCTCCAATAGAGTTCCAGAATCTATGCCAAGGTGCATTGAAGCTGCTCTGGCTCGTGGCACAACGCCCTATTAAGACACTTTATGTTGGTGTTTTATTTATTTTGGCAGTTACCTGTATGTTCGTCTTATTTACAATTGTAGTATGTATGTGTGAAATGTGGTTTACTGTTTTATTTTGAATGTCAAACTTGGGCTGGATTTGATGTCTCTTTCTTTTTCAGACAGAGTATAAGACTCCCAAAATGTTTAAAAGGTTTATAATAGATTACAACGAAAGGTTACTGATTGTCGAATTCCCTGTTAAGTCTTATTCATTGCCGATAAAGATATCCAGGCGCGGACTGAAATACATTTGTTTACCGTTGATCCATAGAGATATGGATCCATGTTCAGTGTGGTAAATCTCAAACCAATAATATAGCCTGATCTTAACTGTCAGAAATAGAACGTTTTTTTAACAGAGTTGCTTCACACTGTTTTACTGCTGTTTCATTCTATTGTTGTCAATTGATCGTTCTTTCTGCGAGGTTCTGGTGTGCTGAAGCTATTACAGAAATCACATGGAACTCATGGAATCTTTGTATCATCCCCAGCACTCCAACACTGCAGCTAGTTGCATGTGTGAGAATTGTATTACTATTTTGTTGTGCAATTATTGAATTATACTTGAATAGGGTATTCATATTGTTTTGTCTGACATTGGAGCTAGACATGTGCGATGTTTAAATGCAGCTTTATTTTCTCTCAATCGTCGCAAGTGCCTGAGAAGACAATCACTTTGCTAGCAGAGAAGGTACCTGTGTTTGTCTGTGAAGAAATGGGTTTCACATTGGTTATGTATGTCAGTCTGATAGTTAAGTTATGCGGAGATATTGGGGGGCAAATGGTTAACAGAGCAGTGACTGTGTAATGTTCCTATTAAGCATGTTTATAAGGCTGTTTTAAATTCATTACTGTATACTTTTGTAAAATAAGTCTTTATCAGATGCTGATGCAATACAAGAAAATGTCTGCAGGGGGCAGCAGTTCTCTTGATCTGTTACAGTAGCTAGACCAGCGTTTCTCAACCCTGGTCCTCCAGTACCCCCAACGGTAAACATTTGTATTGTAACCCTGGACAAGCACACCTGATTCAACTTGTCAACTAATCATCAAGCCCTCAATGAGTTGAACGAGGTGTGTTTGTCAAGGGCTACAACGAAACGGTCTATTTTTGAGCAAAGACACTGCTGTAGACTACTCTCAACCAATGCACACTCAAACCATAGAAGTTACCAGTGTCTTTGCTCAAACTGCCTGCATTCTCATTCAACAATTAAACGCATGATAATCCTGGATAATTCAAACATGGAAGGACAAACCACGAAATGTCACGGTTGCTAGGAAATGCCACCACGACGATCCACCTTGAGTACACAAACGGTTTTCCGCTCTCCACTTCCTCAAACGGATCTGAGAGGCTAATATCAAACACTAACATCAGAGCTAAGCCAAGTCAGTCTCACTTTATTTGGGTAGTTAATCATCTTTGGTTGGTCATTGGTTCCGGTCCGTCTGCTATGGATTCCAGTATGTGACGCTAAATAGGCCAATATAACTAGTAGTCTACACAACACAGTCAAAGTTGTGGAAACATGTCGTGGAATGTGGTTAAACTAACCACAGACTTCTAAACAGTAAACAGTCAAAAGGGGAAGAGTCGTGTTACTGACGTTTCTCCACTGCCTGTTTTCTTGTTTGGTGGTTTCAGAGTCACTGTCAGTTAGCTGGTTATAGTCCTTGCTTTCTGGATGCTCTTTCACTCATTTTACCTTCATGTTGCAAAAGATCAAGAGCATACTATGTTGGCTGTGTTTACACAGGCAGCCCAATTCTGTTATTTTTTCCACTAATCTGTCTTTTGACCAATCAGATCAGCTCTGAAAAAGATCTGATGTGATTGTTCAAAAGACCAATTAGTGGGGGGGGGGGAAGATCAGAATTGGGCTGCCTGTGTAAACGCAGCCTATATGGCACTGAACCTTAGATGAATTAAAACTATTTGAGAGTGGTGGGCTATTAGTGACAATGAGGACTAGGCCAGCAGCAAAGTAGTGCTCACTCCCACACCAGTCCCATACTGCTGTTTAACCAGGTGCTCCTGTACTGGTTTACACACATCAGTGGCTCCCTACAGACCAGACCATGGCGTCCATCTTGGGTCTTTTCAGGACACCGGTTACCCACTGGGCTATTTCTGACCTCAGGCACACCAGGACACTGTGGGCTGAGGGGGATGAATACACACAGGACCTATTTTCCTGCAATACCACCATTAACTCCCTTGTATTATGCAAATAGTCTGACAACAGGAACGTGCTTGGGCTAATACTGTAACATTCATTTGCACCTTTTTTGACTCTACCACAGAAAGTAGTACCAATTCAGGCAGTACTATTCCATTACAGGGGGGACTTCTTTTAATAGTGTTCCTTTAGATAAGGGGGTTTCTATGTATTCTATATCTAGGTCAGGTAGAGAGTAGCGTAGCTGGCAGCCTGAAACCACAGGCAAAGATGGACAGTTTCTGTTAGATGTATTTGAAATACTTATTTGAATTCTGCGTATTTTGTAATTTGACTTACACTGGGCTGAACTACAATCCAATGTATTTTGTATTTTCAAAATACTGTAATTTGGATTGACAAAATACGTTTCTATACCATTTTTGATAGCGGTTCACATTTTGTGGCCCCTCTTTCACCCTGCATTGGTATCAGAAGTCTGATAGCACTATAGTGTGATAAAATTGTCTGCTAAATGAATGTGTGTTTGTCATCGGCAAGGACTTGGGAGTTTTATTTGGGATTAAAAGAAAGGGAATAGAGCTAAGCACAGGCATAGTCCTAGAGGAAAACCTGGTTCAGTCTGCTTTCCAACAGACACAGAGACAAATCCACCTTTCATCAGGACAATAGCCTAAAACGCAAGGCCAAATATACACTGGAGTTACTTATCAAGACGATATTGAATGTTTGAGTGGTCTAGTTACAGTTTTGACTTAAAAATTGACTTGAAAATGGCTGTTTAGCAATGATCACCAACCAACTTGACAGAGCTTGAAGAATTTTTCAAAGAATAATGGGCAAATATTATACAATCCAGGTTTGCTAAGCTCTTCGAGACTTACCCAGAAAGCTATAATTGCTTCCAAAGGTGATTCTAACATATATTGACTCAGGGGGTTGAATACTTATCTAATGAAGATATATTAGTGTTGTCGTGTCTTTGGCATGATTAAACTGAAGACTTATTTATCAAATAACTCTCTGTAATTACCATTACGCGATTAAACTGATTAATCTAGTAACTGTAATTAACTAGGAAGTCGGGGCACCAAGGAAAATATTCAGATTACAAAGTTATAATTTTCCTAATATAACTTTCAGATATCTTAATATCTGATCAATTAGTGTTCTGATTAATGAATTATTATTTACCTCACATTAGTCTCATTCCAAACGTCGTAAATTGTTGGTTATCTGCACGAACCCAGTCTTCACTATGAGTCATCCATACATCAATTGTCTTAAAATCATTTATTTACTAACTAAGTAATTCACAGAAATGCATCACACAAACAAACAAAATAGATATGTTTACAAAGAAATGATAGGGGGATGTGCCCTAGTGGGCTAAACCGGTATGGCGGCTTGTTAGACAGAGTGATAATTATAACAATTGAAATGCTAATCCTTTGCACATGAACGCTCACTCATTCGGGAACAATTGCAATCAATATATATATTTACGCTCCGTGTGTCGTCGGGATCTCTGTTGAAAAGTTTGTCCGCCCTCTTTCTCTCTCTGTCGTGGTTAGAATGGATAGTCCAGAGTGACATTCATTCATGTCGTTATAGAATAGATGTTTCGGCGGTTGTCGGTCTTCGCGTTCAATGATACCAAATTCCTAGCTGCAGACTAGTAATTAATATCAAAGACTTGTTCTTATTCTGTCGGTATCGATAGTCTAAGAGTTTAACCACGTGGTATGGTTAAAAGATTCAGCCATCTACTCAAACCTTGGCCCTCTCGTTATCGAGGTAAGTTGGTCTGGTGATAGAAAACCCGGGTGGGTTTTTTTATTCGGAAGAGCAGAAAAGGGCCTGTCACAGGACGCAATACCATAACTGTGCTCATGGGCGGTCCTCTGATTTAGTTAAACTCCAAAGGGAATTGGAGTTTCCTTCATTAAACAGTCCAAAATCACATTACACAATTTCACAAACAGTATCATCCTCACTCATTCATCTTATACAACAATTAGATGTAAGCCTCATATCTGAGGCTATTGTATAAACAGCGTTATGGTAATGTGGCCGTATAGTCTCCCATGAGTTTCACAAAATTGTACCAAACGGACCAGTTCGTAGCTGGATTCTTCACCGATATTTTATACCTTCTCCAGAACATAAATGTTGTTCGGACCTCAAGTTCTGTGAGGTGGAAGAAATTATTTTGTTCTCTCTATCTCTCTCTCGCTCTCTCTCTATACTGTGGCCATGAGGAGATAATCTCCTCCAGGAATTTACGACCTGAGGTCGCAGCAGCCTGAGTGTAGGAGACAGAAAGAGGGGGATGGTGCTCGTTGTACCCAAAGAGGACAACATCATGACAGTGTTTTATTTTCCATTTAATTTGTTGTGAATTTTTTTTCACTTTGACATGAGTATGTAGTGTAAATCGTTGACAAAAAATGACAATTTACATCTATTTTAGTCCCACTTTGTAACAACATTTTGAAAAAGTCAAGCGGTGTGAATACTTTAAGGCACTGTACCATACAAAATGTAACATTACATACTAGATTTACGTTTCCTATGTTACATCTACCCCTGAGTCCATGTTGGAGTACCACCAAGGTTGGACATTTTTGTTCTAGCCCAGCTCAAGCACACCTGATTCACTGGGCTTGAACTTTTGGGGTGGCGTAGGAAACACAAGTTAAGAAACACTTCTTTAGATGTCACATGTAGACATATTACATATAAACTATATTGTGTATGTCACAGGTTGAGATCCCCTCCTACAGAGAGAAGTAGATGAAGAGGAACACCCCCACAGAGCAGACCAGCACCAGGCCCATGTTGAGGATGAGTCTGGTTCTGGGGGTCTCCTGGAGCATCTCCTGCAAAAGCCTCTCTTCCTCCTCGGCTGATCTGGGCCGGGTCTTAGCCTGCTCCTCCTTAAACCCACAGAACCACTCTAGAACCCTCACACACCTCCCCTTCTCCCCTCCACAGCAGACCACCCAAGGCTTTTCTTGGTCTACCGCCATTCCGGTGCTTGAAAAGGTCGGGTGCCCGCCATTTTGGAGATTAGATGGAGACTCCATATAGGATAAAGCCTCCACCCCATTGACACCATTATGGAGGTCTTTGGGCGTCTCGTTGTCCATGCAGCCGTTCCCATTGACATGGGTCTTAGTTTGGGGGTTCAGCTTGCTCATCTCCTCCTCATCTCTCTCTATGTTTAGGGTTGTGTTTCTTTGGCGTAGCCCCCAGAAGGTAGTGGTGCGGACCTGCTCTATGCTCGGTGGAGGGGTGCAGAGGCTAACCACCACAGCCACCAGTACTGTGATCCAGAACAGCCCGGCTGCCACGTACATGAAATGGACGTCCTTGACAAAAGACGGCCGCTCGTCCGGCTCGTCGCAGTGGGGCTCTCTGTAGACGAACGCAAGCATCAGCCTCGTGGCGCCCAACGCGAACCCCACTATGCCACCCCAGAATGCACCAGTCTCGTTGCAGCGCCGCCATAGGACGCCCAGCAGAAATAGGGCAGCGATGGGCGGGGTCAGGTAGTCAGACACTTCCTGGATGTAGTAGAACATCTGGCCTCCCTGCATCTCGATGATGACAGGAACCCAGGCGATGCTGATAACCACCATGAACACCACGAACACACGCCCCACCACCATCAGCTCCCTCGACGACGCCCTCTCCCGCGCCATTTTGTAAATGTCCAAGGTGAAGATGGTGCTGGCGGAGTTGAAGATGGAGTCCAGGTCACTCATGAGCGCTGCGATCATCACCGCCATCATCAGGCCACGCAGACCCACCGGCATGATGGACATCACCAGGCGGGGGTAGGCTACGTTAGAACACCCAGCCCTGGATCCACACACCTCCATGCAGTGTTCTGGGCTGATACACGCCAGCTCATCTGCAAACAGGATGCGGGAGATCATCCCGGGAATGACGATGATGAACATGGGCAGGATCTTGAGGAAGCCGGCCATCAGTGTGGAGCCTTTAGCGTGGGAGATGCTCCGTGCGGCTAGCACCCGCTGGACAATGACCTGGTCGGCACACCAGTACCAGATGGAGGCCGGGGTCTGGCCCAGGAGGAAGCCCGGCCAGGGGAGGTCCTTGTCCAGCGGGCCCCTTAGGATGCGCAGGGAGTCGGGCTTGGGCTCCACGTGGCAGGAGGGGATGTAGGTGAAGTTGGAGGATGCTAATATCGCTGTGATGTTCGGTCTGGCTTCCATGTACTTGGTCCGCACCCCTTCCAGGCCACCCACTTTTACCAGGCTAATGGCGGTTAGGCATAGCGCGCCACCAATCATCAGGAACGCCTGGAGGGTGTCGGTGTAGATGACCGCAACCAGGCCCCCTGTGACGGTCAGCAGCGCGGTCACGGTGATGAGGAGGATGATGGACAGATAGAGGTTCCAGCCCAGTGACTCCTGGATGAAGAGCGCTCCGGAGTACAGGTCCACAGAGAGCTTGGTGAAGATGTAGAGCAGCAGAGACAGAGCAGCGAAGTAGACCTTGAGCCGTCGGCCGCCAAAGCGCTTGGCCAGGTACTCAGGCATTGTGTAGACCCCAGAGTGGATGTAAACAGGGATGAACACCCAGCCCAGGAGCTGGAGGAGCAGGAGGGCATTGAACTCCCATGCGGCGACTCCGAACCCGCTGGCCGCCCCGGACCCTGCAAGGCCAATGAAATGCTCGCTGCCAATGTTGCTGACGAACAGAGAGGCACCAATCATAGCCCAGTTCATTGATCGGCCGGCTAGGAAGTAACCGCTCACAGTGCTCCGATTGGCTTTCATCATGGCGAAGAAGCCAATGGCAAGGACCAGGATGAAGTACAGCACCACTACAACGATGTCCGCCGCCTCCATGGTGGTGGGAGCCATCTTGGATAATACTTCTAAAGACAGTTATTGAGGAGTTACGTGATATGGCTGCTTTAGTGATCAGTACCCTTTCAATTTAAGTACCAGTCTTTCAGTTGATTATGAGAGATTCTAAGACACTGAATGCTTGGATGTTGCAGGCGAGTCAGGTCCAGTTCAGGTCTTGGTGAGGTATTCCCATAGAAATGCACCCTAAGGGTTGACGGGGAATACTGTAAGTTGGAGGTAGCAGCTCATCTGTATCGACACTCCTACAATAGAGCACAAAAACACACAACAGATCAGGGTTGGAAAAACCTTTCTTAAATAAATGGAGGTTGAATATATAAGAAGATATACAGTACATCTAAAACCTTGTTTCCCCAAAGAAATAAAGGGTCAAGATAAACTGGTTTTGAGTTGTGGCAAAAGTATTTTAATTAAGTCGTGGCTGGGTCCTGGCCAGGAACATTGGTTTCGCTGACTTGGTTGGCCACTAAAAAACCTCAAAAGCTATAAAAGGGTCACAGTGAAAAAGGCATTTGGGAACCACTGATCTATAACACATAGCTAACAGTATAGTAGTACTAGTCTTGTATTGAGTTTTGCACAGTTCAATGGGTGCATGCATACTTACCGCTACCAGTCCCACCCTCACTCTTTATTTCTCAGTTTAACTGACGACTACTCCCCTTATAGCTGTGTAAACATTCATCCAATTTTAACATGCAGTAGCTGCATCTTCTTGTTTCAGATGGGTATACATATTTGTGGTCGTCAGGTTTGACTCAGATTTATGTCAAATAGTTCCATAGGGTGTCGTTTGTTCATCTGGGTTATTTTGAAGAGATTCATGGCACAAAGGGATGGATGTGTCTGAGTTATTGTACACCCAAATGTGTGCTCCTTCCACAATCAATAGCTCTGGTGTGTGTGATTCTAATAAAGGGTTTGTGGGACAGTCAAAGCCTTACAGTGCTATGGACATAGGGATGTGTCTGTTACTTACATTCATTCTAAATGTGTCCAGGCAAAGCCTCGCAGGGCTACCACACCACATTAAATTGGAGGATAACCCTAAGCGAAAGACTTGACAGACAGTAAAGATGAATAAGTTAAGGACATTTTTTAACAATCACTAATTCTGATCCAAACTTTACAAAAGTGTCATTAAGGTTAATCTTTCTCTCTGGCTTTATCTGGTGATTCCAGAATTATGATAGACAGAAGATATGATTGATTAGCAGTGTTGAGGAGTAGTGAACTACACGTAGTTCTACTAGTAATTTAACTACATTTTGCAGGAGGGTAGTGGTAGTTGAATTTAATTCAAATGTTGGTAGGGTTTTCAGTAGTTAATTACTTTTGTGCCATGTAACGGTGTAGCTAACTACTGAAACTACACTACTTTTTAATGGGTGAAGTAGGCAAGAATTTCCTTTCTTTTTCTGCATCAGACCTGCCTAATTCTCACTTGAAACATAGTTTAAGTGTTTAATAGTGATGGATTCTGGCTCCTAAACTTGGAATAGTGTTAATTATCAGGTATCCTATTGAGTGCTATAGTCTGGTTTCTACACCAGAAGTTACTGGTTATCTGTAGAAGAAATGTATATGGTGGAGGCAATTAAGCTTGGAATATACTGAGTGAGGGAAGGGTAATCACATGTGGCAGGCACTGATAAGGGTGGTGAGATGTGGATTAGTGAGGAAGGGGGCCGAGGTCAGTTCAGATCACATTAATTAAGGGAGAAGGAACAGTTTATTGCCCACATCACTTAATTTCCTGCCTAGCAATAAAGATGTAATGTTTAGAGAGCAGGAGGACGTCACCCAAATTGGGGTATATATATACTACCACTGGTGGAACCATGTCTTTGTCTTATGCAGCTGTATGACCCAATGGGTGAATAAACTTGGTTTAAGCTTTACTAATCGTCCGTAAGTTTTACTAGGTTAATTTAGAACCTAACAATAGGCTAAATTACACATTCTGTAAACGTCGGACTCCAGAAAAAATACATTGCTTTCAAAAAAATAAGCAAACACATTTGGTGTTTGCCAAAAGGCCTGTGAGAGACTCCGCAAACATATGGAAGAAGGTACTCTGGTCAGATGAGACTAAAATGTAGCTTTTTGGCCATCAAGGAAAACACTATGTCTTGTGCAAACCCAACACCTCTCAACACCCTGAGAACACCATCCCCACAGTGAAGCATGGTGGTGGCAGCATCATGCTGTGGGGATGTTTTTCATAGGCAGGGACTGGGAAACTGGTCAGAATTGAAGGAATGATGAATGGCACTAAATACAAGGAAATTCTTGAGGGGAAACCTGTTTCAGTCTTCCAGAGATTTGAGACTGGGACGGAGGATCACCTTCCAGCAGGACAATGACCCTAAGCATACTGCTAAAGCAACACTCGAGTGGTTTAAGGGGAAACATGTCAATGTCTTGGAATGGCCTAGTCAAAGCCCAGACCTCAATCCAATTGAGAATCTGTGGTATGACTTAAAGATTGCTGACCACCAGCGGAACCCATCCAACTTGATGGAGCTGGAGCAGTTTTTCCTTGAAGAATGGGCAAAAATTATAGAGACATACCCCAAGAGACTTGCAGCTGTAATTGCTGCAAAGGTGGCTCTACAAAGTATTGACTTTGGGGGAGTGTATAGCTATGCATGCTCAAGTTCTCAGTTTTTTTGTCTTATTTCTTGTTTGTTTCACCACAAAAAATATTTTTGCATCTTCAAAGTGGTATGCATGTTATGTAAATCAAATGATACAAACCCTAAAAAATGATCAATTTTAATTCCAGGTTGTAAGGCAACAAAATAGGAACAATGTCAAGGGGGGTGAATACTTTCACAAGCCACTGTATCATGGATAAATTGGGACTGACTGATCTACAAATAATATGAAGTAGTTATTTATGAGTGGTTCTTTTTATTGATCAGTCAGTCGTCAGTCACCTGCAATGTTTAACAAGCCCTGTGTGCAGCCGCCCACAGGAAGTGATCCATTCCAGAGGCATGTTGGATCACTGTTTGCTGAAAGCCTATTATGGCAGGCTGATACGATTGGAGAGAGCACATGGTATACAGAGTTTGTGCTATAATTGACTAAGGGCGCGTTCCTCTGCCCAGGCGTTGCTGACGCATGCCAGATCTTATAATGCTTGGATCGATTTTTTAAAGTATCAGCTAACCACATGGTTGTGTTCCCCCGCTCAGACGTTGCATCCACCAACCAATGGTTGCGTGTCACGTGATCAACTGACAGATTGCTATAACATATGTGGTTAGCTGATACAACGCCTGGACAGGTATTTTATGTAAGATCTGGTATGCGTCAGCAACGCCTGGACAGAGGAACGCACCCTTACTCAATTACAGCACAAACTTGACCTATGTCTTAGCGCTGAAGATGGACACCTGTCTGCTGGGCTGCGTCACTTCCTGTGCCCCTTTTTGTTTGGCTTGGATGTGTCTGATTTTAAGTAGCATGGTTTTTAAAGAAAAGTTAACAAGAAAGAATGTTCATTTCCATATACAATTTAACTGAACAGAGTACCACAGTATGAGTCATAATACCCATAAAACCTAGCGGTCAAACAAGGAAATGGTTCCAATCGTTTTTCCACCATTCATTTTTCCAACGAAACACATTTTAAGTGTTCCTAAAAATGTCCTAATGAGAAAAATGAATGGTGGAAAAACAATTGGAACCATTTTCCTGTTTGATCGCTAGGTTTTATGGGTATTATGACACCTCCACTGTGGGGTTCTATAGTGAAACCAAATTGAGAATGTGCCGGAACTGAGAATTTGCTGAAACTGACTGAAAACCTTGCCTTACCATGTTTAATTGCAGGATAACCATAAGTGACAGACAGTAAAGATTAATAAGGTATGGAAATGTTTGAACAATCAATTCTGATCCAAACTTTGCACAAGTGTCAATAAGGCTCATCTTTCTCTCTTGCTTTATCTGGTGACTCCAACATTATGATACAGTATTCATAATGTTTCTCTAAAAACTGGAGAGTAACCTAATGTATGATTGAAGTGCACCAAGGTCCCTAGACACTGGAACACTCCATTGGAACGGTGGAAATTCCGTGCGTAAAGTGAGGTGCACTAGCGCGCAATCCAGAAGTGGTCACTAGACTAACAGGTTTAAGGTGAACTAACAGGTTTCAACTCATTTTTCAGGTGAATGTGTCACTTTCCACCTTGTGACACTTGGTGTAGCATCAGCTGGCTCTGGGCCACTGAGTGGGCAGTTGTAGAGCAGAGACCATTTTAGTTTCATGGTCTGGTGTTTGTGCCCTCCTAGGTTTTGCCATCTCAACCATGGGTGGTTCTGGGCGCAGGTGAGGAAGCCAGTCTCTCCCTGCTGGTCCGAGAGACACTAACTGGCCTGGGGCATGTTAAGGTGCCTTGTGGGTGAAGGCTAAATGGCTCTAAGGAACTGGTTGGAGGTGTGTGGCCTGGTGAGCTGAGGGCAATGTGCCAGCAATAGGGCAGGTCAACAACGCTATGGGAGCCCTGGCTGCCTCAGAACACCATGTGGTAGAGTTGCTAGCAGGTATTGGAGGTCTATTTTTCCATGGGGACTTTGTTGTATAGTTAGAGTTTCAGGCAGTTTATCTTTGAGTGCAATTTGTGTGTGAAATATTTGCCTTTTCTAACCAGTGTGTAAAACCTATTATTGCACATGTACTTTTGCAGAGTTTCACTATCAAGTGCAAGGAAACGCTAATTTTACGTGGGTGAAAATGTCACCTGTGACTTATTGGCATGTTTAACCTGAGTAGCATTTTCTATTGGTTAATTGCCTGGTCATGAGCTAAATGATAGTATTGTAACTTTCAAAGAGCTCGTCCTCGCGCTAGTTTGCGACTCTACGTCTTACAGGAACGCGCTCACCGGCCAAGCACACGCACTGTCGTGGATGCAAGGTCCGATCACTTCTGAGACCAGTGTAATGAAACAGCAGGGAGCATGTCTCGAACCCTTGACCTTCTAGCCCGAGGTCCGGCGCGCTATCGAATGTGCCGCAAAAGCATGCTCGTGTGGCAAAGTCGATTTCCGCGCTTATAAACCCAGGGTCGTTACACTATTTCAAACTCTTTTTTCTACTCAGCTGCCCACAGGAAGTGATGCTGACCCGAGGCATGGTGAATCATTGTTCGCTGAAAGCTTATTATGACAGGCTGATATGTTTGGCGAGAGTACAAATTGAGACTGTGCTGCGAGGTTTGCAACACTGACTAAATCTAGATGATGGACACCAGCCTGATGGGCTTGCTGTGCCCCTTTGTTTGCGTCTGATTTTAAAGTAACGGTAACGACATCGAAATGAACATAACTGAATTGTGAAACCAAACTGAGAATGCGCCGGTACTGAGAATGTGCTGAAACTGATAGAAAAGCATGCCTTACAAAATAATTGTTAGTCACTTTTGTCTGCCTCTTACTTCACGCTGCCTGCTCAACTAAGACCTAGAACCTGTCATTTTCCACGTGACAAACGCACCACTGTTTAGGATTTTTATAAGTCTGACTCCATACATTTAATTATGACATTGTTTTGTAACGCTTGTACTTACCATTTCCAGCAGCCCTTCTCTGACTAACCTCTCCAACCCCGGACTCGACGCATCAATCACGCTCCTTCCTAGGCAGGTAGATTAGGTGCAACTTTTTTCACAGGTTGCATTCCTATTTTGGTTTGACAGCATAGTGCCATTTCTATGGACACCCCCCCTTTGCCTATGGCGTAGATGCACACTCTAGCCTCAAATTTTCGCATAATTTGTGACGGGATTATTAGTCGGTTTCCATCCAATTGGCATTTCCCCATCAGATGTTTCCATCAAATGTACTTGTTTCTGTAAAGTCTGTGCGTGACGTGCACGCAAATAACTTTCGCAGTTAAATTCCTATTTCCGGAAAAAAAGAAAGAAAGTTAAATAGTTTTCCATTGCATTTTCAACTCTACTGATGGTTTTGAACCTAAACATGTTGCATTATGTAGCGAATGTGCGCGCTAGCCAACAACTCATTCCGACATTTCTTGATTCCTTTTACGTGTGTGTGTGTGTACTCGTTAGATAATTTACTGCAAGGTCAGGAGCTAACATAAGCATTTCGCTGCACCCGCTATAACATATTCTAAACCGTCTATTTGATTTAACGTTGATTTGATGAAAAGTTCTGCAAGCACTTCCTTATACGTCTATATGACTTGGAAGTGTGTTTGTGCTCTGGAGGTCATGTGCACACTCCAGGGGTGCAACACCTTTGGCAATCGATAGTTCCAAAGATGCATGAAATTAAAACACTTTCAGGGGTAGGCTCATCATTCTTCAGTTAGTCCTGCACATTACATCCTACTTGATGTTTCATAATAGCCCTACCTGCAGCCAGCGATGACAAACCAGCCCATGTTGTTGCTCTATTAGTTAAAAGTTCTTGTGGAATTCCCTCAAAGGGCTTAATCACTAAACCAAACATCCTTTTAATAACGTTTTAGTCATTTAGCCGACGCTCTTATCCAGAACGACTTATAGGAGCAATTAGGGTTAAGTGCCATGCTCAAGGGCACATCAACAGATTGTTCAGCTAGTTGGCTCAGGATTGTCTGAATAACACACTGAGGACTGGATACTGTCCAAATGGCGTGGACACATAACACACACGTGGACTGTCACCTATGAAACCCCCAGAAGCACTCACTCCCTGAGTGACAGGCATGTAAATATATTATTAGGCTGCCCATTACCCTGATGTGGACCAGGGATATGGCAGTTGTTTTCTGCAAAGACACCATGAATGTGCATTTTTCATCCCTTAAATTACTGCTAGTGGTATTAAGGCTACTTAATTAAAAAATACTTTGAAGTATAGCTTTCACTCAAGTTTGACAATCAACTACTTTTTCCACCACTGTACTTAAGTAGGCTACATTTATTTTACGTTATAGCAGAAGTTCTTATTCAGAGCAATTACTGTTCAAGGGCACATCAACAGATTTTTCACCTACTCATCTCAGGGATTTGAACCAGTAACCTTTCAGTTACTGGTCTAACACTCTTAACCCCTAGGCTACCCCTACTTGCCAGATACTTATAACCATATACTGGGTGACGTTCACTTTCACTTGAGTCATTTTCTATTAAGGTATCTTTACTTTTACTCAAGTATGACAATTTTGTACTTTTCCTCCCTGTTATCTGGCATCCTTGAGACGTCCGTAGGCTAAACCTTAACCCCTACCGTAACCCTTAACTTAACCATTTAAAATGTAAACTTCAATGGGGTAGGGCCGTTCCATGGATCCCGATAGCACAGACCCTGATCATTGCTGGCTTTGACCAAGACAGCCATTTTCCCTGGAGCTGTGTGTGTACATCGCAGAGATCCATGCAATAAACTGAATTTGATCAAACTGTCATTCATGTGTGTGAGATTACCTCATCAAAATAATGCACCTTTGCTTTGGTATTAATAGCAGCTACAAAGTACGAGCCAATTTAGTTGTGTATCCTCTGTCAAGTGGTCTGGACCTTTATTGCACTGGAGGCAGAGTCCTGTTGGCTACCTGCAGGGTCTCTGGTTTAATCAAATCCCACTCTGGCTCTTCGCTCTCAATTGCTACAGTTGTAATGTGTAAAGACAGGCTGTACATTGCACCCAAGGGCATTATAATCTGCAAATGCATTGACAAATAAAACCCTGATGATCTCTTTGGAAATCTTCTTTCTTTGAGCTTTCTGTCTGTCAAACATTGTATTTGCTTTATCTTACAGTTTTCTCATCAGTCTTGGTGATTTTTGCCATAAGGAGATTTTGCAACATTCTATTCTAAATTGCAGATAGCAACCCTAACCATGGTTATGAGTTAATCTATGTAATGAAGGTCTGATGTAGTGTCTAGGTAGACACTAGGTGGCAATGTTGCATTTCTAACAGTATAAAATACTGATGTCAAACCTTGAATGTCACTGTAAGCACAAACCACAAACAGGAAGATACTATTTTTAACTTAACACGGTTATTCGGTTAAGGAAGCTAAATGTCTGTGGGATCGATAGAGATCTGTCTCTAAGGTGAAGAATAGGAGCCAGGTGTTAAAGGTGCTCCAGTCCATAGAATTAGAATACTAGAATGTACATCAACCTTCTTATGATGGTCCAAAGGTCAGCCATGTTGGTCAGGGAGTTGGTCAACCATGGTTTGCCAGTGCTGTGATAAGATATTGTGTAAAATAATGAATTAGAATAATTTATCTGCACTGTATGTTTATTAGCTAGCTAGCCAGCCAATTTTAGATGAATGATTCCATAAATACTTAAAATGAACTGCCAATATGCCTACATTCCATTCAAACAATGCAGTCAATCCACAGCTATACACTGTCTATAATCAGTTGATGATTGGACTTAGAAAAGTTGTAAATGCAACAAGTACTGATATTGCATCATATAATAGAACTCACAGCTTTCCAAAAAAACACACCTGTTTAGATATATTTTAGAGACTATTTATACATAAAATGTGTATAAAACCCCTATAAAATTAATTTCTAATTATATAACAATATTTTAGGTTGACAATTCTATTACACAATTTCTGATATCACATGCCTTACTTTTATTTTCCTTCATAAGTCAAATCAGGATTATGCCTCTACTGCCATTCATTCCAATTAGACTGGTTTGTTTTTCTCCCTGACAAATATGGCTGCAATTTTAACCCCATTCTGAAACTTTTATGACATAGCCCCTCTAGTAATTTAATAGGATCTCTATGCTGCAGTCACTCTCCAGCGCTAACTGATTCCAGATCAGAGCTGTTCATTTCAAGGCTATTGTCAAGGTAACAGGTCACGTCTCCACTGCAGACAATAGAAATAGAATACCTATGATCTTCTAGAATGGTAGACGATTATGGCTAGAATAGAGTGATTCTAATTGCTACATATGTTTTCCAAACTCTGACAGGCAAAGAAAAAGATCAACCAAAAGGTCACAGAGCTCTAAAGTGCCTAATTGTAACCATGGAGATAAGAACATTTACATTCTACCCCGACCTTTGCCCTCAATGACAGGAAGAGGAACGAGGAGGCCTATGGGAAAAGTGAAGGAAGAGAAGAAGGAAAGAAAACAGAAAAGTTGATTCAACATGGACTATATTGATTCTCAGTCTGGGAGAGGAAGAGACAAAGGCTTTTGACCTGAATGAAGCCAGTCCAGAAGTCATTTCCTACACCGTTAGGAATCTTTAGCCTCGTTTGTGTCACAGACTAGTTGATTCTGATAACGGATTGATTTTTAAAAGACACACAGCCTACAGCGCATACAGTACAGTACTCTTAAGGACAACGTTCTAAAATGTACAATTAGCTGGGCATTTTAGCCATTCATTTGACTTGTGTTATCCAGAGGGACTTAACATACGTTTATTTAAATAAGGAGCCTGAAACCCCTACTCAATACTAACATCCTAAATCCCTCTTCACGATGGCAGCGCTAGACTATAAGATTCTCCAGGATAAGCATTCCTAATGCATGCATGTGGTGAAACAGGAGACTGATGAGGTTGGAAAGATCTTTGTCCTCCCTCACTCTGTTCCTTAAGCCAGGCAGAGTAGTTCTAAAAATGGTGGGGGGATTGAGTCAGGCAGAGTAGCTGTGTGTGTAACAGAGGCGGGACTGAGGGCGTCTTATTGTCTGGAGACATCTGATCTGTTCACTGACCTAAGGAACAGAAAGCTTAGACTCAGCTGTTTTAACAGAGAGAAAGAGACTGCCGTAACCAGAGAGAGATCGAGGGATAGAGAGAGAGAAAGAGATTACATGAGTTATATATATATCCCGATGGAAGTTCTTTACCCTTTAGGTCAACAAACAAAAACAGTCATTAGATTACAGCACTGAATTATTGAAAGCAAATTCCTGGTAGGCATCCATCCACCATATTGCTTTCAATCACCCTGTGTTTTCAGACCAGAACACGAGGGAGAGCAGAGGAGACGAGAGGAAGCCACTTTAGGCTATTGAGATGCAGCCTTTAGGCTCTCATCTGTCACACCGTCAGATCAGTGGTTGTTGAGGAAAGGAGAAATGCCAAGGTATCTATGACAATGGAATGGAATACGACCACAGAGGCCCTGCTGTGTGTGTAGGATGTATGGGTATGGGGTTAATTCAATATTCAGACTTTCTTCACTGAGACATCCTGAGCATCTAGGAGATGCAACACCACAATGCCAGCAGCTGTATGGCAATGCGAGGGGACCTGACCTAAATAGCCCCATGGGGCTAGCATGCATAACAATGGACTAGATCAGGGTTACCCAAACTCGGTTCTGGGGCCCCCCCTGGGTGCACGTTTAGTTTTTTTGACGTAGCACTACACAGCTGATTCAAATAACCAACTCATCAAGCTGGGAGGCCCCAGGACCGAGTTTTGGAATTCCTAGATTAGATGACCGCAGGCATGGCCTTAATTCTAGGCTGATTGAAGGCTAATAAAGTCTGCTCCGCGTTGGCAGAAGTCTCTGTGGCTCCGTCCTGTGTTTATTATAGTGTCTGTATGGCTGTGCTAAATCAACATGAGCAAAACTAATAGGCATTACAATGTCAGTCACTCAGAAAGATGGCCGTGCCAGCATGGATGGACAAATATGGTGATGCAGTCAGAGCTGATGGGATATGTGTTCTTTATTAAGGGTTAGAGGTCAGGGGTCAGGGCTACTTAGTGATTAGAAGCATATTGGTGGTTAGAAAGGGTCAGGTTTCAGTCCCCTCTAGAATGATACAACAACAGACAGAATAACTAAAAGGGCTTCAATGTAGCTTCCCGCAGGCTGTGAGCATTCATAGAGCATACATAACAGGTTATGACAGCCGTAGAAGCACACCAGCAGCCGTAGTGGCAGAGGTTAAATAACTGCAAGATAACATTGATCAGTGAAGATGTATATGGATTATGGGAGGGATATATTGAACCAAATGGCCATGTGACTGAAATTCAATCAAATTTCACATCTATGGGTGGTGTTTGTTTTATTGATTTCATTTCTAGTGACAGTGCTGTGACAGTGATGGGTGAGGACACAAAGGAAGTTGGCACAGGGGGACGGTCGCCCTGGAGAACACACACAGCCTTACAAGGACAAGGCATGCTCCAACCAACTCCCAGAGTATGACACTACTGGAGGCGTGTGTGCGCAAGTATTATGTGTGTATAGTATTGACAGAATATAAACTGTAGGATAGGGGTAAACTAAACATAGATGATGTAGGTTATGTGTGTGTGTGTGTGTGTGTGTGTGAGAAAGAGCGTTTGGAGGTGGTGGAGGCTGATCAGATATCACACCCCCAACTTGTTCTTTCCTCTCTCTCCTCCATCTCCCCCCGAACCACACACCCTCCGTCTGTAGACAGTTGCCATGGCGAGGCGTTGACGAGTCATCGCCACATTCCGGGGCATGGCTCTCCCCCCTGGACACTCTCCTCTTCTCAAGTTTAACATTTACTCTATGCGGTGTACTGTTGTGTGTACTCATGCAGTCCCCTACCTACAGTAACCTCCTGCTGCTGCGGAGCTAGAACAACCAACATACCGCATTCATCTGCCTGTATGTCACGGGTGTCAAACTCATTCCATGGAGGGCCTAGTGTCTGCAGGTTTAGTTCCTTTTAATTAAGCCAGACAAGGTGAGGAGAGTTCCTTACTAATTAGTGACCTTATTTTCATCAATCAAGTACATTGGAGGAGAAAAAACCCGCAGACACTCAGTCCCGCCGTGGAATGAGTTTGACAAGGGATGTACATGGTTTAAGAAGCAGGATTTGATTAGGCTTAAGCATATCACACAATTGGCCATATTGCTTCATTCTAGACGATGCATTCAGACCTACAGGAGTGTTTACTGAGTTAGCCGAGGGGCTAGGAGTCCATTTGGAGGACAGATGTGAAACAAAAGGCCACCCAGGTCTAGAGTTGTTGTAAACTGTTGTTCTGAGCCATCAGGCCCAACCAACAGATCCCAGAGATGATATGTCTAATACAGGAACCACCATTGAGGATCAAACAAGGCCTTAAACGATCGGTGTCCAGATGAAACACACACACACTCATCACCAGAGGGGGAATGGAGGATACAGCACCAAAATCTGGGTCAATTTTTTGAAAGCGAGAGGAAGATGGAGGGAGAGAAAGAGGGGAGAAGAGAGCGAGAGAAAGAGACATTTAGGGACTAAAGGAGAGCCAGGGATGAAGAAAAACAGGTGTGAAAAAGATAGAGAGGAAGAAGAGAGAGAATGTGATAGTGAAGGTGAGAAAAATAACTCACTGGAGGCTGACAGTTCTAAACATAACACTCATCTGCATTTGTAATTGAGAGAGAGCGAGAGAGGACACAAGCTATTCCCTGAAGAACGACAAGAGATGGAGGGAAGGAGGGATACAACAAACCAGCTTCAGTCGTGGTACTGTTATAAAACATTTATTCTGGCAGAAATATTTGAAGTTTTTCAGAGGCCTGGAAGCAGAGGCGAATCATAAAAAACCCTGATTGATCGTCACCCAGAGAAACATCGGCACAGAATAAGATATTCATGTCAGATAAAAATCCATATTGGGCTTTACAATCATTTACAAAAAGACTTAGAAATCTATTTCAAATTACAAAAAATAAAATGACAGTAAGGATCTTTAAAAAGAACGTGCAGTGTTTTGTGTTGGCGGTTGTCCTATCTGTCTGTGGTTCTAGACTTTAGGGAGGTTCTTCGAATAGATCTCGGATCAGCTTCCCCAAGTCCAAACCTGAACTAAATAATTACGAGGTTGCACACAGAACAGACCTTGGGTCAGTGCTTAGGGACACCTTTCACCCACACAGTGGGACAGCTCGAGACATGATACCAATACTATAAAATGCAACTCTTTCCTTCAAGTACATGTCTGATCTCATACAGATGTATGGCAGCTGTAAACCAGGGTTCCACTACACATCTTTCACCAATCCAGTCATGTTAGATTAGGAAGGATGCAATTTCTAAGTATTTTAACAGGGCCCTGGTTTATTGATTGGCACACAGCAGCTCTTCTCCCGTCGGTGGCGCTAGTGAGTTAAACCTAGTCAGATCCCAGAGCCAAAGCCCCAGTTGGTACCTGGCCAGAACCTAGATACAGCTGGTGCCTCACAAGATGTGCATTCACACAGGGTTACATTGGCAGTGTGTATACAGGACAGTGTGTGTGTAGGGTTGTTTGTGTGTGTGCACGAGGAGTATGATTTTATTTTTAGATGTTGGGGTACATGGCATTGGGGAAGAAGAGTGCTCGATCAAGCAGTGTGTGTTTAACTGTTGGTGTGCATGTCAGTATGTTGAGTGTTGGCAGTATATGGAGTGTGTGTATAGACAGGGTAGCATTTCAGGGGTGGTAGTTGACATCGGGTACAGGACCATTCTAAAAAGACCTTTTGGGTCTAGGTTGGGGTAATTAGTAGAGGGTAGGGCTGGTCTTTGTCGCTGGGAAGATTACTGCTGGGCCAACCACTAACCCCAGGAACACAACAGCCCTGAGAGCCCCAGCCCCATACAAACACAGCATAGTCCTTTCTATGGACACTCAGCTATTGTACTGTACCAGAGACAGGGGAAGAAGACTCCCTAAGGACTGGGCCCTACTAAACTGGGAGGTGACATGGAGGTTCCTTTCAGGAATGGGTTTGTTAACAGTTCTCTCTCTAATCCTTCTCCATTGCATTCCACGGGTGTATCTCCATGCTCTGGCTTCCTCGTCCCGTCTTCTTCACTTCATCTGCACTGATGTGAATGAAACGGGTAGGCTTCAACCATTATATTGCTTAGATCCGTCCAGTGTTTATTAAACAGTGCAGATGAAGGAGAGGAGACGAGGAAGCCACTTTGGGACTCCTTCAGCTAGAGCCAGGCATTGGCTGGGATAGTGTGTGGAGGACAGCAGGTTCCAGCTGGTTCCACGCATTAATCCAGTATGCTACCTATATAAACGATCTCTCCCTCTGACTGTCAGTCCATATCATATCATATCACCTCTCAGTCACAACCATTAGTCCATTCTCCCTTAATGGCCACCTTGCTCTTCAACCTGCCCCATATAAACCCTAGGCCCAACATAACATCAATGTCATTCACAGTGGGGGTAGCACCAGTGTCAGTGTAGGGGGTTACAGCAGGTGAGGTCTGGGTCCTTAGTGTCATTCACTCTCTCTAGAGGAGAGCCTCTGAGGTCATCAACATGCGCCAGGGAACCTGGCTAGTTGCTGTTGAGTCACTGAAATGACATCACACCAGGATGACATTACACCAGGAACAGGGCAGGACAAAACGGGTAAAGCGGCTCTCTTTCCCAGCCTCAGGTGTGGCAAATCACACAAATATAGTATACACTCACACACATCTCCATTTAAAAGCTTTAAAAACAGTCTAATTTCAAAAACTAGTGTTGAGGACAAACGTAGACAAAGTCCACTAAGGTAGGAATACTCCAGGGCTGTTTTGTGCAATACCTAACATCAATACGTTCACATAGGCAGACTAGATATCCTGCACTCTTCTTTAGCAGTTTGTTCAGTTCAGTGTTTTTCCCCCTCTACAGCTCCACAGTAAATGTCCTATTGTCTCTCCTCCTCTCCCGTTGGTGCGCTTAAAAGCTCCACGGAGCGCACCCGAAGGGCTGTGATTGGTCAATTGTCTGCCGTTGCCGTGGTAATGTGCCGGCGCGGTAACGTGCGCGTGCTCGTAGTTCATCAGCTGGAGAAGCGGTGGTCGCTCCAGCGGGCCTGTGCTAGTCAATCCATCTCCAGGTCCATGAGTTTGTTGCATGAGCGGGGGGTGTGTGTGGTGTTGCGGCAGCAGCAGTGGGCACAGATGAAACCCAGGAGGAGAGAGAAGAGCCCCACGGACACAGAGGCTACAGAACCGTACAGCAGAGGCAGCTTCAGAGAGTCCCACACTGGAGGGAGACAGAGAGACAGACAGACCGAGAGAGAGAGAAAGTGTTAGTTACTGTACACACACACACACACACACAGTACCCCCCCATCCTTACTCACTGGGGAATCGTACAGTGAGGAACACCCTGGTAGAGGTGAGTTCTGCCCCGTGTGTCCAGGCCCCTGTGGAGGCAGACAGGTACCAGGGCGTGGCCTGGCAGTGGTACTCCCCGCTGTCGCTGTCCTGGGTGGCGTGGATGTTCAGGGCGTAGGCGTGTGTGTCTGTGCGCTCCAGGGACACGTCACTGCTGGCGTTGCGCGCCTCCTTCTTGACCAGACCGAAGCGGTCCACGCTGGCCAGTAGGGTGCCTTTGTTCCCCCCTCTCAGCCGCGTGAGGTACCAACGTACCTCGTAGGACAGGTCATCTGAGCAGAGGGAGGAAGAGGAGAGAATTCTATTAAAACCACTTCATTGGGTTTATGTAATAGAGCTAACATCAGCAGATTGAAACTGTGGATGTAGGGACAGGGAGAAGGGAGACTGGATAGAGCGACAGGGAGAGACATGGAGGGGAGACTGGATAGAGCAACAGGAAGAGACATGGAGGGGAGACTGGATAGAGCGACAGGGAGAGACATGGAGGGGAGACTGGATAGAGAGAGAAGAGAGGGGGAAGGGAATGGGATGGAGAGACAGAAGAGAGGGGGAGGGGACTGGATAGAGCGACAGGGAGAGACATGGAGGGGAGACTGGATAGAGAGAGAAGAGAGGGGGAGGGGACTGGGACGGAGAGACAAGAGAGGGGGAGGGGACTGGATAGAGACACAGAAGTGGATGGGGGAGGAGAAAATGTAAAGTCTCTGTATTTTATAGAAATTCTCTTCATGTGGTTGGGGCCAAAGGTTTCATCAGTCTATCGCTGAACCTACAGTTAGTGTCTGGTGTTGCCACCGTCTCAATGTTAATCTGTGATGGGAATTCATGGATCTGAAGAAAGCATGTCTATTCACATGTAGAGTTATCACTGAGAGAACATAGAACACAGTATACATCTTCCATATGGATACATCTATTTCTCTATCCATGTATTCATATATCTGTGTTTCTGTGCTAGGGGCTCTTAGCAGAGAGAGGAGCAGCTTTAACCGGTCATTAATGTGTCTAAATGGACTATCATTACTGTCCCACCCACACACAGATTACACATCAATACTATGTGTGTGTGTCTACAGCCACCTTTAGAGAACATCTCACAGAAAGAGACAGAGGGGAGGAACAAGAGGAAAATAAAGAACAAGATGTTCTAAAGAAGATGAAGAAAAAAGAGAACAAGAAAAGGAGAGAGCGAGCAACGAGAGAGAGAGAGGGAGAGAGAGCGAGCAACGAGAGAGAGAGGGAGAGAGAGCGAGCAACGAGAGAGAGAGAGGGAGAGAGAGCGAGCAACGAGAGAGAGAGAGGGAGAGAGAGCGAGCAACGAGAGAGAGAGGGAGAGAGAGCGAGCAACGAGAGAGAGAGAGGGAGAGAGAGCGAGCAACGAGAGAGAGAGAGGGAGAGAGAGCGAGCAACGAGAGAGAGAGAGGGAGAGAGCGAGCAACGAGAGAGAGAGGGAGAGAGAGCGAGCAACGAGAGAGAGAGGGAGAGAGAGCGAGCAACGAGAGAGAGAGAGAGAGAGAGCGAGCAACGAGAGAGAGAGAGCGAGCAACGAGAGAGAGAGAGCGAGCAACGAGAGAGAGAGAGCGAGCAACGAGAGAGAGAGGGAGAGAGAGCGAGCAACGAGAGAGAGAGGGAGAGAGAGCGAGCAACGAGAGAGAGAGGGAGAGAGAGCGAGCAACGAGAGAGAGAGGGAGAGAGAGCGAGCAACGAGAGAGAGAGGGAGAGAGAGCGAGCAACGAGAGAGAGAGGGAGAGAGAGCGAGCAACGAGAGAGAGAGGGAGAGAGAGCGAGCAACGAGAGAGAGAGGGAGAGAGAGCGAGCAACGAGAGAGAGAGGGAGAGAGAGCGAGCAGAGAGCGAGAGGGAGAGAGAGCGAGCAACGAGAGAGAGGGAGAGAGAGCGAGCAACGAGAGAGAGAGGGAGAGAGCGAGCAACGAGAGAGAGAGGGAGAGAGCGAGCAACGAGAGAGAGAGGGAGAGAGCGAGCAACGAGAGCAACGAGAGAGAGCAACGAGAGAGCGAGCGGGAGCAACGAGAGAGGGAGCAACGAGAGAGAGAGGGAGCAGCGAGAGAGAGAGGGAGCAGCGAGAGAGAGCAATGAGAGAGAGGGAGAGAGCGGGAGCAACAAGAGAGCGAGGGAGAGAGAGAGGGAGCAGCGAGGGAGAGAGAGGGAGCAGCGAGGGAGAGAGAGAGGGAGCAGCGAGCGAGAGAGAGAGGGAGCAGCGAGAGAGAGAGCAACGAGAGAGAGAGCAGCGAGAGAGAGAGCAGCGAGAGAGAGAGCAGCGAGAGAGAGAGCAGCGAGAGAGAGAGCAGCGAGAGAGAGAGCAGCGAGAGACAGCAACGAGAGAGAGCAGCGAGAGAGAGAGAGGGAGCAGCGAGCGAGAGAGCAGCGAGCGAGAGAGCAGCGAGCAGCGAGCGAGAGAGCAGCGAGCAGCGAGCGAGAGAGCAGCGAGCAGCGAGCGAGAGAGCAGCGAGCAGCGAGCGAGAGAGCAGCGAGCGAGAGCAGCGAGCGAGAGAGAGAGAGCAGCGAGCGAGAGAGAGAGAGCAGCGAGCGAGAGAGCAGCGAGCAAGCGAGCAGCGAGCGAGAGAGCAGCGAGAGAGAGCAGCGAGAGAGAGAGCAGCGAGAGACAGAGCAACGAGAGAGAGCAGCGAGAGAGAGAGAGGGAGCAGCGAGCGAGAGCAGCGAGCGAGAGAGAGAGCAGCGAGCAGCGAGCGAGAGAGCAGCGAGCGAGAGAGCAGCGAGCGAGAGAGCAGCGAGAGAGAGAGCAGCGAGCGAGAGAGCAGCGAGCGAGCAGCGAGCGAGAGAGCAGCGAGCGAGAGAGCAGCGAGCGAGAGAGCAGCGAGCGAGCGAGAGAAGCGAGCGAGCGAGAGAGAGCAGCGAGCGAGAGAGCAGCGAGCGAGAGAGCAGCGAGCGAGAGAGAGAGGGAGCAGCGAGAGAGAGAGAGCAGCGAGAGAGAGAGAGCAGCGAGCGAGAGAGAGAGAGCAGCGAGCGAGAGAGAGAGAGCAGCGAGCGAGAGAGAGAGAGCAGCGAGCGAGAGAGAGAGAGCAGCGAGCGAGCAGCGAGAGAGAGGGAGCAGCGAGAGAGAGGGAGCAGCGAGAGAGAGAGAGCAGCGAGAGAGAGAGAGAGGCGAGCGAGAGAGAGCAGCGAGCGAGAGAGAGCAGCGAGCGAGCGAGAGAGAGAGCAGCGAGCGAGAGAGAGAGCAGCGAGCGAGAGAGAGAGCAGCGAGCGAGAGAGAGAGCAGCGAGCGAGAGAGAGAGCAGCGAGCGAGAGAGAGCAGCGAGCGAGAGAGAGAGGGAGCAGCGAGCGAGAGAGAGAGGGAGCAGCGAGCGAGAGAGAGAGGGAGCAGCGAGCGAGAGAGAGAGGGAGCAGCGAGCGAGAGAGAGAGGGAGCAGCGAGCGAGAGAGAGGGAGCAGCGAGAGAGAGAGAGAGGGAGCAGCGAGAGAGAGAGAGAGGGAGCAGCGAGAGAGAGAGAGGGAGCAGCGAGAGAGAGAGAGAGGGAGCAGCGAGAGAGAGAGAGGGAGCAGCGAGAGAGAGAGAGGGAGCAGCGAGAGAGAGAGAGGGAGCAGCGAGCGAGAGAGGGAGCAGCGAGCGAGAGAGGGAGCAGCGAGCGAGAGAGGGAGCAGCGAGCGAGAGGGAGCAGCGAGCGAGAGGGAGCAGCGAGCGAGAGAGCAGCGAGCGAGAGAGCAGCGAGCGAGAGAGCAGCGAGCGAGAGAGCAGCGAGCGAGAGAGAGAAGCGAGCGAGAGAGCAGCGAGCGAGAGAAGCGAGAGAGAGCAGCGAGCGAGAGAGAGAGCAGCGAGCGAGAGAGAGAGAGAGCAGCGAGCGAGAGAGAGAGAGCAGCGAGCGAGAGAGAGAGAGAGCAGCGAGCGAGCGAGAGAGCAGCGAGCGAGAGAGCAGCGAGCGAGAGAGCAGCGAGCGAGAGAGCAGCGAGCGAGAGAGCAGCGAGCGAGAGAGAGAGGGAGCAGCGAGAGAGAGAGAGCAGCGAGAGAGAGAGAGCAGCGAGAGAGAGAGAGCAGCGAGCGAGAGAGAGAGAGCAGCGAGCGAGAGAGCAGCGAGCAGCGAGCGAGAGAGAGAGAGCAGCGAGCGAGCAGCGAGAGAGAGAGAGCAGCGAGAGAGAGAGAGCAGCGAGAGAGAGAGAGCAGCGAGCGAGAGAGAGAGAGCAGCGAGCGAGAGAGCAGCGAGCGAGAGAGCAGCGAGCGAGAGAGCAGCGAGCGAGAGAGAGAGGGAGCAGCGAGCGAGAGAGCAGCGAGCGAGAGAGCAGCGAGCGAGAGAGCAGCGAGCGAGAGAGAGAGGGAGCAGCGAGAGAGAGAGAGCAGCGAGAGAGAGAGAGCAGCGAGCGAGAGAGAGAGAGCAGCGAGCGAGAGAGAGAGAGCAGCGAGCGAGAGAGAGAGAGCAGCGAGCGAGAGAGAGAGAGCAGCGAGCGAGAGAGAGAGAGCAGCGAGCGAGAGAGAGAGAGCAGCGAGCGAGCAGCGAGAGAGAGGGAGCAGCGAGAGAGAGGGAGCAGCGAGAGAGAGAGAGCAGCGAGAGAGAGAGAGCAGCGAGAGAGAGAGAGCAGCGAGCGAGAGAGAGAGGCGAGCGAGAGAGAGCAGCGAGCGAGAGAGAGAGCAGCGAGCGAGCGAGAGAGAGAGCAGCGAGCGAGCGAGAGAGAGAGCAGCGAGCGAGAGAGAGAGCAGCGAGCGAGAGAGAGAGCAGCGAGCGAGAGAGAGCAGCGAGCGAGAGAGAGCAGCGAGCGAGAGAGAGCAGCGAGCGAGAGAGAGCAGCGAGCGAGAGAGAGCAGCGAGCGAGAGAGAGCAGCGAGCGAGAGAGAGAGGGAGCAGCGAGCGAGAGAGAGAGGGAGCAGCGAGCGAGAGAGAGGGAGCAGCGAGAGAGAGAGAGAGGGAGCAGCGAGAGAGAGAGAGGGAGCAGCGAGAGAGAGAGAGAGGGAGCAGCGAGAGAGAGAGAGAGGGAGCAGCGAGAGAGAGAGAGGGAGCAGCGAGAGAGAGAGGGAGCAGCGAGCGAGAGAGGGAGCAGCGAGCGAGAGAGGGAGCAGCGAGCGAGAGAGGGAGCAGCGAGCGAGAGAGGGAGCAGCGAGCGAGAGAGGGAGCAGCGAGCGAGAGGGAGCAGCGAGCGAGAGAGCAGCGAGCGAGAGAGAGAAGCGAGCGAGAGAGCAGCGAGCGAGAGAAGCGAGAGAGAGCAGCGAGCGAGAGAGAGAGCAGCGAGCGAGAGAGAGAGAGAGCAGCGAGCGAGAGAGAGAGAGCAGCGAGCGAGAGAGAGAGAGCAGCGAGCGAGAGAGAGAGAGAGCAGCGAGCGAGCGAGAGAGCAGCGAGCGAGCGAGCAGCGAGCGAGAGAGCAGCGAGCGAGAGAGCAGCGAGCGAGAGAGCAGCGAGCGAGAGAGAGCAGCGAGCGAGAGAGAGCAGCGAGCGAGAGAGAGCAGCGAGCGAGAGAGAGAAGCGAGCGAGAGAGAAGCGAGCGAGAGAGCAGCGAGCGAGAGAAGCGAGAGAGCAGCGAGCGAGCGAGAGAGAGAGAGCAGCGAGCGAGCGAGAGAGCGAGAGCAGCAAGCGAGAGAGCGAGAGCAGCGAGCGAGAGAAGCGAGAGAGAGCAGCGAGCGAGCGAGAGAGAGAGAGCAGCGAGCGAGCGAGAGAGCGAGAGCAGCGAGCGAGAGAGAGAGAGCAGCGAGAGAGAGAGCAGCGAGCGAGAGAGAGCAGCGAGCGAGAGAGAGCAGCGAGCGAGAGAGAGCAGCGAGCGAGAGAGAGCAGCGAGCGAGAGAGAGCAGCGAGCGAGAGAGAGCAGCGAGCGAGAGAGAGAGAAGCGAGAGAGAGAGAAGCGAGCGAGCGAGCGAGAAGCGAGCAGAGAGCAGCGAGCGAGAGAGAGAGCAGCGAGCAGAGAGCAGCGAGAGAGCAGCGAGAGAGCAGCGAGCGAGAGAGAAGCGAGCGAGAGCAGCGAGCGAGAGAGCAGCGAGCGAGAGAGAGAGAGCAGCGAGCGAGAGAGAGAGAGCAGCGAGCGAGAGAGCAGCGAGCGAGAGAGCAGCGAGCGAGAGAGAGCAGCGAGCGAGAGAGAGCAGCGAGCGAGAGAGAGCAGCGAGCGAGAGAGAGCAGCGAGCGAGAGAGCAGCGAGCGAGAGAGAGCAGCGAGCGAGAGAGAGCAGCGAGCGAGAGAGAGAGAAGCGAGCGAGAGAGAGCAGCGAGCGAGAGAGAGAGAAGCGAGCGAGCGAGCGAGAAGCGAGCAGAGAGCAGCGAGCGAGAGAGAGCAGCGAGCGAGAGAGAGCAGCGAGCGAGAGAGAGCAGCGAGCGAGAGAGAGCAGCGAGCGAGAGAGAGCAGCGAGCGAGAGAGAGAGCAGCGAGCGAGAGAGAGAGCAGCGAGCGAGAGAGAGAGAGCAGCGAGCGAGAGAGAGAGAGCAGCGAGCGAGAGAGAGAGAGCAGCGAGCAGAGAGCAGCGAGCAGCACGCATAGAGCAGCGAGCAGCGCGCATAGAGCAGAGAGCAGCGAGAGAGAGAGCAGCGAGCGAGAGAGAGAGCAGCGAGCAGAGAGCAGCGAGCAGCGCGCATAGAGCAGCGAGCGAGAGAGCAGCGAGCGAGAGAGCCGCGAGCGAGAGAGCAGCGCGCAGAGAGCCGCGAGCGAGAGAGCAGCGCGCAGAGAGCAGCGAGCAGCGCGCAGAGAGCAGCGAGCAGCGAGCAGCGCGCATAGAGCAGAGAGCAGCGCGCATAGAGCAGCGAGCGAGAGAGCAGCGAGCGAGAGAGCAGCGAGCGAGAGAGCAGCGAGCGAGAGAGCCGCGAGCGAGAGAGCCGCGAGCGAGAGAGCCGCGAGCGAGAGAGCCGCGAGCGAGAGAGCCGCGAGCGAGAGAGCCGCGAGCGAGAGAGCCGCGAGCGAGAGAGCCGCGAGCGAGAGAGCCGCGAGCGAGAGAGCCGCGAGCATTGAGCGAGCATTGAGCGAGCATTGAGCGAGCATTGAGCGAGCATTGAGCGAGCATTGAGCGAGCATTGAGCGAGCATTGAGCGAGCAAGAAACGAGAGAGAGAGGGCAGTGCCAGTGACCCAGAATGTGGTATGACTTCTTCAGTCAGATTTGATATCCTGTCCAGCCGCCTCTAATTACTGAACATCTTAACCACCAATACAGAGTTCTCTCCACTGGAGAGTTGGAAGTAAAAATAAATAAATAGGTACTATGGGGTGAATCCTAACTTTAAGTAACATTTTCACTTCGTATCCCATTGACCTCAATGTGTGACTAACTGAAGATTTGTCCATTAAGAATGCTAATACAAGGCCTACTTTGTGAAAAATATGAAGATGATGGTGAATAAGATGGGGAAAGGCAGGAAGGGACACATCTATATTTATAGAGATAGAACGGAGGGCACAGCGACCACTCGTTTCCACAACCTCGGTGTCCGGATTCAAGAGGTGACTGGATGTGACACGAGCCTAAACGTAGAGGACCGCTGGACTAACGGACCAATCAGGCCGATTCCTCCAGACCTAATTGAGGACTGGTCAGTGGACGTTAGTCTTAAAGGGATAGTTTGGTAGCTGGGCTGTTGTCAGTCTTAACTCTTTTCACTCCTAGAATTTGAACTGTATGGATAGGGCCAAATCGAAATGTTTTTAACAGAAGAAATATATGAAAAATAATATGCATAACCAATGATAAAGCAACAGTTTGGAGATTAAGGGGAAATTATCTGACCAAAGGTGAGAACACAACAGTTCACCAGACAAGACGGAATCCAAACATTATACACTTCATTTTACATTTACAGTACTTTTTGCAGCATTTCTCAATAACACAAATCTAAAAATACTCTGGATACATTCAGTAACATAGAAAATGGTTGCTTAAATGGGAAGAGGTCCATTATAAGGCGTTGCACTGCCTTCTTGACATCACAGTCGAGGGAAACTGTCAGTAACGTGCAAGTCAGTCTCTCCTGGCTCAACGTTGAGGAAAGATTGACTGCATCACTATTGGTCTTTGTAAGAGATATTGATGTGTTGAAGGTACCAAACTGTCTGTTCAACCAGTTTGGACACTAACCGGTACAACACTAGACATGCAAACAGAGGTCTGTTCACAGTCCCCAGGTCCAGAACAGAGGCTGGGAAATACACTGTATTAAATAGAGCCATGACTACATGGAACTCTGCCACCCCAGGTAACTCAAGCTAGAAATAAAACCAGTTAAAAAAAACAGATAGCACACCTTACTGCACAAAGGGGACTGTGAAGAGAGACAGCCATTTTATATAGCTTGTATTGTAACTTGCATTGTACTATGTATTAGACCTAGATATTGTATGTACTGATATGTACGCTGTGTGTGACATTTTGTATTTATGCATTTCAGTCCTTGACTAATAATGTCCTGTACTATGTATTATGTCATGTTCATGTGGACCCCAGGAATAGAAGCTGCTTCTTTTGCAGCGGCTAATAGGATCCTAATAAATACCAAATATTCTTGAACATTGTGTTAGGTTCAACCTAGCAAAAAAAATGATAACAAGCGTTTGAGTGAGAGGTCTACCTAGTGTGTCCAAGTGGCCACACCTCTCCAAACTATGCACAGATCCATTAGTCATTTCAATGCACTTTTATGACTCAAGGAAAAAGTCTTCAAATATAAAAGGTGCTATTATATATTATTTTATTTACCCTTTATTTAACTAGGCAAGTCAGTTAAGAACAAATTCTTGTTTTACAATGACGGCCTACCCTGGCCAAACATCAACCTGGACGACGCTGGGCCAATTGTGCGCCGCCCTATGGGACTCCCAATCACGGCTGGTAGTGATACAGCCTGGAATCAAACCAGGGTCTGTAGTGACGCCTCTAGCACTGAGACGTAGTGCCTTAGACCGCTGCGCCACTCGGGAGCCACTCGGAAGCAAGCACACTTGAAGTTTGTTTGGAACAAGCTAAAAACAATCCAAAAACGGCCCATTATAAAGCTCAACGTGGTTCAGGTGTACATCGTTTGAAAGCCTGTTCTATTGCCAACATTACTAGTTATAAAATACGATCTTACCGTCTTAGGTTTTCACAAGGCACTTCAGTGCGTGTTCTACGGCAAATTTTCTTCACAATACGAGAAATATAGGCTCATTCTGTTCAGAACAATCCAGGGTATAACATGTAATCTTGTAATTTTACACCAAAAATAGCTAATATAAACGTTGATACTGTAAATAAATGAATTTTTAAATATGGAAATGTGAAGTACACATTATGACATCAAACCAGTATTATAATCCTCAATGTCTCATCTTTCAGAACACATGGACTCCTCTAGATTTACAGCATTCCCCTCAGATTACAAACGAAATTATTAAAGCAGCCAAAATCATCCACGACGAGTTATAGGTGCTGAGACTAGTAGTTGTAAAAGTAGTAGTGGTAGTGCGTTGCTAGGTAACAATGTAAACAATGCCACTTTATATGAACGGGACCATGTGTATGTTGTCTCATATCATGGGCAGGAGAGGCTCTAACAATGGGATCTCTAAACCACCCGTTGTATAAACACGTTTAGAACGTCTGCCAGTTGAAACTCATACAACGCTGTAAAGCAGACAGCTTGAGCTCTGACGTCATATACAACATGTTACTGTACAGCCCCTGCATTCCAATTGAGGTGCTCATTAATGACCAAATCTGCCATTTTCAACCAGTATATGGGATGACAGGGGCTGTGAGTGTAAAGGGTTAATAGTTTGGTAGCTGGGCCTTTTATGTTGAATAGAAAGTAGAGAGTGTTTCTATGAAGCCACTCAGGAGATCCTTTCAGATAGGAACTAAGTTATAAAGCTTCATAAAGCCACCGTTTGCCTCCTTTGACATAGAATACAATTATAACACAAAGGACAGGAAGAGAGAACATGAAGATATTGAAACAACACATCCCTGGAGTTATATGAAGATCCATTACACTATCCAAATAGAAGATATCTAAAGAGGAATTAAGGTGAACCACCACACCTTAGAGAAACAAAAAGAAGAGGTTCCTGCCAAGACCCCCTGTACCAGGCACTGCAGATAACATTCTCTCACGCACATGCACACATGCCTGCGAACACACACACATCGTCACATTGGTCGCAGCTGTTTCAGTGGACTGTAATTCCTTGAATATACTGCTCTTTGAACCACACGCGTAGCAACAATAACCAAGACGGCAAAACAAATACATTATCATCACCAGTGTTCCCATTAACAAGGTTGATCCCAGTGTTCCCATTAACAAGGTTGATCCCCACCACAACACAACAATATGCTGTAAGATTCCTCCCACTGGCCCTTTTATCTTCCCCTCCACCTCCTCTATCCTCCCCCTCCTCTATTCTCCCCTCCACCATCCTCTCCCCACTTCCTCTATCCTCCATCTCATCAACACCAGGAACCACTAAGGAGAAATAAAACTAGATTGTCTTCACATCGAAATGAAGTGAATAAAATACATTTGATTGGTTCATTCCATGTATTGATCCCCAGAGGGGGAGTTAGTTTTGCCAACAGCAGCAGAAGGTAAAGACCAATAGTGTGAGACACTACAGGCATCCAGAACACAGAACTCAACAGGGATACTGCCACTGATGTCTGATAGAACAAAGTCTATTACATGTGGGCCATAAAGCGCTGCTACAACACAGCACACAGGAATACTAAACACTGCATGGACCTCGTAGAATCACAATGAGCAGAACGGCCATTCCAATTACGAGCAACGGGCCATGACCGACGGGCGGCGGCCATTTTGGGTGTCTCATTTGGAATTGACACTAACAAGTCACGACGTCGCGTAAATTCTATTGTGTCGCCAATATTTGGGTGGAACGTGAAAAATTTAGTATTTCTTAGAGTTATGGGCTGATCTAAAGAGACATATCGTGCAGTAAGGTGCGATTTGACACATAACTCATGTCTGTTCAGTTGTGTTACCCCTTCTATTTCTATGCTCAAGCAGTCCTCCCCTTTATTACCAGAAGGACTTAATGGCCTGAGTGAGAGTCTTTCTCTTTCCCCACACCAGTGAGTTAGACCGTTCCCTCCTCACCACTCCTTTAGGAGATCTCTCCCGTCTCCTCTTCTCCCTGTGAGGGGGTAATGGACCATGGAATAGAACTATAAATTACTGGGTGTAGAGGAGAGGAGAAGAGAACAGGGTTAGCAGGCTAGTTTGATTCTGTGGGGCAGGCTAGGAGAGAACAGGGTTAGCAGGCTAGTTTGATTCTGTGGGGCAGGCTAGGAGAGAACAGGGTTAGCAGGCTAGTTTGATTATGTGAGGCAGGCTAGGAGAGGACAGGGTTAGCAGGCTAGTTTGATTCTGTGGGGCAGGCTAGGAGAGAACAGGGTTAGCAGGCTAGTTTGATTCTGTGGGGCAGGCTAGGAGAGAACAGGGTTAGCAGGCTAGTTTGATTCTGTGGGGCAGGCTAGGAGAGAACAGGGTTAGCAGGCTAGTTTGATTCTGTGAGGCAGGCTAGGAGAGAACAGGGTTAGCAGGCTAGTTTGATTCTGTGGGGCAGGCTAGGAGAGAACAGGGTTAGCAGGCTAGTTTGATTATGTGAGGCAGGCTAGGAGAGAACAGGGTTAGCAGGCTAGTTTGATTCTGTGGGGCAGGCTAGGAGAGAACAGGGTTAGCAGGCTAGTTTGATTCTGTGGGGCAGGCTAGGAGAGAACAGGGTTAGCAGGCTAGTTTGATTCTGTGAGGCAGGCTAGGAGAGAACAGGGTTAGCAGGCTAGTTTGATTCTGTGGGGCAGGCTAGGAGAGAACAGGGTTAGCAGGCTAGTTTGATTATGTGAGGCAGGCTAGGAGAGAACAGGGTTAGCAGGCTAGTTTGATTCTGTGGGGCAGGCTAGGAGAGAACAGGGTTAGCAGGCTAGTTTGATTCTGTGGGGCAGGCTAGGAGAGAACAGGGTTAGCAGGCTAGTTTGATTCTGTGGGGCAGGCAGGGGGGGACAGGGTTAGCAGGCTAGTTTGATTCTGTGGGGCAGGCTAGGAGAGAACAGGGTTAGCAGGCTAGTTTGATTCTGTGGGGCAGGCTAGGAGAGAACAGGGTTAGCAGGCTAGTTTGATTCTGTGGGGCAGGCAGGGGGGGACAGGGTTAGCAGGCTAGTTTGATTCTGTGGGGCAGGCTAGGAGAGAACAGGGTTAGCAGGCTAGTTTGATTCTGTGGGGCAGGCTAGGAGAGAACAGGGTTAGCAGGCTAGTTTGATTCTGTGGGGCAGGCTAGGAGAGAACAGGGTTAGCAGGCTAGTTTGATTCTGTGGGGCAGGCTAGGAGAGAACAGTGTTAGCAGGCTAGTTTGATTATGTGGGGCAGGCTAGGAGAGAACAGGGTTAGCAGGCTAGTTTGATTCTGTGGGGCAGGCTAGGAGAGAACAGTGTTAGCAGGCTAGTTTGATTATTTGGGGCAGGCTAGGAGAGAACAGTGTTAGCAGGCTAGTTTGATTCTGTGGGGCAGGCTAGGGGGGGACAGGGTTAGCAGGCTAGTTTGATTCTGTGGGGCAGGCTAGGAGAGAACAGTGTTAGCAGGCTAGTTTGATTATGTGGGGCAGGCTAGGAGAGAACAGGGTTAGCAGGCTAGTTTGATTCTGTGGGGCAGGCTAGGAGAGAACAGTGTTAGCAGGCTAGTTTGATTCTGTGGGGCAGGCTAGGAGAGAACAGGGTTAGCAGGCTAGTTTGATTCTGTGGGGCAGGCTAGGAGAGAACAGGGTTAGCAGGCTAGTTTGATTCTGTGGGGCAGGCTAGGAGAGAACAGGGTTAGCAGGCTAGTTTGATTCTGTGGGGCAGGCTAGGAGAGAACAGTGTTAGCAGGCTAGTTTGATTCTGTGGGGCAGGCTAGGAGAGAACAGGGTTAGCAGGCTAGTTTGATTCTGTGGGGCAGGCTAGGAGAGAACAGGGTTAGCAGGCTAGTTTGATTATGTGGGGCAGGCTAGGAGAGAACAGGGTTAGCAGGCTAGTTTGATTCTGTGGGGCAGGCTAGGAGAGAACAGGGTTAGCAGGCTAGTTTGATTCTGTGGGGCAGGCAGGGGGGGACAGGGTTAGCAGGCTAGTTTGATTTTGTGGGGCAGGCTAGGAGAGAACAGGGTTAGCAGGCTAGTTTGATTATGTGGGGCAGGCAGGGGGGGACAGGGTTAGCAGGCTAGTTTGATTCTGTGGGGCAGGCTAGGAGAGAACAGGGTTAGCAGGCTAGTTTGATTATGTGGGGCAGGCTAGGAGAGAACAGTGTTAGCAGGCTAGTTTGATTATGTGGGGCAGGCTAGGAGAGAACAGGGTTAGCAGGCTAGTTTGATTCTGTGGGGCAGGCTAGGAGAGAACAGGGTTAGCAGGCTAGTTTGATTATGTGAGGCAGGCTAGTTTGATTCTGTGGACCGCCTAGGAGAGAACAGGGTTAGCAGGCTAGTTTGATTCTGTGGGGCAGGCTAGTTTGATTATGTGGGGCAGGCTAGGAGAGAACAGGGTTAGCAGGCTAGTTTGATTCTGTGGGGCAGGCTAGGAGAGAACAGGGTTAGCAGGCTAGTTTGATTATGTGGGGCAGGCAGGGGGGGACAGGGTTAGCAGGCTAGTTTGATTCTGTGGGGAAGGCTAGGAGAGAACAGGGTTAGCAGGCTAGTTTGATTCTGTGAGGCAGGCTAGGAGAGAACAGGGTTAGCAGGCTAGTTTGATTCTGTGGGGCAGGCTAGGAGAGAACAGGGTTAGCAGGCTAGTTTGATTCTGTGAGGCAGGCTAGTTTGATTCTGTGGGCCGCCTAGGAGAGAACAGGGTTAGCAGGCTAGTTTGATTCTGTGGGGCAGGCTAGTTTGATTATGTGGGGCAGGCTAGGAGAGAACAGGGTTAGCAGGCTAGTTTGATTCTGTGGGGCAGGCTAGGAGAGAACAGGGTTAGCAGGCTAGTTTGATTCTGTGGGGCAGGCTAGGAGAGAACAGGGTTAGCAGGCTAGTTTGATTCTGTGGGGCAGGCTAGGAGAGAACAGGGTTAGCAGGCTAGTTTGATTCTGTGGGGCAGGCTAGGAGAGAACAGGGTTAGCAGGCTAGTTTGATTCTGTGGGGCAGGCTAGGAGAGAACAGGGTTAGCAGGCTAGTTTGATTCTGTGGGGCAGGCTAGGAGGGAACAGGGTTAGCAGGCTAGTTTGATTCTGTGGGGCAGGCAGGGGGGGACAGGGTTAGCAGGCTAGTTTGATTCTGTGGGGCAGGCTAGGAGAGAACAGGGTTAGCAGGCTAGTTTGATTCTGTGGGGCAGGCTAGGAGAGAACAGGGTTAGCAGGCTAGTTTGATTCTGTGGGGCAGGCTAGGAGAGAACAGGGTTAGCAGGCTAGTTTGATTCTGTGGGGCAGGCTAGGAGAGAACAGGGTTAGCAGGCTAGTTTGATTCTGTGGGGCAGGCTAGGAGAGAACAGGGTTAGCAGGCTAGTTTGATTCTGTGGGGCAGGCTAGGAGAGAACAGGGTTAGCAGGCTAGTTTGATTCTGTGGGGCAGGACAGGAGAGAACAGTGTTAGCAGGCTAGTTTGATTCTGTGGGGCAGGCTAGGAGAGAACAGGGTTAGCAGGCTAGTTTGATTCTGTGGGGCAGGATAGGAGAGAACAGTGTTAGCAGGCTAGTTTGATTATGTGGGGCAGGCTAGGAGAGAACAGGGTTAGCAGGCTAGTTTGATTCTGTGGGGCAGGCTAGGAGAGAACAGGGTTAGCAGGCTAGTTTGATTCTGTGGGGCAGGCAGGGGGGGGACAGGGTTAGCAGGCTAGTTTGATTCTGTGGGGCAGGCTAGGAGAGAACAGGGTTAGCAGGCTAGTTTGATTCTGTGGGGCAGGCTAGGAGAGAACAGGGTTAGCAGGCTAGTTTGATTATGTGGGGCAGGCAGGGGGGGACAGGGTTAGCAGGCTAGTTTGATTCTGTGGGGCAGGCTAGGAGAGAACAGGGTTAGCAGGCTAGTTTGATTCTGTGGGGCAGGCTAGGAGAGAACAGGGTTAGCAGGCTAGTTTGATTATGTGGGGCAGGCAGGGGGGGACAGGGTTAGCAGGCTAGTTTGATTCTGTGGGGCAGGCTAGGAGAGAACAGGGTTAGCAGGCTAGTTTGATTCTGTGGGGCAGGCTAGGAGAGAACAGGGTTAGCAGGCTAGTTTGATTCTGTGGGGCAGGATAGGAGAGAACAGTGTTAGCAGGCTAGTTTGATTCTGTGGGGCAGGCTAGGAGAGAACAGGGTTAGCAGGCTAGTTTGATTCTGTGGGGCAGGATAGGAGAGAACAGTGTTAGCAGGCTAGTTTGATTATGTGAGGCAGGCTAGGAGAGAACAGGGTTAGCAGGCTAGTTTGATTCTGTGGGGCAGGCTAGGAGAGAACAGGGTTAGCAGGCTAGTTTGATTCTGTGAGGCAGGCTAGGAGAGAACAGGGTTAGCAGGCTAGTTTGATTCTGTGGGGCAGGCTAGTTTGATTCTGTGGGGCAGGCTAGGAGAGAACAGGGTTAGCAGGCTAGTTTGATTCTGTGGGGCAGGCTAGGAGAGAACAGGGTTAGCAGGCTAGTTTGATTCTGTGGGGCAGGCTAGGAGAGAACAGGGTTAGCAGGCTAGTTTGATTCTGTGGGGCAGGCTAGGAGAGAACAGGGTTAGCAGGCTAGTTTGATTCTGTGAGGCTGGCTAGGAGAGAACAGGGTTAGCAGGCTAGTTTGATTCTGTGGGCAGGCTAGGAGAGAACAGGGTTAGCAGGCTAGTTTTGATTCTGTGAGGCAGGCTAGGAGAAACAGGGTTAGCAGGCTAGTTTGATTCTGTGGGGCAGGCTAGTTTGATTCTGTGGGGCAGGCTAGGAGAACAGGGTTAGCAGGCTAGTTTGATTCTGTGGGGCAGGCTAGGAGAGAACAGGGTTAGCAGGCTAGTTTGATTCTGTGGGGCAGGCTAGGAGAGAACAGGGTTAGCAGGCTAGTTTGATTCTGTGGGGCAGGCTAGGAGAGAACAGGGTTAGCAGGCTAGTTTGATTCTGTGGGGCAGGATAGGAGAGAACAGTGTTAGCAGGCTAGTTTGATTCTGTGGGGCAGGCTAGGAGAGAACAGGGTTAGCAGGCTAGTTTGATTCTGTGGGGCAGGCTAGGAGAGAACAGGGTTAGCAGGCTAGTTTGATTCTGTGGGGCAGGCTAGTTTGATTCTGTGGGGCAGGCTAGGAGAGAACAGGGTTAGCAGGCTAGTTTGATTCTGTGGGGCAGGCTAGGAGAGAACAGGGTTAGCAGGCTAGTTTGATTCTGTGGGGCAGGCTAGGAGAGAACAGGGTTAGCAGGCTAGTTTGATTCTGTGGGGCAGGCTAGGAGAGAACAGGGTTAGCAGGCTAGTTTGATTCTGTGGGGCAGGCTAGGAGAGAACAGGGTTAGCAGGCTAGTTTGATTCTGTGGGGCAGGCTAGGAGAGAACAGGGTTAGCAGGCTAGTTTGATTCTGTGGGGCAGGATAGGAGAGAACAGTGTTAGCAGGCTAGTTTGATTCTGTGGGGCAGGCTAGGAGAGAACAGGGTTAGCAGGCTAGTTTGATTCTGTGGGGCAGGATAGGAGAGAACAGTGTTAGCAGGCTAGTTTGATTATGTGAGGCAGGCTAGGAGAGAACAGGGTTAGCAGGCTAGTTTGATTCTGTGGGGCAGGCTAGGAGAGAACAGGGTTAGCAGGCTAGTTTGATTCTGTGGGGCAGGCTAGGAGAGAACAGGGTTAGCAGGCTAGTTTGATTCTGTGGGGCAGGCTAGGAGAGAACAGTGTTAGCAGGCTAGTTTGATTATGTGGGGCAGGCTAGGAGAGAACAGTGTTAGCAGGCTAGTTTGATTATGTGGGGCAGGCTAGGAGAGAACAGGGTTAGCAGGCTAGTTTGATTCTGTGGGGCAGGCTAGTTTGATTCTGTGGGGCAGGCTAGGAGAGAACAGGGTTAGCAGGCTAGTTTGATTCTGTGGGGCAGGCTAGGAGAGAACAGGGTTAGCAGGCTAGTTTGATTCTGTGGGGCAGGCTAGGAGAGAACAGGGTTAGCAGGCTAGTTTGATTCTGTGGGGCAGGCTAGGAGAGAACAGGGTTAGCAGGCTAGTTTGATTCTGTGGGGCAGGCTAGGAGAGAACAGGGTTAGCAGGCTAGTTTTGATTCTGTGGGGCAGGATAGGAGAGAACAGTGTTAGCAGGCTAGTTTGATTCTGTGGGGCAGGCTAGGAGAGAACAGGGTTAGCAGGCTAGTTTGATTCTGTGGGGCAGGATAGGAGAGAACAGTGTTAGCAGGCTAGTTTGATTATGTGAGGCAGGCTAGGAGAGAACAGGGTTAGCAGGCTAGTTTGATTATGTGGGGCAGGCTAGGAGAGAACAGGGTTAGCAGGCTAGTTTGATTCTGTGAGGCAGGCTAGGAGAGAACAGGGTTAGCAGGCTAGTTTGATTCTGTGGGGCAGGCTAGGAGAGAACAGTGTTAGCAGGCTAGTTTGATTATGTGAGGCAGGCTAGGAGAGAACAGGGTTAGCAGGCTAGTTTGATTCTGTGGGGCAGGCTAGGAGAGCAGGGTTAGCAGGCTAGTTTGATTCTGTGAGGCAGGCTAGGAGAGAACAGGGTTAGCAGGCTAGTTTGATTCTGTGGGCAGGCTAGGAGAACAGGGTTAGCAGGCTAGTTTGATTCTGTGGGGCAGGCTAGGAGAGAACAGGGTTAGCAGGCTAGTTTGATTCTGTGGGGCAGGCTAGTTTGATTCTGTGGGGCAGGCTAGGAGAGAACAGGGTTAGCAGGCTAGTTTAATTCTGTGGGGCAGGCTAGTTTGATTCTGTGGGGCAGGCTAGGAGAGAACAGGGTTAGCAGGCTAGTTTGATTCTGTGGGCAGGCTAGGAGAGAACAGGGTTAGCAGGCTAGTTTGATTCTGTGAGGCAGGCTAGGAGAGAACAGGGTTAGCAGGCTAGTTTGATTCTGTGGGTTAGGCTAGTTTGATTCTGTGGGGCAGGCTAGGAGAGAACAGGGTTAGCAGGCTAGTTTGATTCTGTGGGGCAGGATAGGAGAGAACAGTGTTAGCAGGCTAGTTTGATTATGTGGGGCAGGCTAGGAGAAGAACAGGGTTAGCAGGCTAGTTTGATTATGTGGGGCAGGCAGGGGGGACAGGGTTAGCAGGCTAGTTTGATTCTGTGGGGCAGGCTAGGAGAGAACAGGGTTAGCAGGCTAGTTGATTCTGTGGGGCAGGCTAGGAGAGAACAGGGTTAGCAGGCTAGTTTGATTCTGTGGGGTGGCTAGTTTGATTCTGTGGGGCAGGATAGGAGAGAACAGTGTTAGCAGGCTAGTTTGATTATGTGAGGCAGGCTAGGAGAGAACAGGGTTA